>NC_090921.1:998009812-998322369 GCF_040938575.1 Ambystoma mexicanum
TGGAGTGGTAGAAGAAGTGTAGAGGAGAGAGTTGTAGTGTGGAGGAGAGAGTAGCAGTGTTGAGCAGAGAGTAGAAACAGCTAAGGGAGGAAGCAGATAGCAGGAGAGCGAGACATCAGAGGCACAGCAGAGGAAGATGCAGTGGGAGAGAGAGGAGAGAAGGTGGGTGGAGTAGCTCGGAGGAGAATCGTTGTAGAAAGGGAGAGCAAACGAGACAGGAAGAGGAACATCACGGCATTAAAGGAAGGAGACTGAGTGGGGTCTGAATATTTGGAAGGCACACCTATATCCCCCCAGACCAAATCCAGGCTAGCATAGGGCACGCTTAGGAGTTCCTTGAGCGAGGCTTAGGCAAATAAGGTGAATTTACCTTTAGGCCCTCGCAAGTCGACCTCTAGAAATTAGATTTAAGGGGTACCACGCAGTATCTACTACCTCAGGGAGAAGGGACACCTGGCCTAGGGTGGGAACAGCTGTACCTAGATGAGGGAGTGAGGGATTCCCCTTAGCACACTGAAGAAAATGTCAATAAAAACCATTGACCCATCTCTTGAAGTGTTCTTTAGGCCATCTGTGACAAGTCCCTTATTTATTTTTTACAAGAGAATGTGTCCCTCTACAAACGTTTCCTTAGCCAAACAAAACTGACCCTGCACTGTACGCATTATGCCAGGGTGCTAATAGCAATAATCTCCACCACTTTAAGTCCACCATCACAAATGCTTTTGAAGTAGATGTCAGAAACCTGATGAAGCGAGGGAGGATAACGTGCGCAGGGTCACGGGGAATTGGGAGGAGAATACCCAAGGGCGGGACATGGTATTCCCTCTTTCCCAATTATACACCAACCCACTCTCCCTTAGCTTTAATGGGTTATTGCCAATCACACCCCATATCCACCGCCAATTTCCAAAGTACTGGGCCGAAGAAGAGTCAATCAGGAGCAATGCGGACTACCCATTGAAACAACATAATACAAAGTGAGGCCTACCTTGTAACACCTTTGAATTGTCCCACTACTAATAGTCAGGCAAGCTCAGGCACTTTACTCCAACTGTGCACACCTGACTCCAATTGACTCTCACCTGCATTATAAAAAGGGTGGTTCTGCCAGAAGCATTGAGCGAGCTGGGGTTGCTGGATGGAACCAGGAGGCCAATGAGCAGAAGGATGCAAGAATAGGCGCCCAGAAGGGCCGGTGGAGTGCGAGACACCAATACACTGGCCCAGTGTGTGTGTGTGAGGGGCTGCAGCGTGGCAAGGGAGCTGTGTCTCCAGGAAACTGGAGCGGGGTCGGAAGGCAGTCTATCAACCTTGTTTAGACCAGTGCTTGCTCCCCGGGGACATGTGCAGGTCCCAGGGATGTCTGGGAACAGGTGGTGAGACCCTGGCCTCGACCCAAACCCATTTGACCTGCTCGCTGGAGCAGCGCTACTGTTGGTGAGTTTCATGAGGCAGAGAGAAACTCTGTAGCATGCGGGTGGCTGTAGCGGGAGCAGGAGTGCTGTTGAAAAAAGACCCCGGCGACCGAAATCAGGATGAAAGCTGTAAATCGGTGAAAGAAAGCAAAGCGGAATGATGGAAAAGATGCGTTAGAGGCGTGGAAGTAATGAAAGACAGCAAAGGGCGCAGGCAATGTGAAAAACAGCCAAGAGTGGGTGCAAGAGCGACCTGCTACCGAGAGAGACAGTGAGAAGGAAAACGGACAGTCAAGAGAGGGTGCAAGCAACCCGAAAGTGAGAAAGAGGATGCAAGCAACCCAAAAGAAATACTGAGTGCATGAGAGCACGGTGAGAAACTGAAGATGCATGAGAGCACGGTGGAAAGTAACGAGAAGTGGGCAAGAGGCACAAAGGTGGAAAAAGAGTGAAAGTGTGCACTACAGAAAAAGGTGTGCAGGAAGCACAGTAAAGTGTAAAAGGACAGAGTGAAAGAGGCACAGAAGAGGAAAATGTGCCAGAGAATAAGTAGAGGGGTGAGGGGTCAAAGTGGTACGCCTGAGAGGAGCAAAGAACCCGGCGTTCTCGAAAGTCTCTGATACTGCCCCATGAAAGAACTGTACAGTGAAAGGTACATCCTGACAAGAGGAACATTTTGTTTGTTTGAGACCAGAGGGGCCTAGGCTTGGGGAAGGGAACCCTAAGAGGGCCGCAAGAGACATGGTTGAACTTCGTGGAGAAAACCCTGAGAGGCCTAACAGGAACAGTTTTTTATTCTAGAACTGGAAGGACTGAAGCTTGGAGGAGGGGACCCCAAGAGACATTGTCAACTCTATTGACTTGCTTCAAGAGCCCTACGTGGAAGCTTCCAAGGGCAACCCTTTTGAGTGGCTGCATGTGGCTGGGACAGACTGAAACTGCAGTATTTTCATTTCTTTTCGTTTTGGAGAAGTTTCAAACTTAAAATCGACATCCAGCCGCAGAGTAGCATTGAGTGGCTGTCTGTGGCTGGCACAGACTGAAACTGCAGTATTTATTCAATTTTTCTTTTTTCTCTTTTATTTTCGTTTTGGAGGAGGAGTATCAAACTTGGCATTCACCCGCGGAGCGGCACGAAGTGGCATATTGTGGCTGTCTGTGCTCTCCGTGCTTCCTGTGGAGTGCACAGCCGTCGGACAAAACATGAAGTATGGACTTCAAAGCCCCTCAGCGCACTAGAAGTCAAGTATGTCTACACTTAAGGTATGGCGAAGTTCAACTGCCATCTAATGCTTTACCGAAGGCAAGAGTGTTTTCAGTTTCTGAACAGGATGGCGATTGTGTGACCTGTGGGCCCTCAAACATATTAAAAGAAATAAGCTTATCTATGCCCATAACTGACATTGATATTGGCCTGATAGAACAGATTGAAAATCCGCCGACAAACTCCTCCAATTTGACTAGCGTAATGAAGGCTGTAAGTATCCCTTTCTCCTCGGCTCTTTTGAGCGATCCAGCGATGAGTAAGACTAAAAGGGTAATAAGGGCTGGCGATTTGGAAGAAATCAAAGAGATGGTGATGGAGGGGGTTAATGATTGCTTCACGAAGGTAGTGGTTAGCACCTGCTCAGCTTTTTTTCATTGGCCTCTCCTGTGTTAGAAGTGCCGCCTCAGCACTACAATGACCATAATTCATCACGATTGTCTGCTGCTACAAATTCTCAAGTGTAATTTGCAGAAACTATACCGGAGTGTAGCAGGACTGCAATGTTAGCAAATGGTGAGGGAACCATCTCATTAAAATACAA
This sequence comes from Ambystoma mexicanum, assembly GCF_040938575.1. NCBI lineage: Eukaryota > Metazoa > Chordata > Amphibia > Caudata > Ambystomatidae > Ambystoma > Ambystoma mexicanum. Next base: position 998,013,039 of record NC_090921.1, read on the forward strand.
TTGTTTACATTTCTTGTCATCACGAGCAGAGCGAAACTACCAAGAAAGTGAAAGAAGGATGGCCTGGAATGCATCCTGTGGTGACCGAGGTCACAACAATTCTCCTGTCACTGCTCAAGCTCCTCTTGGTTTCTATGAGATTTGTAATCATCCGAATAATGTTTCAGGAACTGATTCAGAGTTGCACTCAAATTCTGACTTTGACCCATTATGCCAAATGGCGAGTGTTCCTGATCATGGTCATGCACTAGGTCTAAAGTCGCCAGTTGTTTTACATGAAACGAGCTTCCAGACATACACGCCTGTCGACAAGCTTAATGACAGCAATGATAGTATGAAAGCTCAATATACTAGAAGACAACCAACTACTTCCCATTTGAGATATACACCTTTTCCCCGTGCTTGACATCCTCTCTCGATTTGGATCAGACTCTCATGAAAGAGGCACAGAAATGTCATATGTCTGAAAGCCTCAGAGCCCCTCAATAGTAAGTACTTTGCGATTTCATGAGTTGCCAAAGCAGAAATCACCAAGTTCTCTTACATCTCACAAGCAGCAACACATAGTATTAGCGAATACTTGCAAAAGGTCTGGAAAAAACTAAAAGATTGCGATATCGAATCAAACTGGTTGTACACCCCCCTCCCCACCCAGCTAAATAAACAATTGTGTGAGTGTTATGCAGATGACTCCAGTTCGGAGTCTGAAAGTGACCTATCTGATGACACTTCAACTCATCCAATGGAAGGGGAAAACCCAAGGAGATTTATAAGTCATGAGAACAAACGGAACAATGATTTAGGCAATCACGATAGGATGCCTACCACCTTCGATACCAACTGTAACTTGATGTCAGCTCTAACTATTTCTTTTTCACCGTTTCTTATGAGTCCATTAATGAAAGTTATAAGGACCAAGCTACCTTGTTGGCCATGAAGATTTCCAAATGAGTTCACATAGAACATTTTATTACATCATTGCAAAAAAAACTAGATCAGGAACTCACTCTGAAAGTTTGCTTCAAAAATTACCATCAGATCATATGATGGAAATAGCGTCCAGCAAGAAAATACAATTAGAAGTGGCTAAAGAAATACTCAAATGGGTAAAATATGCATCCAAAAAAAACTATCTAAATCCGATGGTTGTCTTTCAACACCCCAACCGACATCTCATGTAAACTCTAACATCTTTCATGGAGAGGTAGAAGGAATAGAAACAGCTTTAGAGACGCAAAATCGAGAGCTTACTAATAGTGCTATCACACAACTCCCCTCAAAATCTTCAGTTTTAACAATAAAGGATAAAGTAACTCCTGACTGAGACAGCCAACTTGTAAATGAAATTTCCCCTGAAATGAGACATGTAATGAGTGAGTCTGTGGTTGACTCTGTACCGTCTCCGGATGAAAGCAATGATAATCCGATGCCTGAGTATTCTGATCTTATCATTGAAGAACAGATGAATCCTCGTTTGATACATATGAAATCTTTTATTCTAGTAAAAAAGAAAAACGTTATGACAAAACAAACCACACATCAGCAGCAACAAATAAAAAAATCAAAAAATATACCGTCCAAAAAGAAGCCTAAAGTAAGGGCTCTAAAACCTTCATTCGCAATTTAAAAGAACATCGACCTAATCTTGAGAACTGTGACTCTGTGCCGAAGACTAAAACAAGTAAAAAATCACTGGAGTCTGAAGATTCTATAATTGAAGACCCGACAGTTAAACGTAAGAACAATCTCCAACAACAGAAAATATGGAGAGACGGCCCCTGAGTGACTTGGAAGAAATTTCAGTCTGAGGAGGCGGCAGGGAAATAACTCATGTGGTGTCCCCATTCATCTCTTCAGATATAAGGTCGAGGAGTCAGCTGTGACAGATGTATGAGCCTAAATTGATAACAAATTTAACTGACCTTGATTTGGTACATCGTTCAACGAACAACTTCTCGACTTTGGAAGAAAGACCACGTAAAACCTTAACATTTTTGCCTAAAGAGGCCTGGGAAAGTGCAAAAGCAGAATCCAATAGAGGCAATGATTTCATGCAGTTGGATCCAAAATAACGAGACTTGGGGTCTACCGACATCGCTGCGATGGACTTTCCAGTGCCAAACCGTTTTGACTGTGTATGTTTATATATCAATTCCCAAATAGTTTATTTAATACTATTGGATTCAGAAGAACTCCTCTGGCCTATGGGTTTTGACCTCAAATCGATTTGCAAGGAGACCTCTGTTACCATATGTGGTAAGATTTTGACAAGTGACAAAATCTTAAAAGCGCCCAGAGAACCAATAAGACCTAGATCTACTTGCAATACAGAATTTGTTCACACACAAAAACCGAATGATATACAGCAAATCCCGTTAATTGATCAATCAGGTGGCAAAATAAATCCAATTAAGGTGAAATGCCAAATTGATGCTAAGTGAGAATTTACATCATCATCTCCCGAGAACCGTCAACAAAGAGAGGATTTGAATTGGGATTGGTTAGCGGCAGCGTTGAATATAACTAAGCAACTATAACATCCATTGAATAGAGATGAAGATTTGATCACTATAGCCAGCTGGAACACTAGAGGCTATAAACATCTTTTTAATAATGTTAAATCTGTATTGATTACATTTGACATCCTCTGTCTGCAAGGGACATGGCTCTCTACACCTCCAGTGGTAGATGGTTATTTCATCCTTATAAATCCAGCAAGTAAAGGCCTCAAACGTCTTCCAACCTCAGGCTTATTGACTCTAATAAAAACTAGCATATGCTTTAAAATTGCCAGTAAAAAGAATCCTAATCCGCATATGCAAATTACGACTTTGGAGTTTTCAAAAGACACCGCTAATAAGCCCATAAAGTTGGTAATTATAAACTTATACTGGAATCCAATTGCATGGACAACAACATGTTTTGTTGAAACAATGATGGCATCAATTGACAACAGCATCCTTGAATATGATAACCCTATGATAATCCTATGCAGAGATCATAATATAACTGCATAGGAGAATCATTGTATAACTTAGAAATTCAGAGAGGAGACAAAACCGCCAGTAAGAGCACCCATGCCAAACTGGAAAAGAGCGATTAAAGAATCGTGATTTCCATCTTCTAAACTGACAGACATTCCTGCACCCACCTGGAAAAGGGGCAAGCAAGCCTGAATTCTAGATTATTTCTTTGTATCATCTAACCTATTGGTATTAGTAAAATCCTTTATTGTGACTCAACTGTCACATAGTGACCATGACTTGGTCGAAGTTGCTCTTGATCTACCTACCGAAAACAGTGCTAATTGGTGGTCTAATGGAGTAGCACTAAATCCTGGCAGGAATAGACTCCATCTCTTGCGTCAAGACATCAGGCAACTAAGTTTAAATTATAAGCAAGCAATAGCTGTTCACATCATTGATGCAAACTATGTGCCTTTCTTCAGTGATTTTGTAACACCTCAACCTTTTGGGCAAAGAACTCACTTTAAGGGGAAAGTCGTCGAGAAAGATTGCTACATCACGATATTACATCGATAAGTTCAATGAAAGGAATGAGTACGAGCAATAACATTAAAAAGCAGAGACAACAATATAAGAAATTGATACTTGGTCATAAAAGCGTAATGCTTCAAAGAGACACAGAACAAATACTAACAACCCTGGCATCAAATAACTCAAGGTGTTTGTAGACACTATTAAATGAGATGGGCAGAAAAGACATCTCAGCTAAGCAATGCTGTTTCTGAAGATCAATGGATTACATTCTTTGGAGGATTATATCAACAACCTAAGTGTGAAATAAGGTAGTGTAAAAATGATTCTACCCGTGTTGGCCATTGATATTCAAAGCAGATGAGATTGAAAACATGATCCGCTAAGTCAGCAGTTTGCGTGCTCTGGGACCAGATGGTCTCACTAACATAATGCTAAAGAGCCTGAAGAATGGGCAGCTTTCTGCGTGTTCAGTCAAATTGCAGAAACAAAACAAATCCCAGAATCGTGGAAGACAGCCATCGTCATACCAATCTTCAAAAAGGGGATTAGAACTGAACCAAACAATTATCGACCTATTGCCCTCTCTGATGCTCTTGGCAAAATGTTTGCTTCATGGTTCTTGAGAAAACTGAAGGAGTGGATAAAAACACTGGGCCACTTCGATGATGGACAAACTGGATTTGTGAAAAGCGTGGGATGCAGTTTAAACCTATTGACACTCAACATTCTGAAATTAAGAGCTCTAAAAGAAGGATTAATAATATATGTAGCTGCAGTAGATTGTCACGCCACTTACCTGGAGACCGGGATTCTCCGCGCCAGTTCGGCTTTCTCCCTCTTGGCGGATCTATCCTCGCTTCCGCACCTGGGGATCCGCCGTTAGGAGGGCATCATGGGTCCGTATTGGCTTGCCTCTGCGCATGCACGGTCGACCATGGTCACGGTTCCGCGCATGCGCAGTAGACTGTGCCCTCGCCACTGCTAGGGCTTGCTCTCCAAGCCTCGTTTTGGGCTCGTCAGCACCCGGCAACAAGACGGCTTGCGTCTCAAGCCTCTCGAGTGCTGGCGGCCCATAAAAGGAGTGGAGATCAGAAGCAAGTCGCGTCTCAACGCGGTTTGCTTCGGATCGTGTTGCTCGCTCACCCGGCTTCTGAGCCTTGTTCCTGTTCCTTGTCCTGTGTCCCTGCCTTGCCGGATCCTTGCTTTTCTCCTGCTTCCCTTGTGGGTCTTCTGGTTTCCTTCCTTACCTGGCCTCCCCCCTCTGGGCTGCTCTCCTTCCTGCAGTGTTGAGTTTCCTGTTTTTGGGTTGGCTTCCCTTGGGTTGCTCCCTGTTTTTGTTCTGTGGATCCATTTCCCACCAGTAGCCTGTTCCCTTTCCCTGGGTCTGTTCCACTTCCTCCTGCCTGAGCTCTCTCCCCTGCTCAGTTCTGAGCCCTTCTGGACCTTGGTTGTTCGCCTCAGTCTGGCCTGACTTCTTCTCATCTGCTACCCTGCCTGCATCTGCCGTCAACTCATCTTGGTTACCTTTGGATCAGCGCCAGTCATCTCCCTGCCAGGTTCCTTTGGTCTGCATCGGATCATCAGCCATTCTCTGCATCAGCTTCATTGCTTCCCGGACTTGCTCTTCAAAAGAACCATCTTCTGGTTATCTTCATCAATTGACGGACTACAGAACATTCGCATCTCCTGCCAGTGCTTGCACTGTCCTAACGTCACGAAAATCAGGAGAGAGCGCTCCGTGACGTTGGGAGTTGGTCCATCTTCCACCCAGTACCACTCCTGGGTTGGGGAAAGGCCAGTACCCCGCGTCATACGCTCATCTGGAAACAGTTGTCAGTCTGGCTGCTACACAAAGACCCGCAACCAAACCAACAGGTACGCAACACTCCCGTGATACTCACCTTAACAGATTGAGACACCTGCCTTCAGACCTGGAGATGGAGGATAATCAAGAATTGTGAAATGAGCTACAAGCTCTCAGAGCAGAGATGACTGCACTACACCAGGAGAATCAAGCATTACGCCAAATGGTAACAAGGGGGCAATGAGTGCCTCACAAGCTGAAGGTTCATTTGCTCATACGACTCCAATCAAGTTCGATGGGGATCCGCGACGAGTGGCGGAATTTTGCAATCATTGTCGGATCCACTTCCTTTTCAGATCAACTAATTTCAACAACGATAATGCCAAGATTGGATACATCCTGGGTAACTTAACCGGAAATGCTCTCGCCTGGGCAACACCTTTAGTGGCTACCAATAGCCCCATATTGAATGATTTTGTAGCCTTTGAGAAGGCTTTCCTGGAGGTTTTCCAAACGTCCAACCTGGCCTCGGCAGCACAGAACCAATTGATGGATATAAAACAGGGAAATGCAGATATAATGGCATACATAAGTCATTTCCGTCAACTGGCAACCGAATCTCAATGGCCAGAAATTATGCAGAAGACTCTGTTTCGCCGAGGTCTGAGAGAGGAGTACAAGGATGAGTTACTTCATATTCCTGAGCTGGAGACCCTCCAACGCCTTATCGAACAGGTGCTTCGGATAGACCAAAGACTAGCAGAACGAAGGGCAGAAAGACGTCGGTTTGAGAGGTTAAACCCCAGAATGACCAGTGTACCTGCCAGATCGTTTGGTTCGGTGGAGTCTGCAACGGAGCCTATGCAATTAGGGGCCATGAGGGGTCCTTTATCGGAAGAGGAGAAGAGACGAAGAAGGACTTTACGCCTGTGCCTTTATTGTGGGGCTGCTGGGCATTTCTTGGGTACATGTCATTTACGCCCTCAGAAGAAGAAGGCGGAAAACTAGAGGATCTGTTGTGTAATGGAAGGGCAACGACAGGTCCTGCCCCTTTTTCAGACCTTTCCACATCTTGTTCTGTGCTCTACCCAATGCAACCAGCCGTCTTGATGACCTTGAAGATCCAGCTACAACTGCCAGACAATCTTTTGGAAGTATACGGGTTGCTGGATAGTGGTGCTTCAGGTAATTACATTGATGAAGCATTTGCTACCATCAACAAGATACCGCTTCTTTCCAGACACACAGCTTTACCGGTTGAGGTAATCGATGGAACTCCTCTGTCTTCCGGACCCGTCCGTCTGCACACCGTGGGTCTGATACTTCGGATTGCCGAACACGAGGAAAATATTGCCTTAGATGTGATTAAGTCCCCTACATACAAAATGGTTTTGGGATTACCTTGGCTTCAGCATCACAAACCATTCATCAATTGGGAGACTCACTCTCATTTTCCTCTGCCTTTTGTTCTCAGAATTGCAGCCTGCCAGCTCAGACTCAACTTACTTCGACTTTCTTGGAATCCCTCGGCAAAGAGTCTGGTCTTTGTTCCATTTCGCAAGTTCCACAAGTGTATGCCGACTTTGAACATGTATTCTCTGAGCCAGGAGACATACCTCTGCCACCTCATCGTTCTTTTGATTGTGCTATTAATTTGTTGCCAGGCTTTGAGATTCCTCATGGGAAACTTTATGTCCTAACCCAGGTCGAGAGGCAAGTGTTACAGGACTATTTGTCTGAATGTTTAAGAAAGGGATACATAGCGCCTTCAAAGTCGCACGCAGGATTCCCTTTGTTTTTTGTTAAGAAGAAGGAAGGAACCTTACGACCCTGTGTTGATTACCGGCAATTGAACGATATTACCACAAAAGACCGATATCCATTGCCTTTAATTTGCAGTATCCTGGAGACTCCCCACACCGCACGGATTTTCACCAAGCTCGACTTACGAGGAGCCTATCATCTGGTTCGAATTAAGAATGGGGACGAATGGAAGACAGCATTTAAAACACCTTTTGGGCATAATGAGTACAGGGTTATGCCCTTTGGGTTGTGCAATGCCCCAGCTGTTTTCCAGCGGTTCATGGATAACATCTTCAGTGATCTGATGGTCCTTTCGGTCTGGATTTATTTGGACGACATTTTGATCTTCTCCTGTTCATTAGAGGAACACGTAGGAGACATGTACGTGAGGTTCTTTGTCGCCTGTCACACAACCAATTGTTTGCCAAAGCTGAAAAATGCTCCTTTCATCAACCTAGTATAGAATTCTTGGGATATGTGATCAACCATACTGGCATACAAATGGACCCCAAGAAAGTTCAAGCAATCCAGGATTGGAAACAGCCTCATGACGTAAAATCGTTACAGCGCTTTTTGGGATTCGCCAATTTTTATAGGTGCTTCATCCCCCACTTTTTTCTCAAATCACAGCGCCACTCACCAGGTTGACCAGCAGCAAGGTTGCGTATAAATGGGACTCTCTTGCTACTCAGGCATTCAATTCCCTGAAGACGGCCTTCAGTACCGCCCCTATGTTGCGTCATCCTCAAGACGAGTTACCCTACATCGTGGAGGCAGACGCTTCGGATTTCGCTGTAGGGACTGTTCTTCTGCAGAGTGATTCCGAGACGTCCATTGAACATCCAGTGGCCTACTTCTCACGTAAACTGACCCCCAGTGAGAGGAATTATGCAGTTATTGAGAAGGAACTGTTGGCCATAAAGACTGCTTTTGAAGAATGGAAGCATCATTTACTTGGGGGTCGCTTTTCTGTGGAGGTCCGTACCGATCATCGTAATCTGCAGTACTCACGTTCCTTGCAATGCTGTACGCCTCGCCAGGCCCAGTGGGTCTTCTTTTTCTCCCCATATGTGTTTCAGGTGACGTATGTCCCTGGTACATCTAACCTGAAAGCAGATGCCTTGTCTCGATCCCTGGAAAAAGAGACAGGGAACCCCAGTCTGGACCAGCCATTGATTTCACCAAACCATTTCTTGTTGTCGCTGTCTCCCCATTTACAGTCTATTTCGAATGCGACCCGAACAGATCCAGAACGGACAACTCTTCTTCGACGATCGTCAGTGACTGAACGTGAGGGTCTTCTGTTTTTCCAGAAAGGACTGTACATTCCCAAGGGGTCCGTTTGCGACGGCATATTGCAAGGCTTTCATGATTCACCTATGGGGGGCATTGAGGAATTAGAGCCACACAAGAACTGGTATCCAGACAGTTTTGGTGGCCTGGTTTGGCCCGAGAAATCAAGACATATGTGGAGAGTTGCCCCGTTTGTTCCCAGTCCAAAGCTCCCAGGAGGTGGCCTTTGGGATTGCTTGTGCCTACGGTGGTGGCACCATATCCTTGGCACACAATCGCCACCGATTTCATTGTTGATGTGCCTCCCTCTGACGGTTACACCTGCATAATGGCCGTAATAGATTGTTTCACTAAATATGCCCATTTCATCCCATTCCCCAAGATACCCATGGCCTCCCAGATGGCTTTCGCCTTCCTACACGAAGTGTACCAGTTACATGGCCTACCAGAAAAGATCATTTTGGATCGGGGTCTCAGTTCCTCTCTTCTTTTTGGAGCAAGGTGTGTGGCCATCTTGGCATCCGTAGGGCATTGAGCTCTGGTTATCACCCACAAACCAACGGCCTTACTGAAAGAACTAATCCGACTTTGGAAGATTATGTACGTTGTTTTGCCAACGCTACACAGTCCAACTGGAAGGCTTGTCTGGATCTCGCTGGAGTTTCTTACAACAATTCTGTCCATTCCTCTACGGGATTCAGTCGTTCTACTGTTCTGCAGGCCTACACCCGAAACTGATGCCTTTCCGTCCTGTGCCTCCCAGTGTGGTTCCTTCCGCTGATGTATTAACGACCATTCAGAGGCAACATGAGACAGCACGCAAGACCTTGATGGAGGCACGGGAGCGTATGAAATCACAGGCCGACAGGACGAGGAATGTGGAACCTGATTTTCAGGTTGGTGACAGGGTTTGGTTGTCCTCTAAGAATCTGCCACTTCGCAATTTGCCCGTTAAATTGGCTCCCCGGTATTTTGGTCCATTTAGGATAACTAAGCACCTGTCTTCTGAGGCTTTCCGCCTCCAGCTGCCCCATTCTTGGCATGTGCACCCAGTTTTTCATGTCTCCCTTTTGAAGCCCTATGTCAACGACACCAATGGTCGTACTTGTCCTTGTCCGGCCTCAGTCCTGGAGGAGGGTGTCCCCGAATTCGAGGTTCAGGAGATCTGTGATTCCCGCTTCCGTAGGGGGGCTGCTTCATTTTTTGGTGGACTGGAAGGGATACCCAGCTTGTGATAGCACTTGGGAACCGCACCAGCATGTGCACACTCCCCACCTTGTGCGTGAATTCTAGTGCCGGTTTCCTTGGAAACCTGGGGCCCCTGGCCTTCCTGGGAGGGGTCATAGTGTCACGCCACTTACCTGGAGACCGGGATTCTCCGCGCAAGTTCGGCTTTCTCCCTCTTGGCGGATCTATCCTCGCTTCCGCACCTGGGGATTCGCCGTTCGGAGGGCGTCAGGGGTCCTTATTGACTTGCCTCTGCGCATGCGCGGGCGACCACGGTCACGGTTCCGCGCATGCGCAGTAGACTGGGCCCTTGCCACTGCTAGGGCTTGCTCTCCAAGCCTCATTTTGGGCTCGTCAGCACCCGGCAACAAGACGGCTTGCGTCTCAAGCCTCTCGAATGCTGGTGGCCCATAAAAGGAGTGGAGATCGGAAGCAAGTCTCGTCTCAACGCGGTTTGCTTCGGATCGTGTTGCTCGCTCACCCGGCTTCTGAGCCTTGTTCCTGTTCCTGGTCATGTGTCCCTGCCTTGCCGGATCCTTGCTTTGCTCCTGCTTCCCTTGTGGGTCTTCTGGTTTCCTTCCTTACATGGCCTCCTCCCTCTGGGCTGCTCTCCTTCCTGCAGTTTTTTGAGTTTCCTGTTTTGGGTTGGCTTCCCTTGGGTTGCTCCCTGTTTCTGTTCTGTGGATCCACATCCCGCCAGTAGCCTGTTCCCGTTCCCTGGGTCAGTTCCACTTCCTCCTGCCTGAGCTCTCTCCCCTGCTCAGTTCTGAGCCCTTCTGGACCTTGGTTGTTCGCCTCAGTCTGGCCTGACTTCTCATCTGCTACCCTGCCTGCATCTGCCATCAACTCATCTTGGTCAGCTTTGGATAAGTGCCAGTCATCTCCCTGCCAGGTTCCTTTGGTCTGCATCGGATCATCAGCCATTCTCTGCATCAGCTTCTTTGCTTTCCGGACTTGCTCTTCAAAAGAACCATCTTCTGGTTATCTTCATCAATTGACGGACTACAGAACATTCGCCTCGCCTGCCAGTGCTTGCACTGTCCTGACGTCACGAAAATCAGGAGAGCGCGCTCCGTGACGTTGGGAGTCGGTCCATCTTCCACCCAGTACCACTCCTGGCTTGGGGAAAGGCCGGTACCCCGCGTCATACACTCTTCTGGAAACAGTTGTCAGTCTGGCTGCTACACTAAGACCCGCAACCAAACCAACAGGTATGCAACATTCCCGTGATACTCACCTTAACATAGATCTGGCTCAGGCCTTTGATCGCATCAACCGAGATCTGCTATGGAAACAAATTGAAAATTTTGATTGCCCTTTGGAAATACTAGAAACAATAAAGGCTTTATACACAGGAACATCAATACGGATAAGATTGAATATTGAGTGTCAACTCAACAAAAGTATAAAAACGAATCGAGGGCTAAAACAAGGATGGCCCCCTTGTTGCAGAACTATTTAATCTTTTTATTTCTGGTACAAAAAGCTCCATGTCTGCTGTTCATTCATTTTCGCCAAAAATGTATAACATCGGAGGCCACCAGGGGGCGCGGGCAGGATGGACGCCTGAACGTCGAGCTCCGCACCCAGCCCCGGGTGAATCACGATTTATCGGCGAAACGAGGGTCCCATATACTACGCGACCCCCCCCAAAAGACGTGGAAGCCTGTGGCCCCCACCTGGGTCCAACTTTGGTTCCGATCCGACGCTCCTGTGCGGAGTTACACGGACCAAGGCGATATCGGCTGCCCCTCCCCCACGACCTGGCGCGGAGTGGCGCAGGAGACAGCACGAGCCGCGCCGCCCACGAATAGGCCCGAGAGGGTGAGCCCGCGGCGCTTCCTCCCCTGGGCATCCTCCGACTTGAAGAAAACCGTCCACCCACACAGGGAACGCACGCCCGGCGCCTCTGGTGCCCGAGGCCCGGCCTGACCCGGAGAAAGGCGGCGTCCGTCGTAAACTGGCCGACACGAACCCCTCATGAACTGGAGAGAGAACTTGCTGAAATATCAGTTTGTTCCCAAAGAAAGGACCATGGCCGCCGGTAGCCCCACCGTCCCACCCCCGGATCTGGGGGCTATCCAGAACAACATCCAAACGATTCTGGAGGAGATACGAGGTATGAGGACAGACATGGGGGCCAAACTGGCCGACCTCACCACCAAGGTCGCCACCCTAGAAGACCGCGTGGAGGGCGTCGAGAATAACCAACTTTCGGCGACACTCCTCGAAACCCAAATGGACATGAGACTCCGAGACATGGAAAGGCGCGAGGAAGAGCTTCGGTTCAAGGTTGACGACATGGAAAATAGGGAGAGGAGGAACAACCTTCGAATCTTTGGCCTGATGGAATCTGAGGGCGAATCCGTACAAGGACTTGAAGGCAAAGTGCACGATATCGTGAGGATCGCCCTGGGAACGGAAGACGTGGGGGCGACCAACTTCGACAGGGTGCACCGGGCGGGGGGGGGAGGCAGAGGCCCACGCTCGGTTCTGGTTCGGCTGCACTACTACAGGGACAAGATCAGAATCCTGGAAAAGGCGAGACATCTTGGCACCATACAGTACGGTGATTCAAAGGTATCCATCTTCCAAGACCTCTCGGCCCTAACCCTGTCAATGAGGAGGAAATGCGGCACACTCACAAGATGGTTGCAGGGAAAAGGAGTCCGATATCGGTGGGGTCACCCCTTCTATTTGGAGTTTGAGTGGCTAGGTGAGAAACACCACCTGGTGTCGGAGGAGGACATACGAAGAGCCACGGACGATCTGGTGAACGACCAGGCGGGCCATTCGGGCGCCCAGGAGGGAGGACCACGGGACCCCCCTAGGGGTCCCGACGGCCCAGGAAATCACAGTGGGAAATCTAAGGTCAAGGGGGCCCGAAAGTTTCGGAAAACCAGACACCCGTCGATGAACCCGGAAAATCACACTGACTCATGAAAATGACGTTCGATTGGAAGGAGAGAAAATCATGAGGTGAGAGACGATTCAGGGTACGGACGCAGGAGGCCCCGGGCCCACGAACTGCCTTGAACGGACACCGCGGCGGTGTCGCGTTTGGCCCACCGGACCTTGGATCGGCAGACCATTATGTTAAAAAGTTAACTGTTTATTTGTGTTGCCCCGCGTTTGGGTTTCTGGTTGTGGGTTGAGGGCCCGGGCGGGGTCTCTGGTTTTTGTCTCGGTTAAGTGCACCGAAGGCCTGCAGGGGCCGACCTGAATCGGACTTGCGATCTGGGACTCTCCAGACACACGAAAACCCCGGGGCTGGGGTTGGAGTCCTTGGTGGTTCGTTGACCGGCCCCAACACATGTTGGGGAGAGTGGACGGACGCCTCAAGGTACAAGGGTGGGGAGGGGGGAGGGAAGACACGGGGAGGGGGGTCAGTTGCAAGGGGGGAGGGGATGGGGGGGATAACGGGGTAGTTTGGGGGACTCAGGGGGAAATTCAGTTCAGACCGCAAGAATACGCTTGGCAAGGGGCACTAAAATTCAATCACCACGAGGGGTTCAGAATACGCACACGGTATGATGACAACGATTGAAGGGAAGGTGGGCACGTTAAATGTCAAGGGTCTAAACTCTCAAAATAAAAGATCCCTCACGGGCAACATGTTCCGAAAACAACACCTGACGGTCCTATTTCTACAGGAAACACATTATAAGCGCGGGAGGGAATCCAGAATCAAGGGGAAAGACATCGGTAGCAACTATTGGGCTTCACACCCGACCTCGAAGAAGGAGGGGGTGGGCATTCTCCTGGGAAGGGCTCTCCAACTAACGGGGGTGGAAACCAAGAGGGGGTTTGGGGGTCGATTTCTGGGTGTCAAGGGGCTTTGCGAGGGGCAGCGAGTTACTCTCGCCACCGTATACGCGCCCAACACGGGCCAGGTGGAGTTCCTCACACGGATCTTTGGTGTCATGGATGAATGGGCCGAGGGGGCCATGATTCTCGGGGGTGATTTTAATCTCATAGCCGACCCCCAACTGGACTGGTGGTCCGCCAGAGGTGGGGTACCCAAGGGGATCACGAGGGATAACCTGGCCTTGCAGAACCTCTTGAAGGATCACTACTGGGTAGATGTTTGGCGCAAGGCGTACCCGGCCCAGGGTGGTTACACATTCTTTTCTCCCCCGCACTGCACCTACACCAGAATCGACCTTCTGTTGGCCTCAGAGGAGGGAGATGGGGCGATGACCCAACCAAAAGTCGAGACCATAACGTGGTCGGACCATGAACTACTTATAGCTAACTGGTCCCTGCCCATCGCCCCGAGATCGGCTCGATGGCGGTGCAACGACACGCTCCTTAGGGATCCAGTATTCCGTGAGTTCATGAAGCAGGAAATGCTGGCCTACTTCGAGACAAATGACACGGGGGAGACGGACATGTCCATGGTATGGGAAGCGGGGAAGGCCACCTTCAGAGGCCTCCTCATAGCGGAGGGCTCGAGGCGTAAAAGAGAGAGGGGCCTGATCGAGAGCAGACTCCGAGGGGAGCTGCAGATCTTGCGGGCCAGACTGGGAGTCCCGGGAGTGGACCGGAGGGCACTATTGGACGAGATGCAGGGCAAAAGACAGGAGCTCCATACGGTTCTCATAGGGGAGGTGGTTAAGAGGATGCGATATACCAAACAGAGATACTACGAACAGGGCGACAGGGTAGGCACTCTGCTGGCTCAGAGGTCGAGGGGGTGTAGAGTGGAGAGAGGGATTACCCGGTTGACCGACGAAGAGGGCAGGGTTCATGGGAACCGGCATGAAGTGACGGAATGCTTTGCTGAGTACTACAGCAAACTCTATTCTAGGCAAGCGGGCGAATCTCGGGAGGACATTGCCTCCTACCTGGCAGAACACCCCCTCCCCAAACTGACCGACCAGGACTTGGAGGCCCTCGAGGGGGAAATTTCAGAAGAGGAGGTGGAGGGAGCCATCAAGAGACTGAAGGCCGGAAAGGCTCCTGGCCTTGACGGCTACACAGCGGATTTCTATAAACAGACCCAGTCCACCTTAGTGAAGCCCCTGACCAAATTGTTCAACCAAATTAGAGGCAACGACACGATCCCCCCGACTTTCCTACAGGCCCTCATCACCGTCATACCTAAACCTGGTAAAGACCGGGCAGCTTGTGGGTCTTACAGACCCATTTCACTTCTCAACTTAGATGCCAAGATCTTTGCTAGGATCCTGGCCTCCAGATTGGAAAACTCCCTCCCACGCCTGATACATCCTGATCAGGCGGGATTCGTCCTCAATAGACAGGGTTCCGATAATTTAAGGAAGACCCTCCATGTATTGGCCACGACCGAGGCCAGGAATGAAGGCGCTCTCCTACTGGCTCTTGACGCGGAGAAGGCCTTTGACAGGGTCAGCTGGGCTTTCATGAGGGAGGTTCTCTTGTCAGTGGGGATGGGTCCAAGGTGGTTGGGATGGATATCCGCGCTCTACTCCTCCCCCTCGGCCAGAGTGGTGGCTAACGGGATTGAGTCTAGGGAATTCCCCCTTGAACGTGGCACGAGGCAGGGATGCCCCCTGTCTCCGTTAATCTACGCATTGGTGATGGAACCGTGGGCAATCTCGATCCGCAATGATGCGGACATCAGTGGTGTACAGATGGGGGATATGCACTGCAAGATCTGCCTCTTTGCGGATGACGCCCTGCTCTATGTCACCAGACCGTCCCAAACAATCCCTCGGGTTCTGCAGGGCCTCGCAAGATATGGAGAACTATCGGGGTATAAGGTTAATTTGGACAAATCGGTCGCATTCATGGGTGGGAACCTGCCAGACACGGAGGTGACCTTTGTGGAGGGTCTCCCCTTCAAGCGGAGCGATGAGGGGTTCCGTTACTTGGGAGTCCAAATCACACGTAACCTTGAGGACCTGTATGGGGCCAACTTCCCCCCCCTCTGGTCAGCAATCAGGAGAGACATAGAAAGGTGGGCGGGAACGGGTCTCTCATGGATGGCACGCCTTAACCTTATAAAAATGGTTATCCTCCCAAAATTTCTGTTTCTCTTTCAAATGCTCCCGGTCCAAGTCCCCAAGGCCTTTTTTGACGAGACAAAACGCATCCTCCTTAGATTCCTCTGGCAGGGCAAAAAACACAGGATTTCATACGAGGTTCTGACTAGGACCAAGGAAGATGGAGGGGTGGGCTACCCTGATCTCGAGACGTATTATAGGGCTTCCCAGTTGAGGATCCTGGTCGATCACTTCTCACCGGGACCGAAAAAACAGTGGGTAGCCATGGACAATAGGCCCCTGGCGCCCGTCACACTAGAGGAATGGCTCTGGGTCCCAAGGAGAACGATCCCCAGATCAGTCTTGAACCACCCGATTCTAAGAGTACTGTGGTCCCTGTGGAGAGAGGGAGGTTACTATAGATGGCTCACGACATGGCCCTCCCCCTTGAGCTGCATCTGGGCCCCTCCTTTCCTGGCCAAAATAGCGGAACCAGCAGCCTACCAGACATGGTTCGAGGCGGGCCTTAGTAGGACCGGCCAGTTGTGGGTGGGGGGCTCCTTCCTCCCCTTGAAGGACCTTGAGGAAGCCCTGGGAATAGGCACGCTTTCCCCGTTCCGATATCTTCAGCTTAAGGGTGCCCTCACGGAACCATCTTGGGGTGATACCCTCAGGAGGGAACTCACAGACTTTGAAAAACTCCTTCTGACCGCAAGGGGCTCCAAGGGGATAATCTCCCGCCTATACAAGCTCTTTCTGTTCTCCATCCCCCGAGACCCGCCACCAGCACGCATACAATGGGGTAGGGACCTGGGCGAGGAAATTGATGACGAGAGATGGACAGAGATGTGTAGACGGGCCAATCGATCCACATCCTCCCTCCAATATCGCCATCAGGCCCTCAAGATATTACATAGATGGCACTACCCCCCGCAAAGAATAGCCAAAATGCGTCCAGGATATGACCCACACTGTTGGAAATGTAGGACAGAGAGAGGTGACTATATCCACATGTGGTGGGGATGCCCAGTGGTCCAGAAATACTGGGACAAGGTGCGGACCTGGATCAAAGGGGTAGATGGGATAGAACGAGTATCCTGCCCGTGGCTCTTCCTCTTCGGGATTAGTAACGAAGAGGACCGGGGTAACACTCATGATCACATGCTCCAGGTGATGCTGGTAGCAGCTAGATGCTGTCTAGCGCAGAAATGGAAACACCCGAGAATGCCAGGGGAAAAAACCTGGGTGACCAAAGTAAGGGCCATCTACGACATGGAGTTCCTCACACACCTGCTCGATGAGTCTAAGTCCAGTATCGAGGAAATTTGGCTCCCCTTCTTTGATAAGTACGGCCGAGTGGTCTAGGTCCTGAAGACTGAGCTGAGGGATTCCCCTCCTCCCCACGGATGTGGGACCATGGGCCAAGGACCCGGCTGAGAACTGAACTCGTTTGGCCCATATGACTTTGGCGTGCCACACGCATATTGTATTGACGCCTCCATCATTAAGAGAGCCCGTTGTGCAAGTGTTTATCAAGGCTATGTAAGCGCGAACTGAAGGGGGGTGGGGGGAGGGAGAGGGAGGGGGGGGGGCATGGGGTGTGTTTCGTCTGGTTTTCTCTTTATGTTAACTCACATTAATAAATGCAATGCAAGAATGTAACCTCGTTATGCACCAAGGAAACTTAATAAAATTGATTTTCAAAAAAAAAAATGTATAACATCCCAATTGATTGGATGTTGTATGCTGATGATCTGCTAATTCTGGACCAACCCCCGATTGGTGTCAAAGAAAACAGAACAATCTCCACTCCTATATAGAGACACACGGATTTAAGATTAACACCATCAAATCTGTAGTGATGGTGTTACAGAAACTCTCAGGGAGAAAGAAGAAGCAAAGCTTTCAATGGCAGATTGGATGCGATACATTGATTGTAGCTCAAAGTATGAGGTATCTTGGCATCAACTTTAATTTATGTGTAAATGATGCGCTGCAGATTAATTAATTGAAATCTAAAGCAAACAATCTTGCGACGCAAGCTGCTGCAATCCACATACAATATGGAAAATTCTCATTGATGCTGAAATTTGATAAGCAAAAAGTTACACCTATACTGATATATGGTGCTGATACTTCATTGAACTTTCCTTGGGAAGTTTGGAGTACCCTAGAAAGTATTTTTGGCAGAAAAGTTCTTAAGTTGCAGGGTTGTGTGCCCATATCAATTATAAGACATGAACTAGGTTTAATATTGGTATATGCGGCATCTGTATGCAAATCTCAGAGTATCTTCAGGAAACTGACATTGAGTAATCAACCACCTCAATTCAGTATACTTCATTTGTACAACTCTCAACTGGGCACTCCTTCAATGGTCTAATCAATGCTTAGTGATCTTGGCAGAAGCTGATCTAGAATTGGACCTACTTTTGAAAAACCCAGATGCAGCAGAAAAGAAACTATGGTACTGGGACTGGATCAAAACAGAAGAAGAAAAAGTCAAATACAACCTTTATGTACTCTCTGCAAGGCATATTACCACCAATGATACAGATATGTGTTGATTATTCCAGATGCAAAGAGAAACATTAATGCATCTGGTTTTATGTTGAACTGAATTGAAAGTCTGCAGAACCAAATATCCGGGTTCTCTGGTAAATGACTATCGTCTAAAATATGCTAAAACTTGGTGGCTTTTGCTATGAGGAGGTGAGAATTTTAAATTGTGCTTTGCTCTTACAAATTTTGAGGAAGATTTGTCCAAGACACTCCTTTTTAAGAATTAATTATGATTAAATTCCTTTTCAAGGAAAAGTTTGTAGTGTGTTTAATGAAGCTTGATTTAAACACATATGTAATGCACTGTTCTAATGTATGAATTAATATGTGATTTTTTTTCCTATGGTAATGAATTGATGAAGGTTTGAATGAAACAATATATCAGATAAAAAATGTAAAAACTATTTTGAACTGGCAGAACTACACCTATTGTTAAGACTACCTGAAACCAACTGTGGTGTACATTTCCTTTTGAATCACTATTTTTTCGTTCGGAAGACCCCCTATCTCATTTGGTTTAAGAGTGATGGCAGGCATAGGTTTGGACACAGACAAACTTTGGTTTTGGACTGACGAACATCGACGGCCATTAGCAGCATCAGTTGAGGGAACAACCACCTTAGAGTTAGGCCCAGATAGGCATGACATCAACCCCACAAAGTGTGATAATAAAGGTTTTCAAACTGGTAATTTTGCACCTGTGTCTCTCTTGATGCTATGCCTGTCTCGCAATGTATTCAGGATTATACTTGTATCCCAGCATCAGCCTCACTCAGGTTCACCGCCCTTCACTGTCCTTGATCTTGTAAGTCAAGAACATTCCATACCATGACATCACATTGTTCTGTCACCCTCACATTCCATGTCCTCCCCTTGTCTGGGCTGATGACCCCATCACACTTGCTTAAGTCACTGAGAGCAATTTATTTAAATATTGTTTTTTTTTTTTTCAATTCAAAATACCTAATTAATTTTTCATTTCTGAATTGTCCAGACACCGACATGAATTGAAAACCCTTCAAAGAGTGATGTTCGGGTGGACATACTTGTATGATAAATCCATTGTGAATCATGTCAATTATTTTCCTGTGTAATCATCTTGAATCTATTTTACTGCAGTGAGAAGATTGCACCAGTGGCCTCAATAGTGTACACCGAACTTCAAAAGGAAGTGGCCTTGCCAGTGGAATCTGAACTTCAAAACAAAGTTCCGTCACCAGTGGAGTCCGAACATGAGAAAGAAGAATCCTTGCCAGTGGAGTCCACATTTCTCAATGAAGATTTGCCAACTCCAGAAGAAGCATTGCATGTATCTGAAGTTGAGCAAACAAAAAAGGAGGTGTGTTAGCCAGATAGCTAATTTATCTGATCTTAACTTATCCAATTGCTTTTTAAGTTTCATATCTGATTGTCCTGAGGTCTAATTTCTCTATGGATTGGTTTAGTCTGTTTGTCAATCTGTCTGAGGACTTAGTTGCAAGTGATTTTAAAGATTTACAACATGCCGACCCAAATGCTGACCAAAATTATGAAATAAACTCAGGATATCCACCTGTTACTATGTATTCTGATAAGCCAGGCTGTCTTTCCACTTATTCTAGGAATCATCTAGCTAATGCAGGTGCTGTTGGTAGTTTCTTTAATTTCACAAAGTAATCCATTGACACCACTACTAATAATGGCATTCTGAACACTTGTGACTCTGGTAATTCTTCCACAAAATCCATAGAAATCATATGCCATAGCATACTAGGTGTGGGTAATGCACACAACTCGCCTGCTATTGCGATCCTATTTTTTCTTTGCTCTTGCACACACCATACACAACCTTGCATAATTTGGCATTGTCAACTGGGGCCACCAAAAGTAAGGGTCACCAGATCAGTGTTTTTCTCATGCCTGGATGCCCTGTCAATGGGTTATGACAGTACTGCAATCCCAGTGCTTTTGACCTTGAACCTTTCAAAAAAATTGCTTTTGAATGAATATGCTTTGAACCACTCTCCCCTGTAAAGGGCCTTTCCTTAGTCACGCCTCTTTCTCAACATTTCACCCATTCTTCTCTTACTGTGTTCACAGATTGTTTGGTTTCCTCTTTCAATATCACATAAAGCGTGATGCCTTCTGACAATATAGTATGTTCCATTGCTGATATCTCAACCCCTATTTCCGGTATTCGTGATAATGCATCCAATTTCCTGTTCCTGTTCTGGGCTTGTATTTTACCTAAAATTGAAATCGTGGAAAAAACAAACTCTGTCGAGCAGGTCTTTGGTTCGCACGCACACTTCATGCTTCTCACAATACCCAGATTTTTGTGATTTGTACATAACGCCACGCCTACTGCCCTTTTAGTAATTACACCATTCTTCAAATGCTGCTTGAATTGCCAGCATTTCTTTATTATAAATTATAGCGTTGTACTCTGTGATACTCTGTGCCCCGGAAATAAGCTATTGGGTGTAGCTCTTCTGCCCTTCTATCTAGTCTCCCCAGGAGTCAGTTTTCATTAACAAATCCAGAGGGTGGAATTCATTCACTGGTGTTGAACAGATGACTGAAGCTGCTCAATTGCAGGACTTTGGTGAATGTTGGCGGCTTCCAGGAACTTTGGAGGCAGCTTCAAAGCTCTTTGTGGAATCCTTGGCCCATTTTATGGCCAAAAGCTACATGGAAGCATGGCAGGATTTGGTGCAGTTGGTGTATGGAATGGGACCAATGTCCCCTTTTAGCCCCACAAGTAGAAATGCTAAATTACCTAGCGGTCATCCGACAAGTTGAGAGATTCTCCTCAACGTAAGAGATCCAAAAACAAATCTCGATCCAGGAGTCGATCACGTCACTCTTCGTCTTCGTCAAAGAAGGCAAAGAATAAGTGTTATAGATGTCCTTCTACCTTGAGTGATTCCTCTCCTGAGAAGATCACATGCCCAACCAAATCCTCCACTCCGGCTCAGTGGGAAGAATTTCGGAGAGAGATGCTAGAAATATTCAAGAAGGAGGCCCGAGCCCCTTGAAGAAAAAGAATAGAAGCCATGCCCTGGTCGTTCTGCATAAAGACGACAAAGGGAATTTGAAGGCTAAATCCTGTGCGTCCCCGGGAGGCAAGCCAGAATCTCATCAGGAGCTATGAAGGCCTCGAATCGGTGAGAAATCGCAGAGGGCTTCGACAAGTCGAGAATCCAGCCCTTTGAGGGCATTATCAATGAAAAAGATGTCGACAACTTCAACACTAGCAGAGCCTACGGCAACAGAGTCGTCGACGCCCATGTTGAGATACACACTCTGGTCGAAAACTTCAACGTCATTGGCATCAAATCCGCTGTGGACGGCAGGTTCAAAGCCATCAAAGCTGCCAATGACATAAGAGAAGGCTTATAAACCTTTGCCAAATAAGGATTTCTTTAAGGCATTACCCTCAATTTATGGGGAACATAAGCCTTCTGATGACAACACTCCTCCTTTTGGCCTACAGTATGGTGCTCCGAATGTCCCAGAGGCCTTAATATCCGAGGAGTCCAGATTTAAAGATTTATATGAGAACCTGTGACTGCCAGTGGTGTGGATACATCATCTGAGTTGGAGTTTGGAAAACCAGACCTTTCTGATCACGCTGAGGCCTCATATGGGCAATTAATGAGCAAGGTAGTTCCGTTTTTAGGATGGAGCAGGCTTGCTCCCCCATTTGAGCAAGATCCTATCTTTTCCTTTCATATTGCTATGCAAAAAAGGGTTACATCAAATTGGGAAACTCCAGAGACTGTTGCTACAGTTAACAAAAACTTCTCCAAGAAGTATAGGCCATCCAGCAGTGACCCTGAATATTTGACCAAGCATCCTACACCAGAAAGTCTGGTAGTCCAGGTGGCAACGTCCACTAAACAATCGGCATACCCCACTATCCCGCCGGACAGGGATGAAAAGCGTGTGGATGCTTGGGTGCGAAAAATCTTCACAGCAGGGAGCACATACTTGAAGTCTGCCAATGCCTCTTGTGCCTTGGCAAAATTTGCGTTCACCCTGTGGGACTGTGTAGCAATTGCGGCTGACGATATCCCCGAAGGGGGTGAAAGAGACGGCTTCCTGGCTATCATTTAAGATGGAAAAGAGGGAATACGCGAGTGCCTTCCGTCAGGGACGGATACTGCAGACAGCATCAACAGATCCATGGCGACAAGTACCGTACTACGCAGATTTGTGTGGATGAGAAAGTCAGGGTTTGTACCAGACGTGCAGTCCAGGCTTCTCAATATACCTTTTGACAGCTCTCTGCTGTTTGGAAGCAAGATTGACTAAAGGCTGGAGAAACTGCAGACATCTAAAGCGGCAGCAAAGTCTCTCAGCGCTGCAATCAGACAGCCTCAACATTCCTATCCTTGTACATCATCTTGGAGGGGTAGGTCCTTTTGCTTTTACTCCTCAGTTGGAAAGGCAAGAGGACAGGCTAGTCATAGAGCCCAGAAATGATTCTCCCAGGGTAGACGAGGTAGAGGTACTAAGTCTGCCCAAACAGCAGCTGCTTTACCTTCAGCCACTGTTCCAGCCACCTCTAAACCACTCTGAGGCCTTAACTCACAAGACCCTTGTGGAAGGCAGACTCTCACAGTATCTGAAAGAATGGCGGGACATTACTTCGGATGCATGGGCATTGGAAACTGTAGCCCAAGGTTACTGTCTTCCCTTTCTAAAAAGGCCTCAGGATCATCCACCAGGGCACAACTCATTCAAAATTCCAGATTGGTTCCTTGCACAGTAATTGTTGACCCTGCTGGAGTACTCCCCTTATTTCCTAATCCCCAAGAAGGACAGAGGATTGAGACCCATCTTGGACTTAAGAAACCTCAATAAAACCCTCAGGAAGGCCAAGTTCAAGATGGTTATCCTTTCTCAGATCCTTCAGGCCCTCCAACCACAAGACTAGATAGTGTCATTAGACCTTCAGGATGCTTACATTCATGTGCCTATCTATGACAAGCACAGAAAGTATCTGAGGTTCGCTGTTGGCGGTTCTCATGATCAGTTTTTGAGTTCTGCCATTCGGGCTGACCTCCGCCTGGGGGTTTTCACAAAGCCAATGGCGGTGGTGGCAGTGAGTCTCCGGAGAAGGTTATTCACATCTTCTCCTACCTGGACAATTGGGTGATATGGGCACATTTTCCCGAACAGGCCATGGAACATCTCAAAATCACCTGCCACTCTCTCCACAAACTGGGCTTCTCCCTCAATTACAAGAAGTCACACATGATGCCATCTCAAAGACTTCAGTTCATTGGAGCAGCCTTGGATGCATCCTATGGAAAAGCCTCACCAGCCGAGGTGAGGGCTCAGCACATTCTGCAGATGGGCACCAAATTCGAGTGCCCAACGTCTTCCAGCCTTTAACTTTTTGAGGTTGGTCAGCCTCATGGCATCCTGCATTTTCGTGGTGGCACAGGCTCACCTGAGAATGAGATCCTTCCAATGGGCTCTCAGGACACAGTGGTCTCAATTTTCGGGCAGGATGACAGACCTCCTTCAGGTCCCAAACAGGGTTGCACAGGATCTTCTGTGGTGGGGCCTGCAAGTACAATATTCTGAAGGGAGAACTTTTTTGACAACCATGGCCAGAGATAACAGTAGTTACAGACCCCTCACTCACAGGGTGGGGAGCCCACGCCAACGATCTGACCGCGGTCGTTGGTCTCCATTGGGGATCCAAACTACACATTTTGGAGCTGAAGGCGATCAGATCAGTGCTAAAGGCCTTTCTGCCCTCTGTACAGGGAAAGAATGTCCTGATAATAACAGACAACACAGTGGTCATGTATTACCTCAACAAGGGAGGTGGTTTAAGGTCACTACCACTGTGCAGAGAGGCTATTCAGCTCTGGTTCTGGGCAATTCAAGAAGAAATCTCCCTGTCAGCAGTTCACCTAGCCGGAGAGGAGAACACTGTGGCGGACGCTCTGAGCAGGGAGAGCACAGTCTCCCATTAGTGGGAAGTCTTTCAAGAGATCTTCGCCCTTTGGTGAACCACTCAAGTGGATCTGTTCATGACCTTGTCAACCGGAAGTGCCACTGTTCTGCTCCAGGGAATTTCCCCCAAGAGGAGCTCTAGGAGACGCATTTGTAGTGTACTGAATTTCCACTCCTGTACGCTTTTCCACCAGTTCCCAGCATTCCTCATGTGATCAGGAGGTTGAAAACGTTTTGGAAATCCATTATCCTAATTGCCCCGGATTGGGCCAGGAGGATGTGGTACCAGGACCTTCTGGACATGTCTGTCTGCCCTCCAATGCGTCTTCCGCAAAGACAGAACCTTCTCTCACGAGAGGAGGGTCGGGTTCTCTATCCAGAGGTCAAGACACTCAAACTTCATGCATGGTTTCTGAGAGGTTGAGATATAAGGATTTGGACCTCCTGGATGATGTAATGGAGATTTTGCTTTTGGCCTCAAGGCCAGCAGTGAAATCCTTGTACCACTCCCGTTGGAATACAGCTGGTTTAGGGAAAAGGATGTGGACCCTTTTCAATGCAATACACCTATGAAAAAATCTTTTTTGTTACATTTAGCAAATCTTTCAATCTTTAAGTGCACATCGGAAAAGAGATCTTATGATGCTGTTAATCATTCAATTTCTTAAAGGGCTCACTAACGTATTCCCTCCTACACCTTTTCAAGCCGATTTGGGATCTTAATCTTCTGTTGAAATTTCTGATGTGTGCTCCTTTTGAGCCACTCCATTCATGTCCACTAAGACTACTAACTTTCAAAACCATTCTTAGTTGCGTTGACAGCCCGCAGGTTGGGTGAGTTGCAGGCCTTATCTAGTAAGCCCCCATTTACTGTTTTCTGCAAGGACAAGGTTGTCCCTAGGGTTAAACCTTATTTTTTGCCAAAAATGTTATCAGATTTTCGTTTATCCCAGAACATCGGGCTTCCTACATTCTATCGCCTCCTCATCCTTTCAAGGAAAAGGAAAGGCTGCGTAGGCTTGATCCCAGAAGGGCTTTGAGCTTTTACGTTTCATGAATGGCAATAATTCGTCAACACAACCAGCTTTTCATTGGGTGCACTGGACACAAACTGGGTCTTCCAGTTACAAAACAAACTTTCTCCAGATGAATAATTCTTGCTATTACAGAATGGTACAGATTGGCTGGGAAAGATCCCCCAGAAGGCCTGAGAGTTCATTACACAAGGGACATGGCAACATCTGCTTCTCTGCAAAGAGGGGTGCCTATAAAACACATTTGTGCTGCAGACATTTGGTTTACCAGTCACACATTTACAAAGCATTACTGTCTGGATTCATCCTCTAGCCAGGAAGGAGGATTTGTGAAAGCTGTTCTACATTCAATCCATGACAAATCTGAAGTCTGAAAATTCTTACTCCCTCCTCTAAAACCCAACACTGCTTTCAGAGTCTATCAAAAGATGAGGAATACGTGGGAGGACACAAGCCATTCGAAGAACAAGTTACTTACCACTGGTAAATTTCTTTCGACTGGATGTTCCTCCCACGTATTCCTCATCACCTCCCAACGTACCCCACTGTCGAATTTCCAGGCATTACACTTTACACTCTTTCAGAGTCTGGCACAGTCTGGGACTCACTGATGCTGGTAATTCTGCAAGAGGAAGGCGTAAAAACAGAACTAAAGCCAATGGGCTCTGCGCGTGCTATATATACAGATGATGACGTCAACCCTGAGATGGAGCGCTCTCTGCCAGAAATGTTTTCCAAAGCAGCTAAAGCTGGAAGGATATCTATCAAAAGATGAGGAATACGTGGGAGGAACATCCAGTCGAATGGGGGTAAGTAAAATTTTCTCCTTCTCTCCCTCCCGTACAATCCTCAAAACCCAGGTGTGTAAGCTTCCTGGTGTGGAGTTGTTGGCGGCGTAGCACCAGCAGGTGCCACAAGGTCCTAGATCACAGTGAGGGTCTCCAGGGCGTAAAAAGTCAATTCACTGGAGGAGGTAGAAACAAGGCTGGTAAACCCCTGCTGGCCCAATTGGGAGCACTTACCGAATTCCTATGAGGGCATGTGGTACACAGAGGAAAGTGTATACGTACATGCACCATGCTGAAAGATAAGAAGCAAGGGCAAGGTTGCAGAGCTGGGCTTTACAGCATGCACTGCGAGTATTTGCAGGAAGCAGGGAAGAGAGCCTATACCGAGAGCATGTGACAACTAAAGCACAGGAACGGGACTAAATCCTGAGAAATCAAGGGCTAAAGATTCTGCGAAAATGTCAGTAATGCCGGTACTAAGAAGCTTTTTGCCAAACATAGTTTTTCTTTCATTGCCTGCTTATGAATGCAAAAATTCCACTGTGACCCGGAAGCACTTCATACTTCCTGTGTCCAATTGCAACAGTCGGTGGACAAATGGGAACGGAACAATCCTCCCTAGCTTCCTTTAAATATCAGTGTTTCTTACATCCCATTGTACAGTTCTCATAGATCCTCCAGGTTTTCCTTGATCGCTTGTACTTGCACTTGGTAATAAGCTCCCCTTGCCCCTTTTTTAGATACTTTCGCTGCTCCCAAACTTGGGTTTCATTGTGAGCCTTTTGTGGAACCTCATGACTAATCATGGGTTATGCACAAACCTGGCTGGTTCCAATGAGCAATCTTTGGGCCCATATCCCTTCCATCCATTCAAAGGGATACTGTAAGTGTGCCTCTCTAGTTCTTGTCTCTTAGATATTCTGAGCATCAAATTCCACCTGTCCAACCTATTAATATGGGTGGTGGTGCTTCCTGCCCCTTACTTTCTGGGACAACCACCTTCAACAGAGAAGCGTGGAATATGCAATGAATTTACCAATTCTCGGGGTCACTTAAGTTTGATTGCTACCACATTTATCTTTTCTTTGATAGACAATGGTTCCACTAAACGAGGGGCACATTCTTTAAAGAACCCAGGGATGCAAATATATTTTGTGTCATACCTCATCTGCCTTTTACGGTCAACACATTTCTTATAAATTAACTTAGCTTTTTTCAAATGTAGAATTAATTTCCGTAGCGTCTTTTCTAAAAAAAATGTATGGGACCTGGATGTTGGAATCTATGGTGCCTTCACCATTTCAGGGAATGAAGTGATCTTGCACATTGACCCATGGTGGTGATGATTGTGCAAAACGTAAGTTAATAATGGTTGCCCCACAGTGTTTTCATCTATGCATCTATAGTATACTTAAAATAAGCTGAAAATAAACAACTTCTTGTTGGGGGTTAAGTTAATTGAAATGTGTGTCCTTTTCTGTAAATTATGTTAATATTTGGACGAGACACCTAAATTTGGTGTAGGCACTAACCACAGCTTGTGTCGATTTCTGCCAGGTACGTTGTGGGACAGAAATATTCACTCCCAGCCCAGAGTTTCAGGAGTTGCATTTGACACTGCCTTATGAGGAGCCACACTTAATTACAGGAGTAGAAGAGGTATGTGATTTCTGTCTCTCTTCAGTGTTGAGGCCAGCTTACCATTATTGTTTTCAGACAAACATTGTCTTTTTTTTACCATATTCACTGATATAATTTATGAACATTAACTTTGTGGAAATTATTGAAGTGCCTCTGGGACACTCATCAGCTATATTAAAACATATTCAAAAGATTAACTGTAGTACAAACCTTCTTGAATATGACATAAGATGGCTGATGTAAATGTGAGATGCTCACTGGCATTACCTATTTGGTTCTACTTCAAATTGCTGTGAACCTCCCACTTTTCTCACAGCATCATGGCTCAGGGAAGAACACTGTGCTTCTGCTACCCTATAGGAGGCTAGTACATATTTGCGAACAATATAGCACATCGGAACTATAACAGGCTTGATAGAGCATTTTACAGGTGTTGTTGAAGCACAGCAATTTGTATGAGAAGCTGAATATTGGATGTCGGAGAGCAAATGGTGCATTGTAGTTACTGTATTTATTTAATGTATTTGTATTTATTTATTGTTCAATTATAACGTGCTTAATACCAGAAAGTGGTTTCTAAACGCTGGATAGGGAATCGAACCTCTGTTGCGCTGTGTTGTCTTGCTCCAACAGCAAATGTGTTGCCCCTGAGCTCTTTCCCCCCTGTAAAGGCTAGACACTCAACAATACTTTTATTTAAAAAGTGGCGTTCCACAGAATGAAATCCAATATAGTCCTTGGTCCATTGGGATTAGTAATTTCAAAGGAGCCATAGTCCTTAACTGAAATCAAAAAAATCACCTTCACCTTTGTACCAATGTCTCTTAATTTACTCTAGTGTTACATGTACCTTAAATTCATGTGTACTTAATTGGAAATAAAAGGCAGCATGGCCCCTGGCTTTTATACAGCTGGTGGCTGTCGGATCCTCCCTAGAGCACACATTCTGTGTGTAGGGGAGAGGGATTCCACTCATCCAGCAGACTCCAGCACAGTAAAGGACAGACATTTTCATCCTTTAAACTTCAGGAGTCCTTCTCCCACATGCAACAAGATTATGCCATCTCCCATTATCTCCTACTCACTTGTACATCCTTCAGCTTCATGGTGACACCTTTGGGCTCCTGTAGAGTCATTAGTTTCTAGTCAGTCATAATGAAGCTAAGGGTGCCATGGGAGGCAGAAACATATCTATTTATTAGTATGTAAAGTCTCTTTAGCATCTGAGCATGTTTAGGTTTGTTTATTTATTTCTATAGCGCTCCGGACCCGGGACTATAAGGGCGCTTAGTACAAGTTACAGGCACAGTACATAGAATAACAATAATAATAGAGCAGCAAGTATATACAGACAATGGAGGTGATAGCAACCAAAAATGACAAAATGAGACATGTGCAATATGTACAGTTAGCATGCCTGGCTAGGCTATAAAGTTAGCAAGATTAATATTGCAAAGTAAAACACTTGAGGTGTAATGATCAGGCATATCACTGCACCTATGATTAAGCTAACCAGAGAACACCCAAGCATATTCTCGCAGAAGAACTTTATGTAACAGATCCTTGTAAGTTGATACTAATGGTCTGTTTCAGAAAAAATATTTGAAAGGTTGACTTGGGCATGATATCGCATGTATGTCAGGTATGGCATGGGAACTATCTTAGCATAGAATAGCAACTATCTGTTCAATGAATTGCTTTCTCACACAGATTCCTTACTTTATAGATATCCCTTCCAGCTTTGCTGCTTCAGAAACATTTTCGACAGGGGACGTAGTGGACCTCAATTCGGTCATTGACCGATCAGTCTTGCCCAGCACTCAACCGTCGGCTCCGGACGTGATGTCAGGCATTGTACATGAACTTTGTCACTACGCCACATCCCTTAGTTCCTTTTTTCCGAGCACTTTTCACGCTGCTTGGGAACACAGTTGAGTCTTCGATTTATTGTACATTTTCGTTCAAAATGTTTACATTTCTTTCTAATTCCTCGACGTGAGATTTCCGTCGCCGTGTTTCAGGTTTCAAGCTGTGTACCGATTGTCACACCAACGTGTCCATCACTGACCCGCATGAGTTATGCCTCTGGTGTCTCGGTACGGTCACGGTACGGAAGGGTGTGCGTTGTGCGCCAAAACACCCATCTGGAGGACACCTGTCTGCTACCGCACAGGCTGGCCTTCTCCCTCAACTTGAAGTCCCATTTGGCACCAGTCCAAAGGCTCCAGTTCATCAGAGCAGTCCTAGACACCCGGGTTGAGAAGGCCTTCCCTCCCAAGGAGAGAGTCAACAGCATGGCAAAGATGGTTGACTTGTTCCGGAACTACGCCACTCCACCAGTGGCTTCCTGCCTCTACCTATTAGGTCGCATGGCCATAGATCCCCGCAAGGTGCCCAGACATGTGGTCCACGACCTCATTTGGTAGACAGACTGCAGCAGTCTGAAGGCAGAGGAACCCTTCTGGCCTCCATGGCCTCAGGCCTAAGTGGTCATGGATGCGTCTCTAAAGGGTTGGGGCGCTCACTGTGAGGAATGGCAGGTGAGCAGCCTTTGGTCAGCAACGGAAGCCAGGTGGCACATCAACAGGCTGGATTTGCGAGCCATCGGGTTAGCCCTGTTAGGCAGAATCCTGTGCAGTGCCCTTAGGGACCACTACACACAATTAATACTACAGGTGGCAATACAAGTTTTACCTTTGGTACAAGCATGTGCTACTATGTTAAAGTGGTAGGAGTAGCGGAGCAGCCAGGCTTATCTCAAGAGTATATGAGCAGTAGCAGAGATTACACAAAGGGACCACAATTACTGTGACTCAAGCAAACACTGACTCATGGTTTCAGGTAGTATATATATAGTATATTTATTTTTAAACCATTTGTTATCAACACAACACTTCTATTAATTCAAAAACCACACGTAAAATATACTGCAACTAACCAATTCACTTTGTACAGTATTACTCAAGGTAAGTACCCTATGTTTGAATGGACCGGTGTTACGAAACAGAACACATTACCGTGAATACAATTGCGATCACTTTTTGACAGTTCGGTCTACTAGATAAACGCGTATCCGCAGCAAGAAATGCTACCGGGGCAAAAACACACTTAGCACCCGAGATACCCAGTGCGAGTTGGCGGCAAAAATCACAGGCAATATGTTGGTTAGGCAGACAGAATCGAAGAACACACATAGACAGGAATTCAAGAGTCAAAGGGCCAGAGCCAAAGTCAAATGACACTGAGTGCCTGTTGTCGAGGAACAGTCGGACAGTTCAAGATTCAACGTTGCCAAGAGTACTTTAATATTGTCAATGTTCGGAAGCAAAAGTTATAAGAAGGAGGAAAAAGTAAGGACAAGCCTTAAAGTAGAGAAATAGGGATTTCACCCAAAATTCCGCAAACAGGACACAGTTCCTTTCTCAAAGAACAAAGCTGGTGCCATGGCAGTTGTTCCTGTTGGTTTCCCGCAGAGCCACGCTTTCCTGCAGCTTCAGCATGAAGGACGGTGAGGGGGTCCGCACCACAAAGGGATGAGGCCGGCAGCAGCGACAATGAATAAAAGGTGCGCTCCTTAAAAACAGGAGAGGCTCTTCAGGTGGCTATCCAGAATGCTACAGCAGTGTGCAGCGACCACAAAGGCACCCTCTGGCTGAAGATGAGCTGGTTATCCCCACCAGGCTCAAAGGAAGAAGACTCCGGACTGGATCTCCTCTTACTTGTTGAAGGGTAGATAGCTCACGACTGAAGCAGGGCTTCACCGGTACGGGGTAGTTGCAGCAGTCGACCTCTCCTCCACTTCTCATCGGTTCCTTGTAGTTCCAGTGGCGACTCTGACTTCCTGCCCAAGAGACCTGCCTTTTATGCGAAAAACCCCCATTCACACAGCCTGGCTGTCAATCACCCAGCAGGGGGGTTGTCCAGTCCGGACAACCACCTCGGCCAATCATGCCAAAGTGTGACTTGGGTTTCCTAGGATACCCTGTGCAGGGGGTGACTACACCCCTCCCTCACATTCAGCCCACCTAGACACCCAGGCGCCTTGAGGAGGGTTTCTAGGTAGAAGCCCACCAAAGACAGTGAACAAAGAAGGCAAACCTAGTTTGCCGCGCAACGTAAAACACAAGAAGGAGTTTAACAAAAAGAAATGGCGAATAAACCGCACCAGAGCCAAAAGAAAAAGGATTTGGTCAAGCAGGTTTAAGTTTGAGGCTAACACAATAGCCTACAATATTACCAAGGTTATATAAGATGACCGCAGTAGAAATTTAGGGTAGATACCACTGCCACTAGCCATGTCTAAATGTTAAAAGAGCTAAACAATGCTCTAGTAGGTACAGATAAAAAGAGTTAAGAGTTAACCCTTCCAGTACTCCAAGTGAGATGGTGTGTACTGGATCTGTGGTTAAATTTGACTAAGTAAAGTTAATGGTAACTTTACCCTTTTCTGGGGAACAGTAGTCACCTCAGAAATGGAGTCGGTAGGAAGTCTGAACGACAACCCTGTGTCACTGCACTGAAGGTGCTGTGTGACACTCGCAAAAAAGGGGGCTACTGAAGTGGTGTACTCCAGAGCTCACAATCTTAAAAACAGGTAAAAGACACATAGCAAAAAAGGTGTAAGAGTGGGGGAAAAGCTCACACTCTTACCAAGTGGAAATAAATAACTCCAGAGATCCAGCAAAGCTGCTGAGGGACTCACTAGGTAAGGGAAATTAGCCATAGAATGAGAATTCTCCCTAACAAGCCC
Organism: Ambystoma mexicanum; assembly: GCF_040938575.1. Taxonomy (NCBI): domain Eukaryota; kingdom Metazoa; phylum Chordata; class Amphibia; order Caudata; family Ambystomatidae; genus Ambystoma; species Ambystoma mexicanum. Next base: position 998,045,362 of record NC_090921.1, read on the forward strand.
TGAAGGCGTTTTCTCTGTCTCTGGAGGGGAAGCATGTCCTGATTCTGAAGGACAACACAGTGGCCATGCACTACCTAATCAAGCATGGTGGCATGCACTCCCGCTCCCTCTGCAGTTGTGGTTCTGGCTATTGGTGAATTGGATTTCAGTCTAAACAGTTCATCTGGCAGGGACCGAGAACCATTTGGTGGATGCTCTGAGCAGGCAGAGCACGGTCTCACACGAGTGGGAAGTGTGCCAGGAAGTCCTAGAGGAGGTCTTATCTCGCTGGGGTACCCCAATGGTGGACTTGTTTGCCACGGAATCCAACAGGAAGTGCAGACAGTTTTGCTCAAGCGAATTCCCAGCAAACAGCGCGCTAGGGGACGTGTTTCTGGTGGAATGGACCTTCACTCTCCACTACGCCTTCCCTCCAATTCCCATAATTCCTTGGGTTCTCAATTGGCTCAAGAGGTTCTGAGCATCCATGATCTGATAGCACCAGACTGGACAAGGAGGACTTGGTACTCTGACCTTTTGGATCTGGCCATTCCCCATTTCTGCAGTTGCCTCAGCGGCTGGATCTCCTAACCCAGTCAGAAGGCTGGGTACTTCACCCATGATTCCCTCAAGCTAAATGCTTGGCTCTTGAGAGGATGAGGTATGATTACTGGTACGTCTCAAAGGAGGTGCTTGAGGTGTTGCTGGCTGCACACAGACCATATACAAGATCGTTGTATGCGTGCAGGTGGAGAAGATTTGAGGCGTGGTGCAGGGAACGTGAGATTGACCCTATTGCTTGCCCCATCACCATAGTGATGGAGTTCCTTCTGTCAATGGCCTCAGCAGGCCTTCAGGTCACCACAGTGAAAGGATATTTGGCGGGCGGGCGCCCTTCTCTCTTTTTAAGAGATCCCCGGATCCAGGTTCATATTTTACGATCCCGGTGATAGCACATTTGCTGAAGGGCCTTGTAAATACATTTCCGCCAACTCACTTTGTTGTCCCAGATTGGGATCTTAATCTGGTGTTGACATATCTCATGGTGGCTCCCTTTGAGCCAATGCACGCTTGCTCCTTACAGCCCCTCTCTTTAAAGATAGCTTTTCTGGTGGCAATTACATCCGCTAGGAGGGTGACTGAATTGTAAGCCTTATGCTGCAAACTGCCCTTCCTGCATTTTTTTTTTTAGAGAAAGTCTCACTAAAAGTTGTCTCTGAATTCCACCTATCACAATCCATAGACCTCAGTTTTCTACCCATCTAAGGAAGAGGAGCGTTTTTCATCATCTGGATCCTCAAAGGGCTCTAAGCTTCTACATCGCACTGACATCCGAGTTTAGAAGAACTGATAAACTCTTTATGGCCTTATCCTTAGCCCGTAAAGGCCTACCGATAACAAAACAAACACTGTCCCGCTGCATCATCTTCTGCATTGTGTAGTGTTACCAGTCCATAGACCATGAATTACCGTCAGGCATCAGGGCACATTTGACTGGCGGGGTCTCTGTGTTTACTGCATTACAAAGTAGGGTCCCTGTTAGAGATGTTTTGTCATGCGGCAACATGGTCCTCCCTTCATACTTTCACTAAACACTATAGTTTAGATGTTGCTCGCATAGCTGATGCGCGTTTTGGCAGAGCGGGCTACAAAATCAGTTTAACTTTTATGCCTGCCTCTTTCACCTACTGCTTTGGGAGTCTATCAGATGAGGAATCTGCAGGAAAAAAGCAATCCATTGAAGGAGAAATTACTTACCCTAATGTTCTTTCTATGGCATCTTATCCCGCAGATTCCTCATCTCCCCTCCTGTCCATCTCCGCTCAAAGTTAATGGTTGTTACGCATCTTCTTTTAATGACGACTTGGCGATGGTCCTTGGTGACCTTTTTCTTTCTTTCTTGCCGTTTGTTTCTTTAAAAAAATATATATATTTTCTGACGCAACAAATTGTGGTGTCTTGCACACAGTTCTTCCTTCCTTTTGAAGTTTGCTGTTATTTAACATTTTGTGGGCTTATTAGCCCTTTGTTATCTCTCTGTTTTCCTATGCAGCGCAGTCAGCTCGGGTGTTTGGAAGGGGGAAACAGAGGTATGGGGTCATAGTGACAGAGTTTACATATGACGCCTGACTTCACATCCGGAGCCGACAATAGAGTGCCAGGCAAGACGGATCGACAGCCGAGTCGAGGTCCACTACGCCCCCTGTTGAAAATATTTCCAAAGCAGCAAAGCTGGATGGGATATCGATCAGATGAGGAATCTGCGGGTGAAGAATCCATTGTCAAGGTACTGAAGTAGTTGGATCCTGCAGGAGTGAAGCTGGCCAACCAAACCCCCGAAGTCTGCCAGCCCAACAATCCCTATACTATAAAACTATTGGCCAGGCAAACCACAGGGGAAAGGGGATTGGAGAAAACAACAAAAGACAAGAACTCCCACTGCAGGTACTTCAGACTGTCTTCACTGGAAGATTTTTGGATCAGCAGAGTTCCTAAAAGGAAAGTACAGCCTTAAATAATGTTCAATGTACTTTCTGACTAAACTTTCTCACAGTAAATATTTCTCTAATTACCTGTTGCCTAAGCTGGATTTGCTCTTAGGCTGTTTCAGAAAGAATACTGTTGCTGCTTGGTTGCTTTGTTTGACTTTCTCTTTTTCTTCTAACTGTTCTCTTAAAAATAATAACACCCAAAAAATTTGCTGTTACTAACATTCGAATATTTAACTCTTGTGTAATTATTTTCTAAAAGAAAATATATTTTATATGTTAGTTACCTTCTATAGCATCTGAAGTCTCTTTTAATAATCAGCTGGCGTGTAAAAGTTCTGAAAATTCACTGTTTGTTCACAAACAATGTCTTTTGTTAATATCTAAGTTAGGATGTGCTCGCTCGAAAAAGAAACTGACTCACTTTCAAAATCCGATGCGTTATCTTCAAAAGAATGTATATTGTTCAATGTAGTCCGTAACGAAACGCAACGCAGGGAAAAATAACATCCAAAATGGCCGCGACGCACGCACAACGTCGTTGGGTCCTTTTTTCTAAACAGCACTCAAAGAATCACAACAATACGCGCCGTAAAACTCGTAAGCATACGAAAACTAAAATGTTAAGTTAGATGGTTAATTATAGTTATTAAAAGTTAGATACACAGCGATAATGATCAGCACGCCTAGTTAGTACCAAAACGTTATTTAAAAGCAAAATTGAAGTGCAAATCTTTTCTTTGTATTTCCAAAATATATAATCTTGTTTACACATAAAATATTACGATATGCTTCTCTTAAAAAAATAACCTATAAGGAAAAAAGTCTTCCAAGTCTTATATTTATCTTCAGATCTTAAGTCTTAGAGTTTCTTCATAAAAATATAGAAATACACTTAGCTTTGTTTTTGTTCCATAGTTAGACAATTCTGCTGCTCAGCAAACTGGTTCTCACTGGAAAATCTTCTACTGTAGAGTTCTTCAACTTCTTTCTTGACTTAATTTCTAATATTGAATTTGAACTGAACAAAAGATTCTTCACCCTTTAAAATATTTACCTTAACTTTATTTTAACTAGAGCTAAAGAATATATGACCTACTCTGATGAATACTTTAATGAAAGGCAGTTTAGAACCAAAATGAACATTCCAAGTGACAACACAATGGGGACTGCAATAATCTAAACCAATCACTGTTGGGAAAGCGTTCCACCATCTTGGTTTGGGAGGACTTATCTTTCTATGTGAAAATTAGTTAAGGGAAGATGAACAAGCTTTAAAATGAAAAATACTACACTCCAACTAGAGTTTTGTCTAACATTTAAACAAACCTCCCTTTCTAGTTCTCCCAGAATAATATCTAAAATGCCCATTTCTCATAGGGTCCTTGCAAATGTGAGGTACAAAATGTGAAATCCTGACATCCATAGTAAGAAAATTAGGGTAAGTAATTTCTCCTTCTGAAGCATAGTCGAGCTAACATTCCAAGTAAGATATAGCACACATTTTGAGCATGTGTAAGACACATAAAAGCTTGCTGCAGCACAACCCCCTTCATGATACAGTGTAAATGTCCAAATAGAATGGCCGTGTTATTGAGTCAGCTCACATGTATCTAACACTTTCGTATGATACTTTCACATGTTTGGAGACAGAGCTCTACACTCACTTATGAAGTACAGGATGCCTCCAACAACAAAATATATAGATGACGGGCACAGCACAACACATACAACTAGCAGACATACAGCTTCATATGATTCACCACCTCAGAGAAAATTGCAAATGTTTCATCATTGTTTCCTTGGCTGGGGCAAAGTTGTTTGGCATTTTCTGGATTTCATATCCAATTATAATTTATCGATTCAGAACTGTTTTTATCTTGCTTGTTTTGTTCACTGCTTAGAAGCAAAAAGGAATCAAAACAGCAATAAAAGCACCTAGACACTTCTGGCCACGCAAAGTTCCTATTGTGTTGGGTGGTGGGGGGAGCTGGGAAGCATGCTGCCAGTCAAGACTCCACTGCAGTAAAATGTAGAGAAGAATCGGGGAGATAAGGTATGCAACTATGCTTGTATGGTACTCGAGAAAGAAGAGCAAATAGAGGATGTAAAATGTTCAAGAAAAAACTATTTTTTTCTGATCCCAGGACATCTAGAGCCCCACTCTTAACCCTCCGTCCCTTCCTTTCTAGTATGGTGTGACCAGATCCGGCTCCTTTGTAGAATAATCGAGGCCATCATTAGCATAGAGTAAAGACAAAGGGCCTCATTCCAAGTCCGGCGGTAACCGAGCTGGAAAAACCGGCAGTTTGCTGTCAGACTTGGAATGAATTAACGCATTACAACCCCGGTGACCCGGTAATTCCGGAGGCGGAATTCCATTCCCATGGAGTCCCATAGGACTCCATGGGGATGGGGACAATGGAAACACCAGTTCTGTCTATGACGGAGCCAGTGTTTCCATTTCTGCCTGCAAGCGGGTGGCGATACTCCCGCCAGGTCAGACCTGGTGGGAATGACCCCACCCACCTGCAGAACTTGTAATCTGCCAGTCCGAAAACAACGGTGGCGTTGGGTTTACCACCACTGTTGTTTCCGGACTGGCAGGGTCATAATGAGGCCAAATGTCTGTCTTAGCCCTTTCTTTCGAGCTCTTTCTAATGGATACTATCGTCTCTGAAGATTTCTTAGTTCCTTATCTTTGAAATTTCCAGCCACCAGGCAGTGACTTTGGAAAACCTTGAATCAACCTTGTGTTGTACCGGGGGCATCACTGATAACTGAAGTGCACGAGGGGTATCATTGCAGACTTCCCCAGAAGTGATAGTGTCCAGGGTATAAGTGTTGCTGCTGGCCCCAAGCCCAACAATGCCTTTTACTGACCCGCAGGTTGCAAGACTTTGGAGAACGCTAGAGGCCTGGCTGCTCCATTGGTTACGCAAGTTAGAATTTCTTGTCTGATTGGGCTTTGCAAAACCTTTTTGCCAAAAAGAGCAAGCAGGCCAGTTGCAATAGGTGGATTTCCATCAGACGCCCATGACAATAGTATGTGGTGCATGGGGATGCAACATGATAGTAAAAACGGAAAGGCTTTCCAGAGTTGACTTTGAAGGCACAGTCCTTGAGTGAGTGAAGGCTCTTCATGTCTCTCGAGAAACCAATGGAGACCAGCCTGCCACCCAGGGTCTCCGAGGCTCCACGGAACCAGAATGGGTGCATTCAGATTCAGTGCACTTGTTCGAGGTGGACTTCTCCTGGACCAGAAGAAGGGTTCCAGCCAAAGACACTGAAAGAGATCACAATCCAGAAGACCATTCATGTCCATGAGCTTGTCTTCCCCTTCTCTTCCGAATGCATATGCTTGGAAGAAAAGCATAGGCACCTTGGGGGAGGCGGGGTGTGGAAGAGCGGCTCATCCACCAAGGAATCGCCTGTCAGATGTGCTGAGACAGAGGCACTAGTTATCCTTTATCTGGGAATGGAATGGTGTTCTCTGGCTGCTACCCGATGTGGTCCCGCCCAGAGGATGGAAGTAGCGGGATTCTCTGGGCTCAATGTCCCCTAAGAGACGCAATACAACCCTCACCTCCATACCCAGAATAACCAAAGGAAACTACATGTCCAGGAACACTGCATAGCATCAAAGCTCAAAAGTCCACAGAGGAAACGTTCCAACACGTTTTCCCGAGCAGACCAAAACCACTTGTTTGCTCACCTCACTAACATGCTAGCTGACAATGGAAGGCTGCAGGCTTCTCAGAATGGTGAAGATCCGCAGGCGACAAAACAAAGTCACAAATGGCACCAAGTACCACAAACACATTCAAACCCGTTCTCACTATCTGCTAGGGAACATTGACACATGTGGGCTCCCCTTTCTTGAGTAACCAGTGGGTAGATATAGTAATAAATCAAAAACGTGGAAACATTAATGCTTATGACCAGAAAAGGGACCTTTGAGAGGTCCCAGACTGGGCCAGTCAGTAATGGACTTAAAAGACAGCCAACAGCCTCATGGGTATACGAGAGGCTGCAGGCAGTCATTTTCTGTCTTGTCTGAGGAGGAGGTTTACCTATCTACCCCAACTCCCTTACTGGAAGGAAGACCGCTGCCTAACACAAGGGAGTGTTGGTGGATTAAAGAACTTGAAAAAGCTGAAAGCACTTGTGCAGCACCACTGAGACAAGGGGGCAAATCCATCTAGAAGAAGGTACATTTTGCTAGAGCTGGTAAAGCAGGAACTTTGGCATCTGTGGACAGAGAAGGAAATACCAAGAAAGATGCCTTTTGAGAAACTGAGTTCAGAGCAAGAGGCTTATAGAGAATTGGTGAAATCGAAATCCTGGTGAAAAGCAAGCAAGGAGAATCCTGAAAATGTGTGGATTTTCATTGGCCAGAATGTTTGGAACTTTGTGTTTAGACTACAGTTTTCTTGGGGCTGCAATTCGCTGCCCTTTGGTGTTCCCCTCAACAATTTTGCAGAACAATTGAAGGCAATTCGGAATGCAGATGCCTTGCTATTGGCAGAAGTGAGACAGAGAACACATTACCCAAGTTCTGCATTCCTTTCTTGCTGGTGGAAGAGCATCCTTTCAGGTAATCTGTCTGGTTAATAAAATAATGTATTCACTCAGTCCTACATTTCTTCAGAACATTTTTGTGTGTGCTAAGACACTTAAACCATCCCGTTGGAGGCCAGTTCATAGTTCCCATTTTCACTCTGCCAAATAGGGTGGTAAAGTCTTCTCAGTATAGTGCGCCCAGCTTGTAACTCACTGCCGCCTAGAATGAGATCACTGCTGATCACTCAGGTTTCCATAAAGAACCTGAACTATATTTCCCTGCTCATTCCCCGTTCTGGTCTCTGCTATCTCATTATATATTGGCTCAGTAGCTTTCGTGCCTGGTACCACCTGAGGTGAACCTTGCACTCAATAGATTTTATACCATACCATTTGAGTTGATGGAGCAGGGAACAGAATGCGGTCGTGTGATGAGCTCTTTGCTCCCCCCAGGTTTGCAGAAGCAGGTCCATATGAATGTGTCCATAATGGGCTGGAGTGCTTATGTCAGTGATCAGGGTGCTTGAGATGAGGGTCATAGAGATAAGGGAGACATCTCTTAAGTCTGTTGAATGAGAGTGAGTTGTCGCACCCTTCAATTTTTTCAGTTGCAACTGCATAGCAAGACAGCGATGATCCTGATAGTCAACACAACCATCATGCACTATGTTAACAAGTGCTGGGTTGTGAGCTCCCTGACGTTATATAGGTAGGTATAAACGACATGGATGTGGCTGATTGCCAAGAGAATCTCACAAGGAGAGTGTAATCTGAGGTAGGACACCCTCAGCAGGCAGCTGACAGCGTTGCACAAGTGAGCTTGGCAGCCGTTAGTGGTGGAACACATCTTCGAGATGTGGGGTATTTCACACATTAGAATCGAAAATGCCCTCACATTGTGTGTATATACATTACCTTTGATTATCCTGCTGTAGGCAGTACTGCAAAAGTTCAAGTTCTATAGGACAATCATGATTTTGGTGGCTCCAAAGTGCCCATGCAGGGTCTGGTATGTGGACCTGCACAACCTTTGCTGCAGGTTGTATTGATGGATCCTTCTGTTCCCGACCTGTTGATGCAGGAATTTGTTAGGGTCTTTCATCTGGACCCAGGGTACCTTCATCTCCACCCCTGACTTCTGAATGCCTGAGATTTCATGGACTCCATCTTTCTGAAGAGGTTCAGGATCTGATTGTTGGCGACAGGAAGCAAACTAAAAGGACATGTTACTCCTTTGGATAGCTGTGCTTTCGTAGATGGTGTGAACTGCAGAAGATCGATCCTTTCAATGGCTTTGGGGCTAGCGGGCTGGATTTTGCACTGTCACGGGTGAAAGGAAGTCTGCAAGTATCTACGATGAGGGGGTTATCTGGCTGCCTTTACTACTTTCATGCACAAACCTGAACTGCAGTATTTTTTAAGATACCCATTCCGGTCCTGTTCCTGAAGGACCTGGTGATTTGTGACTCTCCAGTACCATGCATCCAGGCACAACAGTGCCTTAATCTGTTTTTTCCCAGCTGATGACTATGCCTTTCGAGCCTAATTATATCCGTTCTTGCCATTGATATCTTGCTTTTTGATGGCCATCTTTTTGGCCATGAGGGAACTTGAGCTGCAGGCCCTGTCAGCTGACAGGCTTTATACTGCCTCTGGCAAGGACAAGGTGCCCATGCAGGTGAAGGCATCCTTCGTACTGAAAATAATTGAATTGTACTTGAACCAGGCAATGCAGCTTCTGGATGGCTCTTCACCACTGCACCATTTGAAGGTTATGAAGAGGATGCACACACTTGATTGGAGGAGAGTCTTGAGCCATTATTATCACCAGATCAGATGAGAACCAGCTGACAAAGCTGCAGTTTGTGGTTTTGGTAATGCATCCTGATGAATTGTCCCCTGGATCATATTTTGCTATTAGGCAGCACACAAGTCTCCCCTGCAGACGATTGAGTCACATTCTACCGTAGGCTGTGTAGCTACAACCGTTTTCCTAAGAGGTGTTCCTGTCAGGAGATCTACAGGTTGGCGACTTAGCCAACTCTGCACACATTTGCAAGGCACTACTGCACGGACTCAGATTCTAGGGCTGAGGCAGATTGGTAGTTCAGCACATCTTTTATTGCTTTCTTTGCTATGCTTCCTGGTGCATCAGAGGTTTCGTCATCCACGTTTGCAGGTATTGCTAGTACAATCTTTCAAAGATAAGGAATCGGAAGTGAAGAATGGTATGTTAGAAGAACAAGTTAAGTATCTTACTTTTCTGATGGATACAATGTCTTCTCGGCAGACTGCTTATTGGCATGCCCTTCTGTCCTCAGATGCCTCAGAAAGCTTGGACATAATCACTACTGATGAAGGCTGCAAGGACATCCTCACGGCACCTTGTGTATCGGTGGTGCCTCCGATGCTGTACTAGCCTAATTAAAACATTTGTTTATTGGCATTTTCAAGACAACATATAGGTTACAGTAAATCACAATACTAGAAGTGATACAATAACGTTTCAGCCACTTCTGCAGCCTGCCAGAAGGCCAATAGAACATTTAACTAAACAACAAACAAGCATTCCATACAAATTCAAATTGTCTACTGGTCAGGAGTGTGGTAACCTGTTAGTTCAGGGGTTGTGGCAAGGTTGGCGGTGATGGTTTTACCAATGGCATATTGCCCAGCCTTGTATGTGTGGGTCACCTAGCGGAGCCCATCTGGATATTTATTGGGCCATTGTTTATGGGCATTGTCATAAGCACAGCCTGGCATATGTATTAGGTTACAGGTGCCAGGTGAATGATCATTTGCATTCCTGTATGTATTTATTTGAAGTCGGAGGACCCATGAAACAGCTAAGTCAAGCACCAAACAACATTGCATACATAGTCCGATTTATATACTGAGCAGGTGTGCAGGGTCCACTGGTAGGAAGGACTTGTTGAGGCTCAGTGTCTGGCCATTTACAGGACGGGTGCCGAAGTGGAGTGTTCCTGGGGGTAATGGTCTCAGATATTCCATTATATAGTGTTGTGACTGTTTCATGGTGGTTTGTCGTCTGGTGAACGGACCATAGTTTTCACCAATGCTTTCCATGCCTCTAGCGTGTCAGTGAGGCTATCATCCTGTGTCAATACTGATTTTGCCCAGGCCCACATCTCTGTCTCGCTCCAGATTTTGAAGACGTGTAGCCAGCGTTTATACTGGGGAGCTTTTGGTGATTTCCATTGCATAGCAATTTGCCTTTTTGTAAGGATACATGCCAAGTTCCTAAATCTGACGGTATGTTTGTTTGCTTTGTCTTGGGTGTGTTCCCAGCAGGCACTCCATTAGGCTCCAGGAGTATCTGACAACTCCCACCGCCCTACAAGCCTGTTCGATTTGGGACCTAAAGGACTGTACTTTTATGCAGTTCTGTAACATATGTATAAAGTCTGCCTCTTTTTGGTGACATCTGGGGGCACTGGGACAAAGCTTCTGCATTCAATTTAGCTACCCTGCTGGGGGTCATGTACGTGCAGTGTAGAACATTAATTTGGAGCAATTTAAACGTGGCATTTCGGGATATCTGTTTAGGGAAGCTGAGTTCTCGTTCCCATTCCGGGTCAGACATAACAGAACCCAGGTCTGCATCCCATTTAAGTTTAAGTTTGGAGTTTCTGAAGCTAATTCCCTCTAGTAGGAGACTATGTAGTCTGGTCACTGGCCTCCAGCCATCCTCCAGTAAGTACATAAGGTTCCTCTGGCCAGCTCTCCCAATTATGTCTTGCTACTCTCCTCACTCTCATGTACTGCAAAAATTGGCCCTTGGGTAGGCCCGACTGCTGTGACAGATTATCGTTATCTCTGAACTGGCCATCCTCATGCATGTACCCCATGTATAAACCCCCATTCTTCATAGAGTCTGGCAGCTCGCTTGTCTGCTATGTTTGTGCACACATCTGGGATTATTGGAACATTCGATGAGTATGGACTGTGTATTTTGAGGAGCTTCATTGGCCTGTGCCATATCTGCCTGCCTAGTTTTACCAACATTGGGACTGCGTTAGTGCAGCCCACAGGGAGCCACAGGAGTTTGCTGAGTCTGGCTGGGAACACTAGATGCTACAGCAGCCGTGATTCTGTTGTGGGGGGATCCGCCAGCTATTGTGTGACGAAACGTAGTTGGGCGGCGTGGTAGTAAAGTTCGAGATAAGGTAACTGTAGCCCCCCCCATCTTTGTATGGTCATTGTAATACTCTGAGGGCTAATCTGTGGCATCCCACACCCCATATGAAGTCTCTGATTTTCGAGTCTAGACAGCGAAAAATGGCTGCTCCTGTGTAGTGGTGGATATTTGTAAAGCCATAGAGAAATCTTGGGCGCACTATCATTTTAATAATGGCAATTCTGCCGTGGCGGATAGTGGCAGTCTAGACCAGAAGGACCTAGACTTCTGTCGGCCTCCCAGTACCTTTAGCGTGTTGCAATTGTGTGTTTCTTTGGGTGTGCGCGCGATCCAAATCCCTAGGTATCTGAACGATTCAGTCTCCAAGGAAGTCCTAAGTCGGGAAGATCAGCCAGGCTCGCCTCGCAAAGGCCAGCTAGTGGGAAAAGACAGAATTTGTGTCTGTTGAACAAGATCCCAGAGAGTTCAGCGAATCTATGTAGCACCTCTAGTATCATGTGAAGGTTGTGTCGTGGCTCACAAAGGTAAAGTAAGACGTTGTCCGCATAGAGCGATACCCGGTGCTTGGAGCAGCCTATCGTTATGCCTGCATGTAGGTATTCTTGCCGTAGGTATGCCACTATGGGTTCCATAACCAGTATTTAAAACATAGGCGATAGTATGAGAAACCTTAAGGTGTCTCCCAGTGTAAACCTTGAGGATCTGTCATCCAGGTGGCCAGGACACGGCCATCGTTATTGGATCCAGTTCCTGGGGGTGGACCAGTGAGGGAGGCTCACCTTGATTGGGGGGGGGGGTCCTCGAGAAGTGGGAGTGGCACACCGACGGGTGAGATGCGGTATCCCCCTTCCTTTAACACCTGTTCCCCAACCTTTATTTTATTTATTTGCATTTTTAAAGCGCTCATACAGCCTAGGGGCATCGAGGTCCTGTTACAGGAATATGTCTTGGCTGCATATTTATAACGCACTTAACACCCAAAGGCTTCTAAGCGCGGACTGGACCTGTGTTGCTTTGTGTCGTCTTGTTTCCAAGGAGAGCATGTTGCCGCTGAGCTATCCTCCCAGGACATCACGTAGGACATTCCAAACCACTGCCTCCCTTCCCCCTTTTCCAACACAAACACTTTCAGACAACACAAAGGACAACTGACTAATACTAGAGCCATTTACCTGACATGTTTCGAGTACAAGGGTCAGACAAAGTCAGGCAATTGATCAAAATCACACACACACCTGACGGCCCTTTCCCCTTCCCCACCAGGATAACAGGTGGAGCCAGAGAGTACCTGCAGCAGATGTCAGCGGTACATGGGGCAAGCCTATGCCAATAAGCCAGAGCGAGGGAAGCTCCCGCACCCGTGGTACCGGCCTTGACTCCAGAAAAGCCAAGCGGTTTGACACAGCCGGTGAGTTGAGGGGAGAACCGATAAGAACCAGGCTTTGATGAGTGGGAATCGCAAAGCAGCAAGTTTTGAACCAAAGCTAATGAACTGTAAAGAGTGTGAAGGGGAGACCACTTGCAGAGGGAGAGTTGCACCATGTGGGTGCTAACTCAAGAGACTCTGGTCAAGCCCCATATGAGAGAAACTACTGATACCAGAAGGCCGTAAGAAGGCCAGTGGAATAGGTCATAGTGGTCATACTGTTACGCTCACCTGGTCTCTGCGGAGGCGTTGGGGCACAGTTGCAGCCATCCCGGGGGTGAGGTCGCTCAGGTCCAACTTCGCCCTCTGCGCTTATGTGGTGACTGGTGGTAATAGGTGATGCTGCTCGGGACTGCTCCTGTGCCGAGAAGAGGGGGCGTGAGTATGCCAGCTTGTGCACCTGATCCCCTTCCAGACCCCTTCTCCCAAACCGTGGTACCCGTGGGATGCGCTGTCCCTGGAAAGCTCACCTGTTGATTAGTTTTGGCGAGCACTCCATCCTGCTGCTTCTGGCAGGGGCGCTTGTATGATCTGGACCGAGTTCATTCACTGGTCCCTTGCACGTGGTAGTCCAGTCTTGCTGCGACTAAGCCACTATACTTCAGGTAAGTGTTCCTGTTTGCCTTTGTCTTTCCTCGTCTATTTTTGTTGTATTGTAAAGTTTGTTGTCTTGTATTGCTGTCTGTTCCACTTTTGATGTTTGCTCTTTTGGTTGCCGGCCCGGCAGAAGCTGCAGAGCTTGAGGCGACAGCCGGAGGGAATGAGGAACGAAGTTGCAGCGGTACAGTAGCTGGTAAGTTGTTAACTAGGGGGCGCGCAGGGTTCAAATGCGTTGCAGCCCTAGGACGGATGTTCTAACCTTGTCTTTCTTCTTCTTCACAGGGTCCGAGTTAGTGGATGCAGAGTGCGGTGCTGCGCCGTCGGGATCACGATCACTGGATGTCAGGAGATGAGTCTTCAGATGAAGCACCGGTTTACTGGAGGTGAGTATGCAGGAGAAAGCCTGGTTTCAAAGGTAAGTAAATTGGTCCAAGCAGTGGTGAGAGTCATGTTGCATGCGAGTGCACAGTAACGCGAAGCACCGGCCTTAAGGCCAGAGCAGCTTATATAGCTGAGCTTCTGAAGCCACGCCTACCAGGTAAAGCCTGCCTGCCACACCCGATGAGTCAGCACATGAGGATGTTCTCTGGAATAAAGGCTTTCAGCTCCTGGAAAGTTCTTGTAAAATAAAAACACTCCTGCACTGAAATAAAGTAAAAGCACTCCTGCACTGAAATAAAGTGTTCCTGCTCACATTTCTATATAAAGTCCAGCCACGGCCCCTGTGTTTATGGGTCCCAAAGGGACATAAGTGAGTCAAGTGACCCATTGCCCCCATCTCTAGATGGTGTGGTTTTTGTGTTCTGCGGCCTGTGGCCATGACACATACAGAGGGTCAAGAAAAATCCCAGTACAATTGAAAGACTTTGATTTACAAGAAATGAGAAGAAAGGGAGGTGAATCCTGCAAATATTGAGCTAGGTAAAAGAGAACCTTAAAAGTAAAGAGGGGGTCAGTGTCCAGAAGAGGGAGACCCAGGGGTGAGCCACTATCACCCTGATCGAGAGCCACAGAAAACCCGTTGAAGGGAGGCTAAGAATCGAGAGGGGTCTGAGCCCGGCAGAGGGGATCCAAGGATGAAAAGTTGTTAGAGATGGCAAGAGTGAACCCGAAGGACAGATGCCAGAGATGAAGCTATCACCCAAGTACTAGCAGTCAAAAGGGGTCTGAGCCCGGCAGAGGGAAATCCAGGGGTGAAATCATCACCGGAGTACTGACAGTCAAGAGAGGTCTGAGCCCGGCGGAGGGAGATCCTGGGGTAAAGCCATTATCCAAAACTTCAAGAGGAGAACTAATATAAGATTAAGAAATACGATTGAGAAGGGTCAGCCCAGAAGAGGGGGACCCAGGGGTGAAACCATCACCATCACTGAACTTTGGAAACAAACTTTCATGTGTGCAAGGAACTTTTGTTTTTGTTATTTGAAACATCCCAGGCCCGAAGGCAAGAGACTTTCATGGGAAACAAGACTTGGCTGTCGATGATCCTGAGAACTACCATTGGAACGGTCGTCTAGTGCTGCAAAAACCAGACACTGTACTGTGCTCCAAGCGCCCATCTTACCCCCATGTCCAAAACGTGGGGAAGGAAGATCCAGGCAACCGTATCCTGACATATTATTTGAGGACACTTTTTATGAGAAATATCCCACACCCCTTTTTGTATTAATTGTGAGGCTTGGCAATAGGTTTCTTAGTATAGACCCTTTTTATTTTGGCACAACGCCACTAGGACTACCTTTTTTTTCATTTGATGGTTGACATTTGCTCCCATCTTAGAATTAGGTTTAGATTAGGCGTTTTTCCAACCTTCATACCCCATTTCATTGTTCATTAAACACCCTTGAACTGTGATCACTTGTCTGTCTTGTTGTCACCATGAGTTCCTCACAATAGTAGGCAGCCTTGGCGGGTACCCCGTACCCTGTTGATTATTCCATATTTTGCATATCTGCTTACCCGACTTTAGTCTAGCCATCGGGGAGGTGTACAGGAGTTTGACCCAGTGGATTAACTTCGGGCCTAGCCCGAAATTTTCCAATGATGCGAGCAGCCACTTCCAATAAACCGAGTCAAATGCCTTACTAGCATCTAGGGACGCCACCACATAATGTTCTTTGCGAGTTTGTGTCTGGTCAATGATGTGTTGAAGTCTTCTAAGATTCAGGGCTGTGCTGCGTCCGCGGACAAATCCTGTTTGATCTGTGTGTACCAGTGTTGTGATAACTGTGTGAAGGCGTCTAGCTAGTACAGTTGTGAGAATCTTTATATCACAGTTTAGCATTGCCAGAGGGCGGCACAACTCACACCTGTCTGCTGGTTTCCCGGGTTTGAGAATGGGTATCACTAGGGTCTCCCTCATGCCAGCTGGGATCGTGCCTGCGTTGTAAGTCTCTGTGAATACTTTCAGCAGTGTTGGAGTCAAGGTTGTATTGTAAGTCTTATAAAATTCAGAGGGGATCCCAGAGGGGATCCTATCTGTGGTTGTTGTCTTTCCGGTAGGCAGGGAAGCAATGGCTTTGCTCAATTCCTCAGCAGAGATGGGTAAGTCCAGGGAAACTCGTTGACTGTCCAAGAGTTTGGGGAGGCGTATCTGGGCGAACGCTTTGTTGAGGTCCTTTTGGGGAACTGGCGTATCGTGCTTAGACAATTGTGTATAGAAGGAGGTAACAGTCTCGTTAATCACCAGCTGGGATCTCCAAGGGGTCCCGCATTCATCATAGAGCAACGTAGTCTGTGGTCTGGGGTGTTCCCCTTTGCAGAGCCATGCCAATAATCTCCCGGGCTTATACCTCTCTGTATGTGCCCAGGCAGTCTAGACGGAGTAGTCGAGCCTCTATCAATCTTACTTCAGTGGACTGTTGGCCCTGGTGTTGAGTCTCTAGTGTTTTAATTTCATCTTCCGTGGACTCCAGGGTCTCATGTAGTACCCGGCGGATGCCCCCAGCCCTAGCTATGACCTTGCCTCTGGTCACAACCTTCATGGCTTCCCATATGGTGCCCCAGCTACTCACGCTCCCAACATTGTTCTCGAGGAAGTTGATTAGGAAATCTGCCAATACCCTTTAAAAGCCACATCAGTTAGTTCCCTTTTATGTAGGCGCCATGTATGGATAGGTCGTCTAGGGTATGCTAGGCACCATTCAATCACCAAGGGGGAGTGGTCCGATATTGTGCGACCCATGTATTCCTTGCTAATGATCTCTGAAAGATGCACTGACCACACAAAGAAATAGTCAGTTTGTGTGTGCATCTTATGGGGTTTGGGGGGGTAGTAGGAGTAGGCCCTGCTGTCTGGGTGTATTTCCCTCCAGAAATCAACGGAGTCCAGGTCTTTTAGCATCGTGTTCAGTGCTGTAGAGGCTGGGGAGGGGCTGTTTTCTAGAGGGGATGATCTATCCTAAGCAGGGTTCCGTATACAGTTGAAATCATCCGCCCCATAGAACAAGGCCATCACTCCTAGCTGTTACTAGTTTACATAGTGTGTGAGCGTGGGCTGGGATGTTGTGATTTGGAAAGTATGAGTTTACTATGCAGACCTCCCTGTGTTCAAGATACCCTCTGACAATCGGGTATCTCCCCTCCTTGTCTCTCTCTATGTCTAGTAATTGGAAGGGAAGTGTGCCGTCAATCCAGGTGAGCACTCCTCTAGCAAACTTGGAATAGGTGGCATTGTACCCTGTCCATCCCCAGCACGACAGTAGTGCCTCCTGCCCCTCTGGGAGCAGGTGTGTCTCTGTTGATAGTATGTGTGTGAGTGAGTGATGATGAGTATGATTGGAGTGTTGGATGCGTTTTGAATTGCGTGATTTGCACAGCACAAGACACTTTTTGACACTACCAACATTATAGGGCTGACCATTAGAAGCCCATAATATCGACTGCTGTCTGAAACATTATTGCACTGTATTGTTTTTTTTGAGTAATTGACAATAGCTGCATACATAATTTTAGTTCACATTGTTGTAGTGCAACCTGTTGCATTTTTGGAAATTGCTTATGTTTTTGAAACCTAATAAAATTGGTTACCAGACATTCCATCGAAACAAATTGGTCGACTGGACAAATGGTTTTTATTTTTACCCCTTTTTTTGGGGGGGGAAACATGGAGTCCCCCCCAACCCCCTTTTTTTTCTAAAAAACCCCTTTTCCCTAAACTACAACCTTAAAAATAAATATATAAATTTAAAATAAATTCGACCATTTGGTTTTCGATGAAATTACGTCGACCAAATGTCCTGTCGACCAATTGTTTTCGATGAAATGTCCGGACACCAATAAAATTCTCTATTTTTGTACATTTCTATGCTTCACGATTTAATCCGCTAGAAGCACATCTCCCTTTGATAACTAACTTCCCATTGGCATTCAGCTTGATGCAATAGATCACGTTGCCCCCCTAACTCTTTTTTGTTTGCATCTAAAGGTTGTGAACCTACATGAGGGTTGGTTAGAGGTTGGATTTGTGTCCCTTACACCTCCTTGCGTTCTTTTGGTGTCTCCTGAAGCAGCACAATGGATATCCTTTTGCGCTATATATATATATATATATATATATGAATTTATCCTGTTTCTGCGGAGGTTGGATCCAAGGCCTCGCAACATTCCATGAGATTATTATTATGGCAGTTGACATAGCAGTGCATGTTGGTTGGCCCTCTTGTGGCCTGTACTTCTGTTCCAAAGGGGTACTACAACTGTTCTATCTCCAAAAGCCCTCTGGCAGATTGAGTCAGAGTCTGCCGGAGTCCCATGAATATTACTGATACCCCAGCTCAACAATTCTAAAGCCTGTCTCACCCACCGGGTGGGAACTCCCAAAGACACTTTGTATGGATGACATAAAAAAACAAACTTGAACATGGTCCCCAACAAGGTCAGGCTGTTCAAGCAATCCGGTACCTATAAGGCTTGGTCTGGCCATTGTGTACCAGGCGTTGGGGGGGGCAGCAACGGGCTGTAGACCTTTAGTAATTTGGGGCTGAGTGGTGAACACCAACAGTGCGTAGCTGGGCTCCGCCCTCGCCAGAGGTAAAAAACAGTAATTGCACATTTGGGGGAGTCTGTTTGTTCCTGGGTGGTTTTAGTTAGTTCTCACCGAAATGCAGGCGTTTCTTTGGATCAGTGACAATTGATAGTCTTGTGTAGTTGGAGCTCATGGCAAGACCTGGGGCCTAGGTCCTGTAATTGTTGTGAGTAACTGCGTTTTGCATCTCTTGTCATGGTTCCAAGTAGTTTTTGCTGGACAGGTCATTGTGGCCCCTCCACATGACGGCCGCCTCTGTGGTCTCCAGGAATTGTGCTTTGCCTTTGTAGAAGATTTTGAGTCTTGAAGGATACAGTAGCATATATTTAAGGTTTAGCTGTCTCACTCTTGCTTTTATACAGATGAACAAGTTCCTGGCCCTTTGAACTACTGGCGTATAGTCTGGATAAATAAATAGAGACTTTTGAGCTACCCTGTACTATTTTGCACTCTTCAGATCCCTCCGTTGTGCCAAGTACCTGGATGTTGTTTCTGTGCTATCTGCCTTCAGCGTCCTCTGCACGCATTTCTAGGGTGGTGTTTAGTTTCTCGAGTTCCTTGACCCTTTTGTCTAAGTCCTAAATCCTAAGTCTAAGAAGGACCTCTGCAGACATGACTCTCTCAGCGAGTTGTCTGACGTCTTGTCGGAGGAGCTGCATGTCAATTTTGACTTCATCTATTTTCGACTCCAGGGACATGCGTAAGGCTGCTATTGCTGCGAGAACTTGGTTCTCTTGTGGGACCTGCGGGTTCGGAGGGGGCAGATGTTGATTCGGGTTGTCAGCATGTGCAGCGTTGCAATTTTTCCCTTGTCACGAAAGATTCCATTGTCATGGACTTGTTCTTAATTGGTGTCATGCTGCCACTTTATTCGGTGCGCAATGTTGATTATGCTGTGTCTAGTCATCCAGCCCGGGGCCCAGCTGTGTTCTCAGGGCAGTTCCTGGGGAAGCCCAGGTATACTACTTTGCAGTAGCGTACTCCAAGGCACAGCAATCTGTTAACAGCTAAGCTGCCAGGTGGGCATGACACTGGGGCACAAGCAATAGGGTTCCACAGGGTAGAGCCTGTCTGCCAGAGGTTCGGCAGGTTGCAGGAGTGTTTTTGGCTATATAGCTATATAGCAAGATACAAGGGGTCTTGTTACTGAGCAAGTAGCATTATGTGTTCAGCAGTTCAGGTGTCTGGTCTCGCCACAGCTGGCCGCTCTGGTGGCAGTTTTTTTGCGGGAGGTCACCGCCACAAGTTCTCCTTAGTGAACTTGTTAGCACAATGCCCTGTTTATGCCTCTTTATCCTGAACAATGGGGGGGTGCTGTGGTCCAGCTCTAAGCCCACAGTGATGAAAGGAAGGAAGGAGGCAGGGGGGAGGCGAATCAGCCTGTGTCAATCTCCTCAGTTGTGGCAATCTAGGGTTATATGGGGCCATGTAGGCCGTGCAAGCTATTAATCCTGGGGCAGTGTGGCGGCAGATGGGGTCCACCGCAAGGTGCTGGATTGCAGGGCCGGTGCCGGGTTTTGGAGCGCGCAGCACAATAGTTTTTTCAGTTCAAGTAGGTGGCACCGTGGCAGACTATGAGTAATAGAGTTCCGGGAGAGGGGGTGAAACAAGATGGAGGGTAACTCCCTCTTGTCTGCCCAACCCAGTTGTCAGGCACATTGTGCAAACTGTTATGTAAGCGGGGCCGGTTGTATTCCCATGCTGGCAGAGGCCTCGGGGTATCAGAACAGTCATTCACTTACCGCACAGCAAAAGGCAGGAAGAAAAGAGTCTTGCAGCAGGAGCAGTGTCTTGGTGGCAATCGCTGTAGCAAGGCTGTCGGGGCCCACAGGTTCCGTCTCCGGCAAGTGGCTGGGTGAAGTCACACGCCCCACAGTGGGTCCTAGGGTTGTGGATGCAGGTCCCGGGCCATGTCTTGTTGCCTGAGGAGGACCAGAGGTGATTCACAGTGGTGTGGGCAGCGTAGCAGGCAGGTTACACTGCGTTATCATATATTGGCAGACCGCCTGGTGAGCCAGACCCTAATAGATGGTCCTGGCAGCAATGTCCACGACAAAGCCCTGAGCACCCGTCCCTCACCGCAGGCACCAGCTCCTGCAGGAAACCGGGTGACGTTGTGCACTCAGAGGCTCGACCCGGCAGCGGAGCACAGCTCTCAGGCAGTGGCCACCGATGGTTCAGAACAGTGTTGCCCAGGTAGCAGGCAGGGTATACTGCGTTATTACATGCCGGCGGGCTGCCAGAGATCCGGATCTTGTGGGTGACCGCCATGAGTGCCTGTCGCTCGCTGTGGCTGCCATCTTGGTTCGCAGAGTGGTCCCTGCAGTTCTCCGTTATATGCAGTCCCGCAGCTCTGGTTTTCACCCGGGGTGGGTTTAGTAGATGGGCACCACTTTCCCTTGCTTAGGAGTGTATTTCTGGACTTATTCAAAATGTCTTGACTGTCGTTGCTCGGATGAAAGCAGGATCTCAGCATCAGCTCAGGCCACCCCCAGCCCCTCCCCCAATGTTGAGACCAACTTCTGCACAATGAAATAATTCTGTGCGGAGTAATGAGTCAGTAAAAGGGTCCCTGTTAGCATTACGTTTGCCTTTGCTGAAGTACACAACCTTACCAATTGTATTCCAGAAAAGAAATGTATTATCTGATCCTGTTTGTTTTATTCTAACTGACTTAATATTAACTTCTTTTGGTTTGATGACTATGGTAAACTGTTTCGTGTGGAAAACAGCTTTTTAGCAACTGTTGTACAATTTCAGTGTCAGTAAGATTTAGGCTTTTTCCTTAGTGCCTCAGTTCATTGGCTTTCATCATCACTGTCGTAGTACTTCAGACAAAAGACTACCACAACTAATGAGCAAATTATTGAACCAAATGATATACTTAAATAAACCACTACTTCTACAGTTGAAATTCCCCATCAATCTAATCTGCTGTCCGTCATGATGCTCTTTCCAGCAAGGCAAAGTGATAGCTTTGAGAAAGCAATAGCAAGATCTCCGTTTTATGATTTGCTTTTATGTCCAACTTTAATTCTTCTGCATTAATTTCCTTCCCCTTTTCAGGTATTTGATATTCTACCCCTCTATGGCACGCTTGAGCCCAATGAGAGCCAACAGTTGTCCTTCACCTTTTTTGGACATAGTGGCATCAGTGCTCAGGTGAAAGCTTTGTGTGAGGTGGAGGGAGGCCCTACCTATGAGATTACACTGCGGGGAGAAGCATCACTCGTCTGCTATGACCTGGACAAGAAGGAGATAGACTATGGGCTACAGGTACAGCAACCAATGTCTTATCCTCCAACTATTCCTGCCTGGTGGATTGTGTGATAACTTGACAGTACCGTGGTGGTTCTCTTTCCAGGCAGCCTGCATTCAGCCACTTTGGAGTGCATATATCAACTGGCTTGTGTTGTCCTGCTTTCTCACCATGCTTCGTGGCATTTAGATTCAAAGCTGCTGCATGCTCTACCTTTCTAATGTGTTCTTGTTTCTGATGTTTTGGTAATCCTTTTTCATATCTTTTTGATGGCAAGATTCCTCTTTCGATGTGAAAGTATGCTCTTGTAACAAATCACTTTATAAGCTTCAGACACACTAGGCCCACCAACTGTGTATTTTTTCTCACTTCTGCCACCCCCTGCTGACTCAACCGGCCCGCTCCTCGTTAAGGCACTTGTCATTCAACCTGTGTCTCCCTTTCAAGCTTCCCCCCCACATCCAAATACATTGCCTTATCACTGGAATCACTGATCACTGTCTTAGATACCAAGTTTCCTCAGTCATCTCTTCATCTCACATTCCACCACCACAGTTTTCACTTCAGCTTTCTTTTTCTACTCAGTTGGCTTCCACTTACTGCTTCAACTTCATCTGTCTCCCTGCTTCACTGCACTGCCCCTGTGTCCTCATTCATTTTCTTCTAGCATTATCTCTTCCACTCAATCATCCAATATTTACTTTCCACAGACTAACTTTGAGCTCTCCCCACCTCCTCCCAGCTTAACTTACATCACTCCCTGTTACGCGTCTCTCTCTCTCTCTCTCTCTCCCCCACCTTAAGTAATACCTTTCCCCTGACCTGCTCTTGCCTGTACAGCCTCACACTACATCACCCATTCCTGGCCTCATCAGTTTTCTTCTCTTTCCCAGCCCTCCAGCCATGCCTCTACATTTTCCTGACTCAGTGCTTCTCCCATATTCGGCTCAGTTTTCTCAAATCTATAACCATTTCCCATCCACAGGCTTCCAGCCCCTGCTCCCTCCAATCTCCAGCATCCCAAGTCCACACACCCTTCTTCAACCACCCAATTGGGCCTGCACCTGCCCCAACTTGGTTCAAACCCAACTCTTAATCTCCTCGCCTGATGCACTGCATCTTCCTCCTTCAACCTAATGCATCTACTTTCCTACCTAGACTTCCAAGCTATGTCTTTCTCTGAACTGCACACTTATTTTATTTTAGCCTTTTGACCGTGTAGCTGAAGCTGAACTGGTGCTGAAGAACAGTGGCAAGGTTAGCTTTGAATTTGAGATCCTCAACCCAATCCTGGCTACGGAAGTGAACCCGCCTCCTGGAATTCCTCTGATTGTGCCTTCTTCTGTGAGTATCTCTTTTAGGAAACCCTTTCTCTGTCGTATTTGGGGTGCTCATAGCTCCACATTCTTAAGTGTGTTGTGGATCATTTAGAAAGAACAAATGTATCCTGCCCAGCTGATTTTTCCATTGGCACAAATTAAGTCGAGTATGACATTTGAAAGTAGTTCATTATTTTATCACAAAAGTGCAGGGTTTTTTGAGAGCCCTATCTGGCTAAGCTGCTTTGTCTGACAGATTTCTTTTTGAATTATTACTTTTGAAAGAATTGTCCTCTAGGAATCACCTCATCCTGTCTTCACCAGCACCTTTCATCTCTCTTAAAGGGCCAGTTTTCTGAAACAATGTTCATATCACCTTCATCTACAAAGGCACATTTATGAGTTACCCCAAACATAATTGTGTTTTTACAAGCTGTGGTTACAGGTTAGATGGCTTATCCATATAAAGTGAAATCATATGGTCCAGCTACACAATACAAACAATCTATTCCTTGCTGAAACTTGGCCTATAAATAATACTTTTTGATTTAGCAAACGTGTGTTCCCTTCATAATAAATTGAGATTTTGCTGTGTAGCTTTCCTCAGTTCATGGGGGAGGCTATGGGGGTTCCTGAAACATTTGACACATCAGGAGATGGTAATTTTGCATGCAGAGTGCAATTTGGAGGTCTTTTTGGGCTCCTGCAAGGTCATTCCAGGGAGTTTGGTGCATGGCCTGAGTCTCTTTATGTGAAACACCAAATGGCCTCTGTAAGCTGGTGAAGAGCCATATCCGCATGTCGACATTGAAGGTTGTATTGCGCATGGTAACAAAGGAAACAGAATGCAGCAAATTAAATTGTCTCTAGGGGCAAAGATGTGCTGTTAACAGGGTGCATAATTCAAGCATTAGTTAGTTGAAAAGAAATGTCTTAGATGCCTTTTTAAATGAATGCATCTGGGAAAGAAAACAGATATTCAGGGGATTGGAATTCCAAAGCTGCAGAGCCTACATAGAGACACTCCTGTTGCCTCTAGTCTTACATCCATAAGCGGATACTTTGGAGGCTGGGAGCCCCTTAATGTAAAATGTAATGTTACAAACATCTGCCATCTTGTTTGTATGAAACTTCCTTTTTCTCTCTTGCTCTCTCCTCGCTAATATCCTAATTTTGATTCAATGACTTGTTGCTGAGGGTGGCGAATATTATTAGTTTGTTAGCCTTCTGAGAAGATGGTCTCCCATAGCAGACTTGGAACAAGTACCTTATCTGTTTGTGTATGCCCCTTTGTTTTATAACCCCCTGCTAACAAGTAGCTGCAAGACTTTCACCTGTAACTGGGTTCTGTATGCAGGATGAACCATGTTTGTCGTAGCACGCCAACTAAAGGCCACTTCCTTTATCAACCCTAGCTCCGTCCTTGGGTCCAAATCTCAAGTCTTCTGTGGGAGCTGCTGAACCCCACAGTCCCTCTCCAACCGTTCTGCACCCACTGGCTCAATTCCCCATGCGTTACAGTTGGCACATCACATTTCATTCCATTACTTCTTGAAAGCAATCGCCTCTCATTATTTGCATTTACCTGTGAATTTCTCTGCCTATGCACAGAATAAGAACTTTTAAGCTAATTTTGCAGTAGAAAATTGAAAACTTGAACAGCAATGTTTTGATTCCAAAAATAAACTACAATGAAACCGTAGTACTTGAATTCTATGTACATCCTGCACCCTTTTCCTTTAGTTCTTTCTTTTCCTACTGCATTCAAAAATAAATAAATCCTGTTCTCCAAAAGTCTCCTTGGAATAACGTTTTAACTGCTGGTTTTATTTCTAATTGCTTGTCTCAACCTTCTAAGATTGCCTTGCAGTGTGTTGCTTTGCCTTATTTTACGTTGATAATTCTTTTGGTCATCCAGATAGTTTTCATCTTGCTTTGGTAGTTTCTCTAATCTAAAGCCCCTTGGTGCACACCTCAGAACTACAAATCCCATGTTTGTTGAAACATAATCGCTGATGGAACATCTAGACACTAGTTAGGCCCTCTTATGTGTCGCTGTTTAAGAGTTCTTGAAGAGAAACACCTACACTGGAACTCTCCTGAGGCCAGAGGGTAAATTCACAAACTTGGTATAACGTTTCTATTAATCACTTTCACTGTGCAAAAAACGTCTCACTTTTACATGCGTCCTAGTTTACTTAGCACGAGGATCGCGCTGCATAAATAACTGTTCAAAGGTTTAAGCGAGTTGAAGACTTCCCACTATAAAACAATAGCGTGCAACCTTGGAAAGCAATTTTATTATACGCCCCAGCTCTGGTAAATTGGTATTTGTAATTGCCAGTGAATAGGCGTAAGTGACTTTAATGAACCGGGGTAACATGCCGTGCTCTGGTCTTGTGTCGTGGAATGTACAAATAAAACGGAGTGATGGGGGCTTTGAAACCACTAACCCAGTTTAGACTGACCACTCTGGTAAGGTGTAACACGATTTGATAGGGTTAGATCCTTGGAGACCTGTAGATTGAGAACAATACTCAAAAAATTCGATATGATCCGCTCAAACCACTAGTGCGTTATGCTGGTTAGTGTATGCGTTAGAAAATATTTGAGTTTGGATTGCTCCATGCAATTCATTTCAGACTGGGAAGACCACCACTGGTAGTGCACTACTATGTTGCAAGGTAGCTGAAATCATGTTACTAGGTGTAGTTCACGTTTGATTGACTAAGTGAGTAATTTAGAATGGTCCCATCTGCTATTAAAAATATTGAATGGAGCAACACTCACCCTGCGTTATGAAGATGCCCCATATCACAATGAAGTTCTCAGCCCAATGGCGTTCCACGTCCTGTTTTGGATCGCGCCCACCGTCCAGTTTACTTTTAGTGTTTCCCATGTACTCGTAGCATCATGCGCATGTGCAATGAGTCTTAACACAATGTA
The DNA here is from genome assembly GCF_040938575.1 of Ambystoma mexicanum. NCBI lineage: Eukaryota > Metazoa > Chordata > Amphibia > Caudata > Ambystomatidae > Ambystoma > Ambystoma mexicanum. The sequence continues at coordinate 998,071,128 of NC_090921.1, forward strand.
CTGGGCTGGAAAACGGCCATGTTCGACAATTGCTCCTCAATGGCGAATTATAGTTCCCTAACTTACACATCAGTGTGGGATCAGTGTCGGTGTGTTAAGGGCATGTGAAATGACCCAATTGATAGTATCAATACATAAGAGATAGATCTAGTGGAATAGCGTAAAATGCAGGGAAAACCAGCGAACCTCATAGTTATTGCGATTACAAGCCAAGTTAATAGTAATCCGACAAAGGCCCGACTGCTACTCTACTTGTAGCTCAGTTTGCATAGAAAGCAGATTCCCATGTTAGGTGTACCTCATGTAGTACTTTTTCGTTACTAACATCACATTATTGGATATGAGTTATATTAGGACAAATTGAGCTCACAATACTTGAACATAATTTGTTACATTCAAATTAGCCCTGTTGCATGTTTAATTTGATTTAACAGGTATATGTACGGCGCAATGTTCGCCCAATGGCATCTTGGCACTAACCTAGCAGGAAGGTGATGGAACACCAACTACAAAAAGAGTCTTCAGAGCTTTACGGAAGGCAAGGTGGTTGGTTGTAGTTCTGAGGAGAAGAAGTAGGGCATTCCAGAGGCCAGCCCCTGCCACTGAAAAGGTGCGGCCACCAACGCAGCAGTATTTCACCGCAGGGACGAGCAGCAGACCGGCATCAGTGGAGCATAAGGCCCGTCTAGGGATGAAATTTAGCCTGTAGGTATTCTGCGCCCCATCCATAAAAGACGCAGTGAACCAAACATAAAGACTTCAAATGGATGTGCTTGATCATAAGGAGCCAATGGAGTTGAGTCAAAATCTGAGCGATATGGCAGCAATGAGGAGTGGCTGTGGCATCCGTGCAGCAGATTTTTGGAGGACCTGAAGATGCTGAAGGATATAAGCAGGTTGAGCCCCAGGAAAAGAGAGTTGCAATAGTCAATAGACGAGGAGACAAAAGCAGACACCACAGGTGTGTGAAGGTGCACAGGAATGAAGGGAAGAACCCCACAAAAGAGTTTGAGTCAAGAGTTACCCTGTTGAAAAACAGCACTGACCTGGGGTTTCAGAAAGGGGCCGAGAGAAGGGGTGCAGAAATCAGGGGTCAAAAGAGAAGAAGCCGTGGGAGGGCCTAGTACCAACACCTCAGTTTTGTCCCCGTTTAACTTGAGCCAGTTGTTCTGCATCCATTCTCCCACAGCCTCAAGGTACACCTGGAACCGGGCTGCCGACTCAGGAATGGACAGGTCAAGGTGGACCAGGATCTGTGTCTCATCTGCATACGAATATCAGAGGAAGCCGTGGGAGAAGATCAATTTGTTCAGCAGATGAACATAGGCATTGAAAAGTCTGTGCTAGGTCGTCCACAAGAGAGACCAGGACGCTCTTGGTGCCGCACCCTTGACGAAAACCAGATTGCAAAGAATGAAAGAAAGAGAATTCTTCGAGAAAGGTAGTGAGCAAAGGACAGACGAAAGATTCCAAAAGCTTCATAAAGAAGGGGAGTAGAGACCTAGGCCGTATATTTGCTGGGATTGAATGATCAAGTGAGTGGATTTTCAGTAGCATGTTTGAGAGGGGCTGGAAACACCCCGATAGACAGGGAGGTGTTCACCAATGTAGTCAGAAGGGGAATAAGATGGGGTGGTGGGAGGCCAATGGTTTTGATAATGCTAAGTGGAATCGGTTCTTGAGGTGAAGAGGACATAAGTCGAAGGATAGCAGCTGCAATATCGGTGGAAGAAAAGCAAGGAAAAACAAACCAAGATGCCGTCTTTGAGTAAGTGTTGGGGGAGGAAAAACACCTGGTAAAAAAGAAACAAAGCCTCTCAAAGGAAATTCCTCATTTCATGGTCTGTGTTAAGGACAAAGTGGGTGGTTCTCAGGTGTCAAATCGTCTCCGACTCCATTTGTCCAAGTGCGCGTTCTGTCACATCCTCGGGATCCCAAGTAGACTTTATGTCCAATAAATCTAAGCTCTGATTTCATGTCCAACTGGTGGGTGGCCTGCCAGGGGACTGCAAGTGGCAGTTTTGAATCTTGGCTGCCAATGGATGGAAAGTGCTCTCGAACACGGGTTCGCAGCTACCTTATTGTGCTGCCAATGTATATTTTGTTGCAGATGTATCTAATAACATAGGCACCGTATTTAGATCTGCAGGTAATGGTCTCTGTGATCTTGATGTTTATAACTTGCTGGTTTCCTGTGTGTTGCAGTGTGCATACTTGCACATTGTACATGTGCCACATTTGGAGAACCCCTTTCTGACCAGCGGTAGCCATTTACTCTGCGATCCACTGCTAATGTTGGGCAAGAAATATGGACTGAGGCTGTTCCGTAATGTGGGGGCCTTAGTAAAGATGATCTTTGGAGTCTTATCTAAATGCCTCTGGAGATCCTTGTCCAATAATAGAATATGCCAGTGGTTCTTCAAAATCCTATAAGCCAGATGGTTATCCTTTGAGTATTGTGTCAAGAACTGGTTGTATTGTGTGTGTTACCCAACGTGGGCTGTTTATCTACCTAACACTTACCCTAATTTTACTTAATTTTAATGGACCAAATTATGTTCAACTATTGTGAGCTCAAGGTGTCCTTATATAACTCATATGCAATAATATGACGTTAGTAACGAAAATGAACTACTCATGAGGTACACATGGGAATCTGCTTTTTATGCACTATGAGACTAGCAGTCAGGCCTCTGTCGGATTACTATTAACTTGGCTTGTGATCGCAATAACTGAGGTTCGCTGATTTGGGGTTTTTCCAGCATTTTATGCTATTCCACTAGATCTATCTTTTATGTATTGATACTATCAATTTGCTCATTCCATATGCCCTTAACACACCCAACACTGATCCCACCCCTAATGTGTAAGTTAGGGCAATATAATTCACCAGTGAGGAGTAATTATCTAACATGGCCGTTTTCCAGCCCAGTACATTGTGTTAAGACTCATTGTGCATGTGCACGATGCTACGAGTACATGGGAAACACTAAAAGTAAACCTGATGGCGGGTGCAATCCAAACCGGTATGCAGAATTGGGCTGAGAACTTCATTTTGATATGGGGCATCCTCATAACACAGGGCGAGTGTTGCTCCATTCAATAATGTTAATAGCAGATGGGACCATTCTAAATTGCTTGCTTAGTCAATCGAACGTGAACTACACCTGCTAATATGATTTCAGATGCTTTGCAACATAGTGCGCAACCATTTGTCTTACCAGTCTGACGTGAATTACACAGAGCAATCCAACCTGAAATATTTCTTATGCGTACACTAACCAGTATTACACACTTGTGGTTTGAGCGGATCATATCTAATTTAGTGCACATGGTTTTTTAGTACTGTTCTTATTCTACAGGTCTCCAGGCATCTAACTCTATCAAATCGTGTTGCACCTTATCAGAGTGGTCAGTCTACACTGGGTGAGTGTTTTCAAAGCCCCCATCACCCCCATTTTATCTGTACAGGCCACGACACAAGACCAAAGCATGGCATGTTACCTTTTTTCATTAAAGTCACTTATACCTATTCACTGGCAATTACAAATGGGGCACGCATGGGTTTATAGCATGCATGACACAGAGTGCACTTTTAATGAACATTTGTTAAGTATAAGCAATGATTCATGTCTACTCTTTGTCTCTTTCTCCCCCTTTTTCTCTCATTTAATTTCATTGATGTCAACATTTATTTTTTATAATTTCTGCTGCATTTGGTTTATAATTTTGTTTGATCTAATGCTATGTGTCAACAATTACTGTTATTTTGATCTGTGGGATACACTTTACCGGAGCTGTCAGTCTACACTCGCCAGCTATAGTTTATATACCTTTTTCTTTTGTGAGAATAATTCTTTTCAAGTGCCCAGGTTTTAAAAAGACCTAAGGAAGGTCGAAACGTGTGTCACCAAGGGTCACATTTATAATAAAGGCACTTCCTTATTATTTTTAGTTTCATATTTCCTTTACGCTTAGACTGGCGCCTTACCCGGGTCAACCAATCAAACTGTATTCTGAATGGATTGTAGTCCTTGAATTTGAAATACAGCATATATCGAGTTGGAATAATCGAGCCTCGAATTAATCGGGGAACCAACCACTACCCAATGAAGCTCCCTGGCGATAAATGGGATGGAGTGCTTGGTTAAATGTTACCTGCATGCCTGGTGGTGGTGTGACAGGGTTAGAGACCTGACCCTGTTAAGAGGGGATGGGGAAACCCCTCAGCCCGGGGTCGGAGGCCTATGAAGGTTTTCACTAGAGCCAGTCCTGCCACTGAGGCAGGATGTGGGAGTTGTCAGGGCCCGTCCCTGTCCCTTCTCCATGTGCCTGCATTTTCTAAATGAGTACCACCTCTCTTGACCCATGGCTGGCGGTGGATGAACGGGAGAGGAACCTGACTGAGAGAGAGAATACGGAGAGCTTGCAATCTCTGTGCACCTTGCACAGCACAAAGTCAATTCCCTTTAACAGGGTGGCAGAGCGGGTCCCACAGGCAAACTGGCATAACACTCTGAGAAACCCTAAACCGAAGTGGGACATTAACTGTGACCACAGGGGGCTGCCATTGCCTAGAACCAGTAAACCCACATACCAGAGTGGCTGGGCTTAATACCACTTTTATGTGTTTACTTGCTTATAGCTCCTTCCCTGGGGAAAAGAATGACAGTAGCTGGCCCGGGGAAGCAACAGAGGGATATAGCCAATAAAGAAGGATAAAAAGGGGCACAGGCATTGTGGGTTATTTGGGTGAGCTCAAAGGGGGGTTAGGAGGGCCAAGAGACCAAGAGGAGGAAGGATAGTGATGAGGGACATGGTGGAGGATTGCTAAAAGAGTGTGCAAGGTGAGGTATTGGTTGGGGGGAGAAAGTGGTACTTGGTATTTTAGTGTGAATGCACGGTGTGTTAGTGGGGCTGGTAAACAGTGAGTAGGGAGTGAAGGAGAAGGTGACTGAGGGGGTGAAAAGAAAGTGACTGGGAGTATATGGATGGGGTGTACTATAGGGGAGAGTAGTCGAGGGAAGAGTAGAAGTTGTGTGGTGAGGGGAGAGTAGTCGTAGTAGAGAGGTGGGGAGTAGACGGAGAAAGAGAACATGGGAGGGGGAAAAGGGAAAGAGTGGTAGAAAGGGAGAGGCAAAGGAGAGTGGGATGAAGAATGGAAGGAGAGTAAGAGGAAGGGGAAGACCTAATAGAACATCAGGGCAAGCAGTAGAAGGGTATGAAAGTCAAGGACCAGGTGGAGTTGGACTGTCTGAAAGGCACCTATTCTTATGGTACAGTGCATTGAGGACCAAGGTCAGGGACCAACTCGATTGTTCACAGGAGGAGATTATTGGAAATGGTGTTTTCCTTTAGGCCATCACCTCCAGACTGGCAGATTCTTAGACAGTTGGGGATACCGATCCCTAGAGTCCATCTTGTGTTTGAGGGGAAGCCTGGGCTAGGGAGGGAATGCCCTGCATCGGATGAGAGAGAAGGAGGGGAGTTCAAATAAAAACCCTTGAACTGTCTTCGAGAGTTGGTGTGTTCTTAAGGCCATCATTGACAGTTGTCTCCAGCAATGGTGGGGTGGTGGATTGCAGTGTCATTGCCGAGGCCCAGAATCGCTGCTTTTACTCCTGCAACCCTCCTGTGCGACATCCGGTATACCCAGGAGCCTAGCGGCTTCCATGAACGGCACAGCCGAGCGTGCATGTCCCCCCTCTGCTTTCTGAATGGAGCTGCGCTGGAGTGCAAGTTTAAAGACTGTACACGTCCCTTGTTGGGCACCCAAAGCAAAGTACAAAACTTCTCCTTCAAGGGCAGGTGAGGAACCATAAGCCCAAATTGCATTCAAGTAGAATGAGAACAATCCTTCTACAAATTGTAAATCTCCAGTTACATTATTTGTGTCTTCTGCCTGTTGCTAAATGTTTTCTAATTTCCATGTTTCTAATGGATTGTGGCCTCCCACGGATTCCACATCTTAGATATGTTTCTGAGAGCTGCAAAGCAGGAGAAAATATTTCAGGGGGCACTGTGCACTCTGGAGTCGACTGTCATTGAGTCGTCTTCGTGACTGGATGCGACTTTGATGCCGGTACAAATAGCATGCTTGACGCCCTGTGACCTCGGCTCCTTTTTTCGCCATGCCCAGCACGCTACATGGGAACATCGCTTTAGAAAAACTCAGACACATTTTTCTATTCATAGAAAATCTTTATATTTTCAAAATGTCTTCAACTACGTCGACACCAAAACCTTCGGGTTTCAAAAAGTGGCATGATTGCGGTGCTAAATTGTTGCTTACCAACCCCCCCACAGAATTTGTCTGTGCTGCTTTGGTACCGACCATGTGGTGGCGCATTGCGGCATATGCCAAGATATGACACCAAAGGCCTTAAAGGAGAGAGCTGCCAAATTGTCACTGCGTCAGTTAGCTTTCGAAGTTGACAAGTACGACACTGTTCAAACACAGACCCAGCAAAAGCAAAAGCTCAGCGACCAAAAACATGCCTGAGAAAGACAGTAAAAGCTCAAAAAAAACACTGTAAGAGGCCTCACTCGAGGAGCTGCTCCTGGCATTCATCTTCTTTCCCAAAAAGAAGAAAAGGAGGAGGAATTAGTCAACTGACTCATCCACAGAAAAACGGGTACAATTCCACTCTAGTTTCACCTCAGCTTAGACGTGGGAAGAATTTTGCATCAAAATGATGCAGGTCTTTGAGAAGGCAGGCCCGTCCATACTATCTTCCTCTGGGAAAAAGACCTCTGAGCCCTTCGTGCATGAAAAGCCGTCATGGACTCAATGCACCAGCCACCTCATTCGCCTAAGTGCCTGAGAACGGTGAAATCCTCCATTCGAGGGTTGTCGCTGCCAACTACCGCTTCGGGTGGAGACGTGTCGTCAGCCTAGTGGCGACATTATTGAATCTACCGATGTCAAAGACCCATTTAGTGTCAATAGTCGAAGATCTAGTGACTAGGTTGGCACCAAAGTCCAGAAGGAATGTTATGTCTGATTTTCACTACCTTTCCGACGAGGAGGATGATCCAGTTACCTTCGGGTTTGACCCTGTATGTCTCCCTCAACAACCTGAGGAATTTCACGAAAAGGAAAAAAGGCTGTCTGATCTAACCTCTGCCCTGCATGACGCAAGTGGCTTGGCATCTCTCCTAAAGTTGAATTTCCACAAGGAGATACTTGAGCCCACCCCATTGTTGCATACAGGAAAATTATGGCTAATGTCACTGATGCCTTAGGTTGGGGTTAACCCCGCTAGTGACAAATCTGAATGTTACCTGAAAGACATCCTAGACAAGGGCAGAACCGTTCCTTGCGCAATGCCATCAAAAATCCCTCATGGAGTCTTCCTGCTTGTGGCCAGCAGTTCACACAGATTTTATTAGGAAATACATCCTAGACTTGTCTGGTCCAGAATTCCTTACCAGACATCCAGCACATGATAGTCTGGTGGTACAGGCTGTGATTGTTGCCAACATGACTAGCACCTATCCCGCTTTACCTCCTGACAGGGACGACAAACGTTATGATGTTCTGGCTAAATAAGTTTTTGCCTCTGGCGGCAGCATGGCGCTCAAAGCTGTTGCTGCACTGTGTGCACTGTCTAACTATACACACACCTTATTGTCTGTAATAGCTGAGACAGCAGAGCACCTCACCACAGGTAAAATGAGAAAAGGCTTAATTAACATTGTGGAAGAAGGAAAAGAATCCAAGCTCCAATACTTTTAGTCAGGACTCGACACGGCTGACTGAGTCGGAAGACCTATTGCAGCGAGCTCTGTTATGCAAAGATTCACCTGGCTGATAAAATCGGGGTTTGCGCAGGACATCCTAGCAAAAGGCAGATGACCGCTTTGAAAAATGACAAGCTTCCACTGCTGCAGCAAAGTCCTTAGGGGCTGCAATCAGACAGCCTGCTCAACCCAATGGAAGGGCAAGCCCTTTCTTTACTACAGTTATGGACAGAAACCGAAGCAATCTGCCGCCCTTCAAGGACAGAGACGCTTCTATCGACCTTCCAGAGGTAGATGAGGTGAAGCACAGACCCTTTATGTGTCTGTCCCCTTGAGTGCGGCCCCTGCCACAAAACCTCTTGAAGGACTTCTGCCATGCTACACTGGTATGGGGCCGTGTGCCACCCCATTTCCAAGAACGGGCTGCCAGTACTTCAGATGCATGGGCGCTTCAGGTAGTCTTTCAAGGTTACTACCTCCCCTGTTTTAAAGCACCCTCCAGATTGCCCCCCTCTTCTCAGTCTACCTCCTGTTCCAGACCCACGGCTTCTGAAAGAGGATTTCTCTCTTCTGGAGAAGGGCGCCATAGAGGTGGTACTCCCACTATTTTTTGTAGTCACAAAGGAGGATGGAGGTCTGCGAGCCATTTTGGACCTGAGGCGTTTGAACAAGTTCCTCAGGAAGGTCAAGTTCAAGATGTAACAGTGATGAATCCGGTGGAGTCATCACTGATCTCCCGGCAGTAACCCCCTCCCATGTGGACAGCGGAAGGCAGCCGCTACCTGAGCCTGACCGTGTGGGCAGCTATATGAGGGAGGTTCGCATGGGAGGAGACTGCCTCCGGGAAGATGTCATGGCTATATCGGGTGAGACATGATTGCCCTTGTTTTCCCTTGAAAATAACCTCCTCATGACTGAAACCCTCATGGCCTATTGCCATGCATCTACTCCATTGCCTATGAAGAACAGGGAAACCCCTTTTACCAAATCTATGAACCAAGCTACCAGCTTTGGTTGACCGTGTCAATCTGATGAAATCCCCTTTTTCAGTTCCACTTGTCAATCAATCAGAACTGACTTTCCATCATAAAAACTTTAAATAATGCATATTCAAATTCCATAAGTCAATTTTGAACAATGGACTTCGGTTCCCAGAATTCCAAAAATACTGGGACAAAGAAGAGAGATCAATCAATGTGGAGCAAAAGAGACTACAAGCTCAATGAGTGTTCTAGTGTTTCCTGACACATCTGTGCCGAGGAAATGTAAGCAGCTCAAAACGGGCATCAAGGACAGATGCTGTGGCGACTGGCAAGAGAGAGCTGCACCTATCTCTACGAGGAACGGACAGCTGAAAAGCTGGGATCGGCGTGGTGGAGCCAGGCGGCTCCCCGGTGGAGAAGAAAGAAGCTGCTGAGCCAAGAGATGCTGTGGGATCACCAGGTGTCAATGAGGGCCCCTGGGCATTCGCAGACGAAGGAAAGCAGAGGTTCACTTACCAGAGCCAAAAGGAAAGCAGACGTATCTACTGGAAGCCGCGGAGGACCAGCGAATGAAAGAAAGGTGGTCGCGAGTAGGAGGCAGACTGGAATCCTTCAACTGCAGACTGCAAACGCATTCACCACGCTAAGGAAAACAAGTGAGTCTACCCAGAAGCAGCAGAGACACCAGACTGTATCAGCGAGCCCGCTGAGAGCGAACATTTGAGAGCCACTTAACTGAAAAAGTGATAAAGAATACACATACCCATATTCTAATGTGTGAATACTTGAGAAGCAGAGAGAGGATAATATATCAGAGGGATACATTATCCAACATTATATATAAACACCTTTTGGAGTGGGCAAAAGCCACAAATTAGCAGACGTCTCGGCAGGAGAGTATACCAGACAGTCGCAAGCGTGTGAAAACCAGAAGCCCTAGCAGGAGAGTATACCAGACAGTTGAAAAGAATTGTGTTAAATAAGAAAGAAGAAACCAAACCACTTGACAAAGAGAGAGAGAGAAATACTAGGTGTCCTAAAAGAAACAAAAATTGTAAAGTCAGACAATTTTTGTGTGGTAGTTGGCCAAGAGAGGCCCAAAGGACTGTTGTGGATAAAAACCTCAAGGAGTAAGGAAGAATCCAGGGGAAGGTAACTATAGTCTAGAGCCAAGACTTTCTTTCTTGAAGAACGTTTGTTTGAACCAGTTATTTCTTTATGCACACTTTTCTAAATCTACCAAAGTTGTAGACACTTCCCCTTTCACCTTAGAGTTTATAGTGTGAGGGTCAGAATAGAACTTTGGACGCTGGGCAGTTTTTTTTTTGTTGACCTCCTGACACAGATCCTTAGTTTTGGTTTAGGAAGGTAAATTCCTCTTAGATCAGGGTCACAGAGGCCTTTTCCCAACCCCTTTTATTTTCAATAAAAATGTTTAAACAAAAACATGGCAAACGTTTGTCCAACTCTTATTTCTGACTCTTCATATAACCCTATTGCAGATCTTCCAAGCCCTATACATTCAGGATTGGTTAGTGTGACTCGACCTACAGGATGCTTACTTCCATGTGCTGATCCATCCAAAGCACATCAAGTACCTGAGGTTCGTCATAGGCAACACTCACTACCAGTTCCGAGCTCTGCCTTTCGGGCTTAACTCCGCCCTGTGGGTCTTCAGCAAGCTTTTGGCGTTATTGACAGCCAGTATTGGGAAAGGAGGGATTCACAGCTTTCCCTACCTGGACGATTGGTTAATCAGGGCACAGTCTCCGGATCAAGTCGTGGATCATCTCAATCACACCTGCCACCTCCTTCACAAGCTGGGCTTCTCCCTCAATTTAAAGAAGTCTCAGCTGACACCTTCTCAAACTCTCCACTTCATGGGAGCGGTCCTGGATTCTCTCTCGTTCATGGCTAGCCCCCCAAGGAGAGAGCTCTACACATCCTGCTGATGGTCACCAAATTCCAGAACACCCAGTACCTGCCAGGCCTAGACTTCTACGGTTGCTCAACTTCATGGCATCCTGCATCTTCCTTGTGCCAGAGGCTCGATTGAGAATGAGATCACTCAAGCAAATGGGCCCTCACTTCTCCAGCATTGGATATTTCATGGATTCACATGCTTTGAATACTCCCTGCTGACAGAGAGGCAATGCAGCTCTGGTCCTGGACTTTACAAATCAAGATCTTCCCGCAGGCAATTTACCTCACCCAGAAGGAGGGCTCGGTCTCCCACGAGTGGGAGCTGTGGCTGGTAGTTCCTCTAGAGATCTTTGCCCTGAGGGGGACCCCTCACGTTGATCTGTTCGCGTCCAGTGTCAACACGAAATGTGAATGTTTCTGCTCCATGGAATTTCCCCAGAGAGTATTCCCGTCATTCCTCAAGTGATCAGGAGGTTGAAGTACAGAGCAACCCTGATCCTGATTGCCTCGGACTGGGCCAGGACTCGTGTTTCCCGGATATGGTCATCTGTCCTCCCCATAGTCTTCCCCGGAGGCCAGACCACTCTCGGGAGAGAGGACTGATTCAAATGGATTGCGTCCTCCCACCTATTCCTCATCTGTAGATCTCTTCCCTTCCAGCTTTAGCTGGTCCGGGAAAACACATTTCACCAGAGGGCGCTGTGCGTCGATGTGGTCGACTCAGTGACCCTCAAGGGCTTCCATCTCGAGGGTCGTCGTCGGTTTATATAGCAAACGCGCATTGCCCATTGGCTTCAGTTCCTTTTTCTCGCCATAGCTAACGCTTCGAGAACTGCGGCGCGCTTAGTTTTTTGTCAGAAAAAACTGCAATACTCTAGTATGATGGCTTCGTCTTCAACACCATCAACCCCGAAGACCGGGTTAAAAGAATATCACAACTGTGGCACCAAGATGTCCATCACAGATACTCATTGTGTGTGTTTGTGGTGCCTTAGTGTGGTGCATAGGACGGCGGATTGTGAGTCCTGTCAGTTCATGACTGGTAAGGCTGTGAGAGAGTGTGAAGGGAAATTAGAGGTGGTTAAACTCCTACTAAATCCCCCTAGACTACTCTGTTGATGAAACACTTGTCTGACAAGTTGAGAGGTGACTCTCCTCGAAGCAAGGGATCAAAAAAGCGTTCACGCTCCAGGAGCGAGTCGCACCATTCCTCAATGAAAATAAGGCGCTGTAGGTCGATTCTACTTATTCATCCGATTCCTCTCCGGCGACAAGAATATCCTGTCCAACCAAATCCTCCACACCAGCTGAATGGGAAAAGTTCAGGCAGGAAATGCTAAAACCTTTCAAGAAAGAGGCTCTGACTCCCTCGAAATAAAAATAAAAAAGCCATGCTCCTGTCGCGCCGTCGAAAGCCGACAAGGAAAGGGCTAAGGCTAAATTCTGTGCGCCCTCGCCTCGGGACATAAGCTGGAGACCCCCTCGAGAACCGCTGAGGTCTCAACATGATGAGAAATCATCAAATATTTCATCGAGTTGCAGGTCAAGCCCTTCGAGGGCTCCGTCGCCGGCAAGATCGATGCAAAAATCATCAAACCTCAACGCCATTAGCGTCGAAGCAATTGGCGTCAAAGCAGTCGGTGTCGAAGCTGCTGACGCCTTTGCCCACTAAACCTCCAATAGTTTCCAAAGAAGTTGAAAAATCCTACAAGCCTTTGTCAAGGAGGGATTTTTTCAAATCTTTATCCTTCATTTATGAGGAACACGAGCCATTGGACCAGGACACTCCTCCATTTGGCTTGTAGTTTTGCATACCTAACATCCCAGAAGCCCTAATTTCAGAGGAGTCCAGGTTGAAAGACCTATATGAGAATCTTCAATCAGCTAGTGGTATTGACACATCACCTGAACTTCAGTTTGGCAAGCCGGTCCCTACCGACCACGCAGATGCCTCTTACAGGCAAGTTATGACCAGAGTGATCAATTTTCTGGGATGGGGCATACCTGCACCCCCTCCCCATTCGAGCAAGAAACGTGACGGGCATTTTCGATAAAGGTCCACAGAAGGATCCCGTACTTCCATTTCATGTCGCACTTCAAAAAAGGGTTAGGGCGAATTGGGAGGTTCCTGAATCAAGCCCTGCAGTGAATAAGAACCTCACCAAAAATTACAGGCCTTCAAGTAGTATTGTAAGAAACAGCTATTTGTGAGTCTTTTTAGCCAGGACAGTACTCAGCTGACAGCAGCAGCAGAGACATGGCAGCAAGCATGGTAATACGCAGGTTTGCGTGGTTGAGGAAGTCGGGTTTTGCACCAGACTTGCAGTCCAGGCTCCTCAACATGCCATTTGGCGGCACTTAGCTGTTTGGCAGCAAGGCTGACGAAAGCCTGGAGAAGCTGCAGACCTTAAAGGTGTTAGCCAAATCCCTTGGTGCCACTATCAGACAGCCACAATCATATCACTGCAGTGGATCATCTTGAAGTGGTAGGTCCTTTTGCTTCAACTCTTCAGTTGGAAGAGCGAGAGAACTGGCTAGTCAAAGGGGCCAAAGTAGATTCCCTTGTGGTGGACGAGGGAGGGGTGCAAAGTTCTCCCAAGCCACGGCTACTTTACCATCAGCCGCTACTTCAGCCAGCTCAAAACCTCTGAGGCCTTAACCCACAAGACCCCGGTGGGAGGCACACTCTCACAGCATCTGCAAGAATGGCAGGGTATTACTTCAGGTGTGTGGGCGTTGGAAACCGTGGCACAGGGTTACTGCCTCTCATTTTTAAAAAGGCCTGAGGACCATCCACCAGTGAGCCACTCGTTCAAAGTTCCAGATCAGTTCCTTGTGCAGGAAATTATGATCCTTTTTATGTGACACCTCAAGGGTGTTGTCTTCTTCTTCATTTGGCAAGGCAGGGCCTCCAGGTTGCCACCGTCAAGGTCTATTTAGCTGTGCTCTCCATCTTTAAGTGCATGCCAGAACAAGGGTTGTATTTCACGATCCCCTTGGTGGTGCAATTTTTAAAAAGGCCTGATAAACACCTTCCCTCCGACCCCCATTGCGGTGCTGACATAGGACTTAAAACTTGGTGTTAACATTTCTTATGGCTTCTCGATTAGAGCCATTACAATTGTCCTCTCAGGCTGCTATCCTATAAGAGGGTATTTTCGTTTGCCATTTCCTTGGCCCGAAATGTGAGCGGGCCGAGGAAAGCCCTGCAGGCCCTGTCCTGTTAGTCACCTTTCTAATGGATTGCGTCTTCCCACTGATTCCTTGTCATTGATATACTGATATCCTGCTTGCAGCTTTGGAATTTATTTCGACAGCAGAGGGTGCTGTGTGACATCTAGGTCTGTTGGCGGCTTCCATCTCGGCGCTCAGCCGTGATGTCGACGGTGGTATAAATAGCAAGCACTGCGCCTGTTGCCTCAGTTCTGTTTTTCCGTATAGACAGCACGCTTGGAATGTTTCGATCGCCTCAGGGATTTTTCTATTACATAGCTTACGTTTTCAAGTATGTCTACTCCTAAAACAGGGTTTAAGAGGTGTGCAAACTGTGACTCGAATATGTTGAACGCAGATCTGTGCAGGATAGGCCTCTGGTGCCTTGGGGAGGTTGATGGCAGAGGTGAAAGCGAGTGTATGGAGGGGAGGTATCCACATCTTTACCTACCTAGACGATTGGCTGATCAGAACTTGTTCGCCCAAACAGGCTTTGAAACATCTCAGCATCACCTGCCACTCCCTCCACAGACTGTGCTTCTCCCTCAACTTCAAGAAGACCCAGATGGCATCTTCTCAAAAGCTGCAATTCATTGGAGCAGTCCTGGACTCCTGCCTTTTCCTGGTGCCAGAGGCCTGCTTAGGGATGAGGTCGCTTCAGTGTGCCCTCAGATCCCTGCGGTCACAATTCTCAGGCAGGATGCCAGACCTTCTTCAGATCCCGAGCAAGCTCGCGCAGGATCTCCTGTGGTGGGCTTTCTAGGAGAATGTGATGAGAGGGGAAACTTTTTGAAAAACCCTGTGTCACTAGGGTCACTACCACTGTGTAACAAGGCAATGCAGCTCTGGTTTTGGGCACTTCAAGAAGGAATCTCTGTCTGCTGTTCCCCTAGCCGGAGAAGAGAACACGACGGAATACGCTCTGAGCAGGCAGAGCACAGTCTCCCACAAGTGGAAATTGGCTCATGAAGTCCTTCTAGAGATCTTTGCCTTTTGGGGAACCCCGCAAATTGATCTGTTCCAACAGGAAGTGTGGCTAGTTCTGCTTTAGGGAATTTTCTCGGGGAGGAGCTCTGGGGGATGCGTTTGTGTTGGACTGGGATTTTCCATGCCTGTGCACGTTCCCTCCAGTCCCTGTCATTCCTCACGTCATCAGTAGGTTGAGGAATTTGGTAAAAGCCATGATTGCTCTGGATTGGGTCAGGAGGTTGTGGTACCCAGAACATCTGGACATGTCCATCTGCCCTCCAATTAGTCTTCCTAAGAGAGCAGATTTGCTCTCCCAAAAGGGAGGCCTCCGCCTCCACCCAGAATTCAAGACTCTCAAACTTCATGCTTGGTTTCTGAAAGGTTGAGTTATAAAGACTGGGATCTCCTGCAAGACGTTATGGAGGAGTCGCTTTCGGCTAGAAGGCCAGCAACCTCTATACCACTGCTGTTGGAACAAGTTTTGCAGTTGGTGTAGAGCTAAAGAAATTGATCCTTTCAGTTGTAACACTGCTACAGTATTGTGTTTGCTGTTAAATCTGGCCCACCAGGAGCTGCAGGTGTCTACTGTTAAAGGTTACCTGGCCGCACTATCTATTTTCAAACACATGCCAGAACAAGGCTCTTACTTTAAAATTCCTATTGTTCAGTTCCTCAAGGGACTAAAAAGTATGTTCCCCCAGTCACTTTCATAGTTCCAGCTTGGGATCTTAATTTGGTCTTGAATTTCCTGATGGGAGCCCCATTTGAGCCTCTCCATTCCTGTCCACTTAGGTTGTTGACTCTAAAATTGTTGTTGTAGTGGCTATCACTTCTTCCCGCAGGATGAGTGAGCTTCAGGGTTTATTGTGCAAACCACCTTTCACCATTTCTTTCCAAGGAGAAAGTTGTTCTGAGATTCGTCCACCTCCTTTCTTCCTAAGGTGGTGTCGGATTTTCACCTGACACAGAAAATAGTGTTACTGGCTTTTACCCACCTCCTCACACTTCCAAGGATGAATAGCGGTTACATCGATTAGGTCCTAAAAGAGCTTTAAGCTTCCAGATAAGCAGACTAGCTAACATCAGACAAGACAACCAACTTTCTGTTGGTTATACTGGACATAGGTTCGGGCAGGCTGTGACCAAACAGACTTTGTCACAGTGGATTATTCTGTGTATCACAGAATTATTCCCTGGCTGGTAAGGATGTTCCGGATCATTTAAGGGCACATTCTACCAGTGGAGTGGCAACCACTTCAGCCTTAAAAATAGGTATATCAGTGCAGGATATTTGTGATCTATGTGAAAATATCGGGAACAAAATAACACGTTTTTGTGGTCAAATTACAAAACATTTCTTGGCTTTTGGCACTTTTAAATAAAGAATTATGCAGAGGCAGACCTCCCGCACCCCCCACTTACCCATACCTTAAGTTATACGCCCATCTTTTTTTTTTTTTTTAATACAAATGTGTGAAAATCTCACATTTCCACCAAAAAAGTGGTCTTTTACACCTCATTATTTTCTCATTCTATTTTTGGGGTAATACCGGATATTTGGAATGCTACAACTTGGTCTTCGTTATATACCTTCTCAAAGTATTACTGCCTATATTCCTTGTGGGGACAGGACGCTAGATTTGGGAAAGCTGTTCTTCACAGCATAAATCAATGTCCCACCTCCATGTACAAACTGCTATGGGAGTCTATCAAATGGGAGGAATCTGTGGGGGTTACAATGCATTTAGAAGAACAAATTACTTATCTCTGGTAATGTTCTTTCTCCTGGATGTTCCTTCCACAAATTCCTCATCTTTTATAGTCCGATATCCTGCTGGCAGCATCACAAACCTTTTTGACAGCAGAGGCCGCCATACCTCATCGAGTCGAGGTCCCTCAGCGGCTTCCATCCCTGCACTCTGCCGTGCAATCGACATTGGTATAAATAGCATGCAGTTCAAGATTTTCACCTCTTGTTGCACAGCCGCCTTGAGGGTCCAGTAGAAAGAAAATTACCTGGGCTAAGTAATTTGTTCTTTACTGTCTTTACCAAGGACATGATGACTCTTGGAGTTCCTTCTGAAGAGGCGTATCAGAGTTTCACCTGTCACAGACAATTTGTTTGCCAAATTTCAAGCTTTAGGCTTGAACTAGGAGGGCTCAGAGTTTTTAAATTACCAGGATGAATTAATTTAAGCTGGAAGATCAGCTCTTCATTGGATATACTGGCCAGAAAATGGCCAAAGGAATAACATAGCAAACCATTTCAAGATGCATAGTGCTTTGTGTTTATGAATGCTACACCAGAGCAGGTCAGGAAATTCCTGAATGCTTCAGGGCACACACACTCCACTATGGGTGTGGAAGATACCTCTGCTCTCCAAAGAGGGGTACCTGTAAAGGATATATGTCAGGCCGCAACGTGGTCCTCTATACATAATCACCGTGGATTTTGCTCCTTCCCCCCTGCACAAGATCCTACTGCTATGGGAGTCTATTTAAATGGAGGAATCCGTGAGAGGACACAATCCATTAGAAGAAGAAATTACTTAGCCCTGGTAATGTTCTTTCTGATGGAAGTTCCTCCCACGGATTCCTCATAGCCCTCCCAGCCTACCCCTCAGTTAAGGAGTTCTCGAATACAATTATACGATGACTCTCCTTTAATGCTTAAGTGACTACTTTTTGTCTCTGATCCCTAACGCAGCTGTGCAAGGGGAAAAAATGACAATTGAGGTCGCAGGGCTCCCAGAGTGCTATTTGTACAGGCATCGACATCCCATCCGGTCACGAAGACGACTTAATGACACAGCGACCCCTGCTAGGGAAATGTTTCAGAGAGCTGCAAAGCAGGATAATATATATCTAATATGAGGAATCCGTGGGAGGAACATCCACCAGAAAACACATTACCAGTGGTAAGTCATTTGTTCTTCCACGTTTGTCCTTCGACCTGTTTGTCACCTGTTTCCAGTCTGATTGAGCTCCTTTTGTGCCTCAACTGCCTCTGCCTTCTCTTGTCTGCCTTCCTGTTGATGACACACCTACCTCTCCACCTACCAGAACCTCTTCAGTTGTTCTTTATTGTGCATTCCTCTGACAAGGTCACATCTTGATACCAAAGATCCTTTTTTTCCATTGGCTCACTGCTACCACTGAAACTGTGTTCCTTATAGTGGTCACCCGCCCCCCCGCGTTCACCTCACTTGGGTATAGGTTGGTGCCTTGAAGGAGCTGGCCATTTCTCTATTCATCACACCAGTCAATTAGATTTGAGGTAGCTTGTCGCTGATAATTCACAACTGATGTATGGTTAAGAAGGGAGATTTTACACCACTTCAGTTTGCATGTTGCAGCTCACATTAGCTTACCAAAGGTCGCCCACATTTTATTTTGACCTTTTCCAAGTACTTTGCATGATGACCCAAGAAGAGGGTCGGTCAGGGAAGGGAGGCAGGTTTTCTCAACAAGTGGGAGTCCCATTATAAGCGCTCCTATTTTAGTGGATTTGAGCTACAGTCCACTGTTTCTCATCCATCTACCTACCAAGTCCATTCCCTCAGAGAGGTCTGTGAAGTCTTTCCGTGGTTCATTGATTGGCAGATCTATGTGCATAGCATCTGTGTACGAATTAAAGCTGAGCCTTTATTCTACTCTAATAGAAATGTTTAAACATAGAAGCAGTAACAGATGGATTTTAAACAGGATTGGCAACAGTGGTGATCCTTGGGAACTCCAGTCAGCCATCAGTGAGGTCATTTAACAATGAAATAGACAAAATCTTTGTTTCGAATGGAATGTGTCCTCCACGTATTCCTCATCTTATGATATTTGTATCGTGCCAGCTTTGATGCTTCGTAAAAATAATTCTCGGCGGAGGGCGCTGTGCACGAGGTCGTGGCGTTGATGTCCCTCGACGGGCTCCGTACTGTGTCGACGTCACCATCAGTATAAATAGCTCATGGCGCGCCCGTCGGCTTCAGTTCCGTTTTTCCGATTGCTTTGCTCTCGAGAACGGCACGCTTCAAAATTTTCTTCTGAAAATGTCGTCGTCTTCTACCCCTTCTACTCCCAAAACAGGGTTAAAAAAATGTATTGACTGCGGATCGAAGATGTCGATTACAGATCCTCACTGCGTTTGTCTTTGGTGCCTAGGTTCAGACCATCGAACAGGCGACTGTGGCTCCTGTCAGGCGATGATGGAGAAGGCCCTTCCTGAGAGGAAAGGTAAACTGGCGTTGGGGCGGGAAGCTTCTAAGGCCTCCTCGAAGGCCTCGCCGAAAGGACATAAAAAATCGAGCGATTCGAAAGAATCGGATCATCGTAAACCCTCTAAGAGATCTCGATCTCATAGTAGATTGAGACGCTCTTCATCTTAGTTAAAAGGAGACATATATCTCCCTCTTGATCCTCCGATACATCTACCGAATTGGTACGATGCCCGACTAAGTCGGTTTCCCCAAGAAAATGGGAAGATTTTAGAAGGAAGATGATGGAGGTCTTTGAGAATGCGGCCTCGACCCCCTCAAAGAAGCCTCAAAAGAGCCAGACCCCAGTCGCTCCGTCGGACGACACTGGGAAGTCAGGAACTACTGTGGTAAAACCCAGTAGTATGGGTGAAACTCGTAAAACGTGAGTAAACACCAAGACGTCAATGATTCCTCGAGAATCAAGTGTTTCTCCGACACTGTATAAAAAACATAAGTCGTTGAAAACATCGGCGACTTCGTCGACGCCATCAGCGCTGACGGCTTGGACATCGAAGCCAAAAGGGTCTTCGATGCCTTTTTCAAAGACATCATCGGTGTCCTCAAACTCCTTCAATACCATCGAAGGTTCCTTCGATTCCTTCGACCAAAACTTATGAACAGGAAAGGAGATTTACTCCTTTACCTAAATCAGACTTCTTTAAGTCTGTCTTCTATTTTTGAAGAAAGTGGCTCTGAAGAAGAGGTGGTTTCTCCTTTTGGAGTACAATATGGTACTAGAGAGGTCCCAGAAGAATTAATCGATCCAGAATCGAAAGTGAGAGGCCTGTGTGACTCCCTTCACTCTGCTAGTGGCATTGATACGTCACCTGAACTGGAGTTTGCAAAACCTGACCCTGTAGAACAAGCAAATTCAGGGTACAGGAGTTAAATGAATAGAGTGGTGGAATATATGGGCTGGGGTAGAGCCTCACACACTTTTGATTAGGATGATATGACTGACATACTTGATCAGGGCCCCAGAAGGATCCAGTTTCTCCTTCCATAGAGCACTTCAGAGAACAGTAGAAAAAAACAGGGAAGTTCCTCATACTATTGCTGCAGTAAATGGTAATTTTCCTAAGCAGTATAGAACTTCTAGTTCTGATCCTGAGTATTTAAGCAGGCATCCCACTCCAGAAAGTCTGGTTATTCAAGCTGCAACTTCATCAAGACAGTCTGCATATCCATCTATCCCTCCGGATAGAGAGGATAAGAAGGTGGATGCTTGGGTCCGTAAGGTTTTTACTTCGGGTAGCATGGTGATCAAGTCAACTAATGTCACCTGTACCCCAGGCCAGGTTCACTCGTACCCTGTGGGACTGCATTTCGGCGGCGGCTGAACATATTCCGGAATGCGAGGAAAGGAAAGGCTTCCTGAATATTGTCAAAGACGGAAAGGAGGCAATGGGGGAATGTGTCCAGTCTGGACTGGATACTGCTGATAGTATCAGCAGATCCATGGCTGCAAGCACAGTGCTACGCAGATTTGCGTGGTCGAGGAAGTCGGGCTTTGCACCAGATGTACAGGCCAGACTTCTCAACATGCCTTTTGATGGTTTGAGGCTGTTTGGTAGTAAAGCTGATGAAAGCCTAGAAAAACTACAGACCTCAAAAGCGGCAGCTAAATCTCTTAGCGCCTCCATGCGACAGCCTCAGAAACCTTATTCGGGCTCATCTTCCTGGAGAGGTTCTTATCGGTACTACTCCTCTTTTGGTAGAGGAAGAGGATAGGCCATTCAAAGAGGCAAGAGAAATGTCGCTCGTGGTGGACGAGGAAAAACTGCAAAACCAGCCTCAGGATCGGCGTCTTTGCCCTCAGCTGCTCCTGCAGCCGCCTCTAAATCACTCTGAGGCCTTATCACACAAAACCCCTGTGGGAGGTAGAATCTCTCAGCATCTGAAAGAATGGCGGGGCATTACTTCAGATGCTTGGGCACTGGAAACAGTAGCTCAAGGTTACTGCCTTCCCTTCCTAAAAAGGCCTCAGGACCATCCACCGGGAACCAACTCTGTCAAAATTCCACATCTGCTCCTTTTGCAAGAAATTTTAACCATGCTAGAGAAAGGTGCAATAGAACAGGTACCTGTAGCGGAGAGGAACAAGGGTTGGTACTCCCCATACTTTCTCATTCCAAAGAAAGACGGAGGATTGAGACCCATCTTGGACTTAAGAAACTTGAACAAGTTCCTCGGGAAGGACAAGTTCAAGATGGTAACCCTTTCTCAGACCCTTTAGGCTCTCCAACTCCAAGACTGGTTGGTATCATTGGACCTTCAGGATACTTACTTTCATGTGCCAATCCATTCCAAGCACAGAAAGTACCTGAGGCTGGCGGTTGGCGGTTCTCACTTTCAGTTTCTTGTTCTGCCATTCGGGCTGACCTCCACCCCGAGGGTTTTCACCAAATTGATGGCGGTTGTGGCAGCGAGTCTTAGGAGAGGAGGGATTCACGTCTACCCCTACCTGGACGATTGGTTGATCAGAGCATGTTCTCCCGAACAAGCTCAGGAACATTTATCCATCACCTGTCACTTCCTTCACAAACTGGGCTTCTCCCTCAATTTCAAGAAGTCTTGCATGATACCATCCCAAAATCTTCAATTTATCAGAGCAGTTTTGAATACTTCCTCTGGCAAAGCCTCGCCTCCCGAGGGGAGATCTCTCCACATTCTGCAGATGGTATCAGAGTTCCAGAATGCCCAGCATCTGCCGGCCTTCGATTTTTTTGAGGTTGCTCGGCCTCATGGCATCCTGCATTTTTCTGGTGCCAAAGGCCAGGTTGAGAATGAGATCCCTTCAATGGGCCCTCAGAACTCAGTGGTCCCAGTTCTCGGGGAATATGTCGGATCTTCTGCAAGTCCCGAGCGCAGTTGCTCAGGATCTAATATGGTGGGCTTGCAATAACATCCTCAAGGGAGACTCTTTTTGGCAACCATGGCTGGAGATAACAATAGTAACGGATGCCTCACTCACGAGGTGGGGAGCCCACACCAACGATCTAACAATCAGCATCCAGTCTCCATCGGAGTCCAGACTACACATCAACCTATTGGAGCTGAGGGCAATCAGACTAGCGCTGAAAGCCTTCTTGCCCTCTATACAGGGAAAGAATGTCCTGATAATGATGTACAACACGGTGGACATGTACTACCTCAACAAGTGAGGAGGCGTAGTGTCACTACCACTGTGCAGAGAGGCAATGCAGCTCTGATTTTGGGCAATACGAGAAGGAATCTATCAGCAGTTCACCTGGCCAGAGAGCAGAACACGGTGGCAGTCGCTCTGAGCAGGCAGAGCACAGTCTCCCACGATTGCGAGCTAGCTCAGGAAGTCCTTCTGGAGATCTTTGCTCTTTGGGGAACCCCTCAAGTGATCTGTTTGCGACCACGATAAACCGGAAGTGCGAACAGTACGGCTCAAGGGAATTTCCTCCGAGAGGAGCTCTAGGAGACGCATTTGTGGTGGACTGCAAGTTTCCACGTAATCGGGAGGTTGAGAAAATTCAGGAAAACCATGATCCTAATTGCCCCGGATTGGGCCAGGAGGACGTGGTACCCAGACCTTCTGGACATGTCCATCTGCCCACCAATACGTTTTCCGCTAAGAGAGGATCTTCTCTCGCAAGAGGAAGTTCGGGTTCTCCATCCAGAGGTCAAAACACTCCATCTTCACGCATGGTTTCTGAGAGGTTGAGATACAAGGATTGGGATCTTCCGGATGACGTAATGGAGATTTTGATTTCGGCCAGAAGGCCAGCAACAAAATCCTTGTACCGGTGTCGTTGGAACAAGTTCAGTAACTGCTGCAAAGATAAGGATGTGGACCCTTTTCAATGTGGCACCCCAATGCTGCTCTTTCCTATTGCATCTACCCAATCTGGGGCTCCAGATCGGAACAATTAAAGGATATCTAGCGGCGGTGTCCATTTTCAAGCGCTCCTCGGAAGAGGTTTCTTACTTCAAAATTCCATTGATAATTCAATTTCTGAAAGGGCTCGCTAATGTGTACCCTCCAGTCCCCTTTCATGTCCCAACTTGGGATTTAAATCTAGTTCTTAAGTTTCTAACTTGTATACCTTTTGAGCCTCTGCACTCCTGTCCCTTGAGGCTTCTAACATTAAAGACTGTCCTCCTTGTGGCCTTAATATCAGCCCACAGGGTTAGTGAACTACAGGCTCTCTCATGTAAACCTCCATATACCACTTTTTATAAGGACAAGGTGGTTATTAAAGTTAAACCCTCTTTCTTAACAAAAGTAGTTTCTGACTTCCATTTGTCACAAAAATCATATTACCAATATTCTATCCTCCTCATTTGGGCAAAGAAGAGGAGAGCCTGCATAGACTGGACCCCAAAAGGGCTCTCAGTTTTTACATTTCAAGAATGTCAAAATTACGTCAAGATGACCAACTTTTGTAGGTTTTACAGGTCATAAATTGGGATTAGCGGTGACAGAACAAACCATGTCCCGCTGGATCATTCTGGCTATAATTGAGTGCTACAGATTGGTGGGGAAGGACCCACCAGATGGGCTTCGAGCTCATTCCACTAGGGGGATGGCTACTTCTGCGGCTCTGAAGAGGGGAGTCCCTGCAGCAGATATTTGTTCAGCTGCAACATGGGAATCAATGCATACCTTCATCGAGCATTATTGCTTAGATGCCTCTTCCTCCAATGAGGGTTTATTTGCCAAGGCGGTACTTCATTCCGTCCATGTAAACAATAACTAGTACTCCCACCTCCAAAATTACCACTGCTATGGGAGTCTATCATAAGATGAGGAATACGTGGGAGGACACAATCCATTCGAAGAACAAGTTACTTACCTACTGTAACGTTCTTTCGACTGGATGTTCCTCCCGCGTATTGCTCATCGCCCCTCCCATCCTACCCCGCAGTACAGTTTGCGTTTCTTACACTTTCCTCCCACGAAGAGGAACGCCTGGGTGTTCCTCGAATATTTCCTCGAATAAACAGAACTGAAGCCAACGGGCGTGGCACAAGCTATTTATACTGATGGTGACGTTGACGCGGTACGGAGCCCGTCGAGGGACATCGACGACACAACCTCGTGCACAGCGCCCTCTGCCGAGAATATTTGATTCCGAAGCAGCATAGCTGGCAGGATACGAATATCATAAAATGAGGAACACGTGGGAGGAAAATCCAGTCGAAAGAACGTTACAGTTGCTAAGTAACTTGTTCTTCTGTCCCTCCAAGATGGAGCAGAACAAATCCAAAGCTGTTTCGTGTAAACCAGGAAATTGAGATCACTGTTAAAGTAGCTGGTTATGATTCACAGTATCAAAGGCCATGGCAAATACATAGAGAAAGGGCCCATTGATAAGCCTGCAGAAGATCTTCCCATACAAAGAGAAAGGACATTTCCTTACCATGTTTAGGAAGGAATGGGGATTGAAATAGACTGAGAATAATGACACTCCAGAATGTTCTTTCAGCTTTTTAACCACAATTTCCATCACAATTTAAAAGATCCATAAGATAGGATACCTCTGGTGGGTCTGCAGTTTTTAAACACTGTGGAATCCAGCCTGGATTCCTTAAGAAGGTGGGGGGGGGCGGGTTCAGGATGGCAATGGGACAAAACCATATAAGAATAACAGATTCTGTAATTTACATACTGTGACAACAAATCAAGGGAATGTGTTCCGACTCCCCTTTTGAGACTAGGGAGGTGAGCCTGCTTTGCAAGACCCTCCCTAGAGGTCTGGGCAAGAGGAACCGAACTGGGAGAGAGACTCCATTAAGGGACAAGAACTCCCGTTCTGGTGAGGAGCTCCCTCAACAATTCGCCACGATGGCATGCATGAGACTATCCGATATGACAAACCGTATCAACTCCTGAAACTTGGCTGAAGAGAAAGCTAACTTATGCCATTATAAGCAAGAATGAGAATCTACCTAAAGAAAAACTTCCAATTAACTGCGACGAGGCATCTGAATGAGGTCACGCCGAACCAAGGCGAGCAAGAGGAACGCATACACTGGCAGGAGAGGCCCCCTGGAAGCGTAACACCTCAAGGAGGTGGAGCTGAAGAGAGCTGTGGAGCCTGCAATGTTCAGAACTGCTTTGAACGTGAGAAGCAAACGCTGGAGATACGTCACAACAGATGCAGGCAGGGAGAACCTGAGGAAACGGCAGGATAGAACTTGGTGGTGGCGTGACCATGAGGACTCCGTGGTCACATTGCTGCCCGTTCAACAATGCCAACAACACCCCGCTGAGGAATGGGCAAACGGTCTGGCTACCTGCAGAGGGACGGAGGGAGAGGGAAACAGAAATATATATGCCCAAAGAGGACACTGGCGAAAACATGCTGACAGAGAAAAGGAACCGGAAGAGAAGGTCCCAATTAACCACAGGCCCCAGAAATGTGCCCCTGTAATATAGGTAAGGGGGAGAATGGGAGGACCAGGAGGCCTTTGGGGCCTCGTTGTGCAAACAGAAAAACTTGTCTCAGTACAATTGATGAAACCTTGAAAACAAAATTGGTGGACTTGAACTTTAACACTGTGAGAAAGAGAAACACAAATAATCATGAGAGGGAGAACAGTAAAACTTGGTTAACACTCCCCTGGGAAGAGGGGAGAATACTCTGTTGTTCAAGAAGCAAAGTGTGGAATATATCGGATAGGCAATATTATGAAGTAAAGGCAGGAGAAGCCCATAGGATAAAAGATGCACAAGACATGCCAGTCTAGAAAAGGCTGCACTATAATTACCCAGAAAGCTAAAAGCACATAGGAAAATGTACTTTACAAGATTATCCAGGGCCCATTAACCTGGATCAACGGATACGACAAAGGCCGAGAAGGGAAATATGGAAAGCAAACCCTAAAGAGTAGGGAAAAGCTAAAAGCCTTGTGAGAGTTACAAGAACTGATACAAGAGGTAACCAGAGACTACCTAAATATTGCATATTACCTGGCAGTCTAAAGTAAAAAGACAAGTGCAAGAAGCAACCATGAGGATAAGGGAGGCATTGTCCTCACCTTAGTTTGTTAGCATAGTGGTAGAGTCAGTTAGAATTAGTTTTGGAAAGCAGACTTATTCATTTGGACATTTCCTGACGATTTCCACATATCAATAGGGAAAGATAGGCCTTATTCTTATTTAATAAATACCTTTTGGAAATGTCATCACTGTGTCCGCTTCCTCCTACTGACCCACCACAACACCCAAAGGACAAGAGCCTTATGTTTTCTTGCTTCCCTGGCAGGAGTATTTCCATCAGATAAGAGTTTGGATAGACTTTATTGTTTAACGCGGTTCTTCAGAATAGTGCAGCCTCTCAATCTGTCCACAGGGCTGGTACTGAAAATCAATCTCAACATCTACCAATTCTGATCACGTAATTTTCATGGATTTTACTGGTGGCAGTATGTATAGGATTGTGCTGCTCAACCTCCTGGTTGTTTTGTCTCCATTTCATGACCATTGTAATAGTTTCTGAATTGATGTGGAGAGCTGTAGATTTTGCTCTGGTGGGATACAAGCATGAGTTCTTAATTACTAATGCCAGTAATGTCATCAGCCATCTTGTACACATGTTTAAGATGTACCCTCAGTTGTAGGCCGTGCAGAAGGTTTGTTGATTGATTTGTGTATAACAGTAGGCTTCACTCCTATTGTATTAAGTATGTGAGATCTATTTTCTTAAAGAAGGATCACTTCTCTGTGTCCCCACCTTGACCTCTGTAGTTAATCATTTCATTCTGGTCTATCTGTTTTGTTTCCCTTTCCCTTGCAGGGATTCATTGCTTCCGGTGGGGAGATGTTACTGAAAGTGTATTACTTTCCTGGTATGCCTGAAGTCTTCCAGAGGACTTTCCAGGTGCAGGTTGCTCACCTAGAGCCAGAGAACATCACAGTAAAAGGAGAAGGGATATTTTCCAGAATCTGCCTTGATCTACCGAGAGATGTACAAGGTAGGAACATGTTATGAAGAATGAATTGCAATTCTTATATTATATTGTATTATATTATATCATTGTTTGCCATTATCATAGCACACGTTTGTAGCCATTGATTTGTACACAGGGCACCACATTCATGAGGTAGTCCCCGACCCTATTCTACTTGAGTGAAAGATCACTATTTAAAATGTATAATGATGATTATTTCTTTTACACTACTCATATTTCCCAGATTCCGTGGAGCCGGAAAGTGAGTGTTCAGCCTGCCTCTAATGTGCTGCTATTTGCATTTTAGCTGCCAGCAATAAACAATAGTACAAACCATTAATTATTAGTCATA
This sequence comes from Ambystoma mexicanum, assembly GCF_040938575.1. Taxonomy (NCBI): domain Eukaryota; kingdom Metazoa; phylum Chordata; class Amphibia; order Caudata; family Ambystomatidae; genus Ambystoma; species Ambystoma mexicanum. The sequence goes on from NC_090921.1 coordinate 998,098,487, forward strand.
TCTTGCCATGCCTGATTACTCATTCCCAGAATTACCAATGCAGGCGACTTGGGGATAGGGTAGCCCATGATCATATGCATTTTGCTTAGGAACGCTTTCCAATAATAATGCAGCTTTGGGCATGCCCACCACACATGTAAATGATCTCCTTTCCCCATAGATTTTGAAGCATGTATCTGAGAAATTAGGAAACATCTAGTGTAACTTGGATTGTGTAATGTGCTAGCTGTACGTACAGTTTTATATCGGGCTTCACAATTATATGATAAAATAGCATTATGCATGTCCAACTATAGCCTGCCCTAAGATTTCTCCTCAATAAGGATATTAATTTTGTTTTTTGCCATAAACCCCTGTTTCATTCTCTACTCTGTCAGTTTGTTTCGGGGACAACAGGACATACAGGAACATGATCCTTCACCTCGTCATGTAGTTGAACTTGCTCTGGTAAAGATGGCTGCCACTATGGCACCAACAACATCCAAGAAACCTCCTGGACTTAATACCAGCTCCCATTCGTTGGATGCAGCTCTAATGGCGAGTATACACCGGAGCCGGAAGGCAGAGCCGACACACGAAGGCCGCGAACCAAGTCCAATTGAGCACTCTGCAGCTCTGCTGCGTCCCCAGCTTGTTTGGGGGACACAGTGTACGCAGGAGCATGGTCCTTCACCTCGCTGTGTAGACAAAATTCCCCCCGTTAAGATGTGGCACCGGCAACATCCAAGAAGCCTCCTGGACTTAATACCAGCTCCCATTGGTCGGGTGCAGCTCTAATGGCGAGCATACACCAGAGCTCGTTGTTGCAGTCGTACCTGAACAAGCCAGACGATTATGTGCCCTCCAGACACAAAGGTAAGACAGATGTGCAGCAATGTACAGCAGGCGCTTATGTGACGGCTTGGCGCGTCTATGCTGTCCAAGCCATTCCCCCTCTCTTGTCCGCCCCCCTTCCTCCCACCCGGAGTAACATTTGGCACTCCCAAGATGAACCCGCACACAGTTATTCACGCCTCAGCCAGGGTTCAAAATAACCTGCCCACTGAGTCCCTGGCCCCTTCCAAACCTGCAACGCCCCTCCTTGCCACCCAGCACTAAGACTAAATGCCTGCCAAGTAACACTGCCCGGCAGCAGTCACTAGAGTAGAGAGACAGGCCCTCTACTACGCCCAGCCCTAACGGCTCTCCTACCAGCGCCACCACGCGTTGTAAGGCCCTGCTACTGCTACAATGCCGCCTGCCGCAACGCACCTTGCTTAGGAGGAGCAAGCAACCCGACTCACAACACCAGCACCCTTCCCAGTCTACCACTACCCATCAGGGAACAATCATCGTAAAAGATGCCTTCCCTTCCCATGAAAGGGTAACCCCATTCGACTACCTTGCTTAGCCCTAACGCTCCCACTGCCAAGTCCACCACCTTGCATATCCTGGGAACCTTTACCATTCCTTCCTTGCTAGCGCCACTTATCACTCTCAAGCCATGGCAAACTGAGGTCTCCACTCCTGTTGCCATCACAGCCAGAAACTCAAGATTAGGCATGAGGCCCATCAGAGTAAACACCTCCCACCTCACAGCATCCACACTAAGGCTATAGCCACTCATGCGCTCGAACTTACAACAGGCACCACCCTACTACCACAAACACACAGAGTACAGATTATGTCTTGGATACATTACCTAAGCCCTAGCAGAGGAATCCCCAAGCTTGCAAGGAACCTGCCCCTTACCTTAGCCAGCATAACAAACTGTAGCAAAGCCTGACCCCCATCCATCTCTGTCTCTCCCCTTTTAAGACCACCTGCACACAGGTTACTACACTGCTGACCTCAGCTTTGAAGGGACAGCACTTAAAAGCATTAATCCTATTGATTCCAAGATACCCGACATACACACACCCCCAGTACCCTACAAGGAATCCAACAATGCCATATGTTACATCAAGCCCCCATCAGTGCTAGATCGCTGCCAGCACACACCCTAGACATCAATGACTTAATCTCCACTCTAAAACTAGACCAATTAGCCATCACAGAAACGTGGCTCAACCAAGCCTCAGGCCCAGCAGTGTCACTAGCTCTCCCAGAGGGCTAAACCATATTAAGGTGTGATAGACTGGACACCAGAGGTAGAGGGGTGGCTCTTATTTATCTGGAATCTCTTCTAATAAGACTGTTCAATCACTCCACAGACGGGCATTGCGAACGCATTTTGTATTAAACTGGCAACCACCCCCTCGGGCTCCATCACTATGCACATCATCTGCCATCAGCCTGGTCCCATAGCCCCCTTCCATGAAGACCTCATCCACATTATTGAGGACAACATAAAGCCAACCTCAAGAGTTATACTTCTGGGGGATCTCAATTGGCCTCCATGACCCCGTAGACATAGGAGCTACATCGGTAGCCAATGCTCTCTGACATCGGATTTAAGCATTGCGTGTCCACCTTAACCCTCAACAAAGGCAGGACTTTGGATTGGGTAGCTGACTTCAATAGTCATATCTGTCACGTCTAACACCCCATGCCCTGACCATCACATCCTGTGTTTCAGCTTTCTGTTGCGGAAACAAGTAGCCCCCCCATTGCCCACGCTACCACTATCCCTGGCCTGCAGTAAGTCTCCAAAGAATCGATATCCCCCTTCCTCTTGCTCCTTGGCCCGGTACTCGTAGACTACTCACACCCACAAACTTTACCAGACCTCTATGTAATTACCCTTACTAACGCTAATAACACAGTGGCCAGCTCCTTCCAAGAAAGACCAAGCGGACAAGGCACTCAAACCCCTGGTTCACTCCAGATCTCCAATCCCTGCGGCTGAATAATAGACAGGTGGAAGCCATTTGGAAGAAAGACCCCTCTGAATGCCTTAAAAAGACCTTCTACAGGATTTTGAAAGGATACAAATAGGCCATCTTGGCAGCCAAAGCGGAAGTCTACAACTCGAGAATATCCAAAGCCAATTCAAACTCCCAAGAAATATTATAAATATTAAGAGAATTAGAGACCCCGGCAGCTCCCCCCATCACTATCAACAAAGACAAGACTTGATGCTCCAGTATTTGGAATACCATGCGTGCTAAAATGCTCTCTCTACAACAAAAAATAGAAAAGAAACAAGCAGCTGCCTGCCTGCTTGACCTCCCTTCCATCACTAAAATCCACACCGTAGCCCCTTCCAATTTAAAAAAGTCTCAGAAATAGAAATTACTGACATTATCAGCAAGCTAAAACCTTCAAGGTGTAAGGGGGATGTCTGCCCAGCAACTATCATTAAAGACTGCTCTGAAGATTTAGTTCCCTTCATTATGAAATTCATTAACACCTTGTTCTCTTCCAGCTCAGTCCCAGCTAGCCTAAAAGAATCATGGGTCCTCCCCCTATTGAAGAAACCCTGACTAGAACCCATCAACTCCAAATAATTACCATCCTATCACAACAGTACCATTCTTGCCGAAGATCCTGGATAGAGCATACAACCAGATCCAACACTACCTCGAAACAAATCACATTCTAGGGATACGCCAATCAGGTTTCCGGCCAGGCCATGGCACGAGTCTGCCAGGAAGCGTCCTCTTGGATAGCCTCCTTCCTTGAAGGTAGGTCCATGACAGTTTTCTCAGACACGGCAAGTGCCCCTCCCCCCATCGCCATACTGTGCAGTGTCTCGCAACGCACATGTGTCTCCCCTTCCCTCTGCAACATTTTCACCAAACCCTTATTTGATCTCCTGGACAACATCAGCATCTCTTATACCAACTACGCCGATGACACCCAAATCCTCCTACCCCTATCAGGCTCATATGATGAAGACTCCTGCTCGTTCAACAAAATCTACTCTATAATCCAGGCATGGATGGCCACCAACCACCTCTGCTTGAATGACGATAAGACGGAGATCCTGCTGGTTGGTTCACCTGGCATGCTAAGAAAACTGAGCCTCCTTCTTGATTGATGGAATCCCAATCCCAGTCTCAGCTTTGGTAAAACTCAGCTTGGATGCCTCCATATCTCTTGCTAAACAAGTGAGTCCAGTGGCCTCCTCGACAGCTTACACTGCTAAGCTTATCAACGCAACCAGACAATTCCTGACCCCAGAGAGCTGCCTGACTATTGCCAGAGCCATTACTGGTGCAAGGTTGAATTACTGTAATGTCCTCTTTTCCGGGACTGCCAAACAGAACATCAACAAATTATAATTGATAGAGAAGAATGCCCTCTGGACAGCACTGAAACTTCCCAAAAGAGACCACATTTCAGCAGCTAGAACGAAGGTTCTCTGGCTGCCAATCAGTGAAAGGATTGTTTTCGAAACTCTATCACCCACAAATGTTTGAGTAATGCAGCCCCACAATACCTGGCTAAGAAAATTGAAAGGGCTGAGTCCAACAGACCGGTAAGATCCTTCCATGCTCATCGTCTGGTCCTGCCAAAAGTAAAAAGATCCAAAGGTGGAGGAGAGAGTTTCTGTCATCGTCATGAGGTCAGGGGCACAGGCATGCAGGGGTAGCATGCCCACGAGACCTGGGTGGACACCAGCCTGACCCTACTTGGTTAGCCGAAGAGATGTACAGGTAAAAACAGCTTCCCCCAGTTGGTAAGTATGCTGGCAGGAAGCAGGTTGTCCAGGAAGCAGGATCTTCAAAGGTAAGTCTGACCTCAGGCGACGGTGAGCGTTACGCTGCTTGCAAGTATAGAATAACGCAAAACGTCTGTCTTGAGGATCGGGGCAGCTTATATAGCAGAGATCGTGGGCACGCCCATTAGGGGCATCTTACCAGCCATACCCTGCCACTCCTAGAGAGTGAGCACGTGCAAAGGCATCCATTAGCAGCCACACCCAAGAATACACTTGGGGCTGCTTAATGGATGGAATGTTCAAGGTTAATGCATCCTGCTTAATGGATGGAATGTTCAAGGTTAATGCATCTGAAGCGCTATGTCCATAATAAAAGTCTGTTGGTGTTAAATGGATGTTCTTGTTTACTTTTGTTCATGAGCCTGGCGCCAAAGGCGCCAGGCTAGTGTCCACCCAGGCCTCCTGTGACATTACAGTAATGTCTACATTACTAGAAAACGGTTTGGGGCAACAGACAAAACTGATGAAGAAGAAGAACAGAACTCAGGAAACGCCAATGCCCGGCAAATGTAGGGGTCTGCTTGTCGAGCATGAAAAAGGAATCCGTACAGACCTCCCATCTAGTCCTTCCAGTGCTTTTGGTGAATCGCAAGCAACCATCAACAGTACATGCCTTGGAAGCATATATTGATTGTGGAGCTGTGGGTAACTACATTGACCAAGATTTGGCTCTCCGAATAACCCTTCCTCTCCGACAGAAGCAGAAATCTGAAAACGTCACTGCTGTGGATGGTTCTCAGCTATCATCCGGCCCGGTGACACAATACACTGAGAAAGTCAAGCTTCTGTGTCAGGACGGGCATCAAGAGGACATGACTTTCGATCTCATCAGTGCTCCTCAATTCCAGATGATATTGGGAATGCCCTGGTTGGAGACCCACAATCCTAGGATCGATTGGCGAAAACGAGTTCTGACATTTCCTCATGATTGTGCCGACACATGTTACAAAAAAGATGACACCAATCTGAAACCGAAGAAAGGAATCGTGTTGGTATCATCAGCTCCTTGCCGCTTGAATACCAAGATTACCAGGATGTCTTCAAAAAAGAGCAAGCCAACGTTTTGCCCCCGCACAGACCCTACGATTGCTAAACAGATCTTGTACCCGGAGCCCAGATCGCTTGCAGCGGAATTTACGCTCTGACAGAATAGGAAAATCAAAATCTTAGAAATTACCTGGATCAGTACCTGGCGAACGGTTTCATTCGCCCGTCCAAATCACCTGCCTCTTCGCCCTTATTCTTCGTGCCTAAAAAGGAGGGGGACCTAAGAACTTGCATCGACTATAGAGCCATCAATCAGATCACAGTAAAAAATCAAAATCCTTTACCACTTATACCAGAGCTTCTGGACCAAGTGAAACATGCTGAAATCTACACAAAACTGGATATAAGAGGAGCATACCATCTTGTAAGAGTAAAAGAGGGAGACGAGTGGAAAACGGCCTTCCACACGAAGTACGGCCTCTTTGAATACCAGGTCATGCCCTTCGGGCTATTCAATGCCACCGCGGCGTTCCAATTCTTTATGAATGATGTAATCAGTGAACTACTGGACGTTTGCGCTCTTGTTTACATTGACGACATTCTTATCTACTCAAATTCCATGGAAGAACGTTTAGGCCATTTCCGGGCAGTCTTAGAGAAGCTTCGACAACACCAATTGTATGCCAAGTTGGAAAAAGGTTTTTCCATGTAACCGAGTTTCTCTGTTTCATGCTCGCACCACAAGGCGTACATATGGATACACGAAAGGTGGATGCAATCCTCCAATGACCCTCACCAACATCCAAGAAAGGAGTGCAAAGCGTGCTCGGATTCGCCAACTTTTATCATCGGTTTATACCTGGGTTTTCACAAATTGTACATCCAATTACCTCCTTGTTAAAGAAAAATCAAAAATTCCATTGGTCGACAGAAGCTGAAGAAGCCTTGCAGAAGTTGAAAATAGCATTCACTACAGCACCAGTCTTTCGACACCCACAACCAGACCTACCTTACATAGTTGAGACAGATGCTTCAAAAATAGCCATGGGAGCAGTATTGTCACAACGAGACCCTGAAACAGGACAACTACACCCCGTTGCATTCTGTTCCCACAAATTTTCAGCCCCCGAGTTGAACTACGCCATCACAGATGAGGAATTACTGGCGATTAAAGCAGCATTCAAGGCCTGGAGACATTACCTTCTTGGGGCGAGACATACAGTCACTGTCATCACGGACCACCGTAACTTGCAATACTTGAAAACCTCCAAAGCACAATCGTCGCGTTAACTTCGTTGGGCTCTCTTTTTTGCGGAATACGATTGTATTATCACTTATAGACCTGGAGTACGCAATGGTAAAGCAAACGCTCTGTCACGCATGAGTGAAGATAAAGAGGCTTTTACAGCATCCGACCCCGTGGCCATAATTCCTGAGGAAAGGATTCAAACCAGAATAGCTGCCACCATGTGTGTGGATGACCAAAGAACCAGTTTGCAATCCCTGATGGATCAATCAAAACAACAGGAATGGCTGTTAAAAGGTGACCAGTACACCATCGAAGACAATCTACCGTACTTCCAAGGACGATTATATGTCCAAGACCAAGAACTGCAAAAGCAAATCATCACAAATTACCACGATTCCTTAGTGGAAGGACACCCAGGAATAGCCAAAACTCAGGCTAAGGTAAAACAAAACTACTGGTGGCCAACCTGGCGAAAAGACATTGCCCAATTTATTGAAACCTGTGGTGTCTGTGCACAACACAAGTCTCAGAAACGGAACCCTGCTGGCTTACTACATCCCCTTACAGCACCGCCAGCACCTTGGCATACCCTGTCGATGGACTTCATCACTGATCTTCCACCCTGCAATGGATACAGCACCATATTAGTCGTTGTGGATTTATTCTCAAAAATGGCCCATTTCATCCCTCTGAAGGGACTCCCAACTGCATCAACTCTCGCTTCTGTGTTCCTAGAGCAAATCGTTCGATTGCATGGATTTCCATCAATATTAGTATCTGATCGCGGAGCTCAATTTGTTTCTGCCTTTTGGAGAAAGTCTTGTACAATTTCCAAAATCGATCTCCGGTTATCCACAAGCCATCACCCTCAAACTGATGGGCAAACTGAATGAACCAACCAAACTTTAGAGCAATATCTCAGGTGTATGTTGCAACAGTCTGAGGATTCTTGGAAAAATATACTCTGGATAGCCGAGTATGCATACAACAACTCGGTTCACACAAGCACAGGGCAAACTCCATTCTACACTGTGCACGGAAGACATCCGAGGACATCAGTATTTGATCCACCCGGTATCCTGGAAATGCCAGCCATAAAAAACTTGCATAAAACCATCACTCAGGATCTTAAGGAGGTGACAGAGCATCTGACCAAGGCTAAGGAAAGACAAAAACTGTTTGCTGATCGACATCGGAAGGAAGCTCCCGCCTACCAGATTGGAGAAAAGGTGTGGTTAGCATCCAAATATATTCCCGCGAAGGGGCCAAGAGCTTTCCGCCCAAGATACCTGGGCCCTTATACTATAAAATCCATAATCAATCCTGTCGCCATGAAATTGTAGTTACCATCTCACATGAAAATTCACCCAGTATTTCATGTCTCTCTCCTCAAACCAATGAAATTCAATACACGGCTTAGTTCTCTGCCAGAGCCCGAAGTAATAGATGGAGAACCAGAATATGAAGTCAAATCCATCCTGGACTCCAAGGTGGTTCGATCAAAATTGTATTACCTAATTGACTGGAAAGGTTACGGACCTCAAGACCGAACTTGGGAACCCAGTGAACACGTCCATGCTCCGTGTTTAATCAGACAGTTCCATCGCAATAATCTCACCAAACCAGGCTTGAGAGGGGCCTTGAGGGGGAGTGCTGGCATGGTCATGAAGTCAGGGGCACAGGCATGCAGGGGTTGCATGCACAGGAGACCTGGGTGGACACTATCCTGGCACCGTTGGCGCCAGGCTCATGAACAAAAATAAACAAGAACATCGGTTTAACACCAACAGACTTTTATTATGGACATAGCACTTCAGATGCATTAACCTTGAACATGCCATCCATTAAGCAGCTCCAAGTGTATTCTTGGGTGCGACTGCTAATGGATTGCCTTTGCACTTGCTCACTCTCTAGGAGTGGCAGGGTGTGGCTGGTAAGCCGGCCCTAATGGGCGTGCCCACGATCTCAGCTATATAAGCTGCCCCGATCCTCAAGAGAGACGCTTTGCGTTATTCTGCACTTGCAAGCAGCGTAACGCTTACCGTCGCCTGAGGTCAGACTTACCTTCGAAGATCCTGCTTCCTGGACAACCTGCTTCCTGCCAGCATACTTACCAACTGGGGTAAGCTGTTCTTACCTGTACATCTCTTCGGCGAACCAAGTATTCACCATTACACTTTCCGGAACGCCAAATCTTCATCTTGGCACCGCAGCACGACACGCTCCATCGTCGACAGCAGCGGCTGCAAGGAAAAACAGAAGACAAGGTTAGACATCGAAAAAACAGTCAGTTAAAGGTTGCGCTTCACCATACTTCGCGCTTTCCCTTAAACTATCAGTTACCTGCTGTCGAGCATTGTGGTTGCATCCATCTTCCATCCGGCCGCGTCTCGTGTCTCACAGCTGCATTGAGGCCGCATTTCCATCTAGGGGAATAAAACAGAAGAGAGACATTATTGCGGGCATAAATAGGAGCAACATGTACAGACATTAAAGAAAACCAACAGCATCACAAGAAAGACTTACCAATCATAAGGAGAAGCAATCCTTATCAGGGATCAGTGAAGGAACTAGATCCCATTCGACGCGCCCCTGCCAGAAGTAGCAGGACGGAGAGCTTATCTTCCATAATTCACAGGTGAGCTTTATGGGCCGGCGTATGCACACAGAAACCGTACATTGTTCCAGAGGTACAACAATCGCAGATTGGTGCACTCACACACTCTTATCTCCACGCAGGAGCAGTATCACCACGTACCACCGCTCACAGCTTTTCTACTGGGGGAGAGGCCTGAAGGGGGTGATTCAAGTTCATGGAGGGCTGCAACCGTGCCCCAACTCCTCCGCAGAGATCAGGTGAGCGTAACAGTTTCCCTACAGTAGCGGTGAACCATGTTAATGCCCTCCCCCCTGAGTTAAGAGCAGAGGAATCATATTGGGCTTTCGGGAAAGCCTTGAAAACGTGGCCATTCGCCTAACTGGATGAAGTACTTTACCTACACTTCTTCTCTGATCACTTATTTTGGTCTCTGTGTAATATCATGTTATGATGTTCCGTCTATATGTTTGTATTGTTGTGGACTGGCACCATTGATGTGTCAAGTAACTGGTTTGCAACAGCGCCCTGATGCCTCTGGGCTTAGGCGCTTTACAAATGAAAAAAATAAAATAAATATTTTTGAAAAGCCTACATTAACAGACTGATCAAATGCTTGGAGATTGTGTCAGTGTCAATACATTTCTCCAGAAGCGTTGGATTCCTTTTAGCTGCATTTTGTATTTCCCTTTCCATTACCCAATTGCAAATATTGAAATATATGCTGTTCTTAAACTCAAAATACTTCCTTACATTGTTTGAAGGACTTAATATTTCCTGCCAGAAACATTGCACTAATTCTACTACATTTCGCAATTTTCCATAGATTGAATTTTTGTGATGGCGTAAAATGTGACCAAGGTGACCAAGTCACGCTCTATGCACACGGGACTAATTCAAAACACAATAAGCTACATATCTCAAAATAGCCTCTTCCTTGACAAATGGACCTACACCTCGATACAGATGAAGTACCAGAAACCTTGCACCCCGGAGGACAACAAAGATTACACATTTCATCTTGAAACTGTGCCTTGCCATCAATCCTCGCTGGACTTCATACAACTGATCTGGCTACATGAAGAACCGAGTGAGCCTGTTCAAAGATTAATGCAACAATCAGGATTCTTTGAAATAACCCCTTTGTGAGGAATTCGACCACCCACACGGTGGGTGTGCGCTCGCCTGTGTTTCTTTGACATTTTAAATGAAATTGAATGATGGTAGACCAACCTCCGGAACAAATGTGTGTGGCTAATCCTCACACATTTTCCTATGCTCACCTCACGACATGCACACAGACCTATGTACCCTGGGTGGACTAAGCCTGCAGCCACTGTCCCCCCTGTCATATTTAGTTTTAATATGACAGCCAAGAGTACATCAAGTCATCTCAGAAGGGGGAAGGCAAAACCTTCCTCCTGCCATGGCCAGCCTAATTAACTAACAAAGGCTCCATGGATTCGCCCTGTCCTTTGTTAGCTGCTGGTGGCAGCTTCGCATACTAATCATAGTTCATTCAAATAGGCCCACGGGAGGCCTGGTCGCAGGACCAATTTAAGACCGGAAAAGCCCAGCAACCTTTGATGTGCACTGTGTCAACCAGAAGCCTGCTCCTAACTCTCAGTATCAAGGGAAGTGACATGTCATGTCTGGGAATATGTGTTTAAAATAGGCAACCCCTGCAGGGTGATCCCATGCAGAAGGTACCAGTATGTGGATTGATGGTGAAAGAAAGTCTGTTCTCACTGCAGCCTCAAGGGAGACCTGCAACTTGAGGCAGGAACCACATAGAGCTCCATTGACTAGAGAGACTCTTTGATCCAAGATGGGTGGGGCTTGGTATTACATGTTTTCACCCCTTTACCTTTTCTGCTGCAAAACACTCTGGTTATGACCTCATGCAAACAGGAGATTGTTGGTGGGAACCCAGGATTGGGTTATTAAGGTAGGCTTTGCCACACCAGTCACTGTGGCCCATTTGCCTTTAAAAGAGCGCCAAGCCCCTCTTTTGGGCAGATCATCTGAAGACCTTGCAAGGAGTGACAAGAATAACTCATTTGGACCCTGGCTGAAGGTACAGTCCGCCATACAGCTTCTGCCAGTGAAGGAAAGCCAGGATTTCCAAAGAGGGGAAACGAGATACCTCCCCTAAACATCTCCCAGTGAACAGCGGGGAGATACTGAATCAAGAGGACCCTCCAGCAGCTCCAGAACCGGTACCATGCCGGCACACAGCGTGCCTTGCTAGGCTCTGCAGCAAGATTCCTAGGTGGGAAGTGCCAGAGAGTCTCTGACCCAAACCAAGGACAAGGCCATTGCCTGCACCACTCTAATCGGCTTTGGGCCGTCCACCCTAAAGAACTACAAAAGCTCGTAAGGAGCCGGTATCAGGGACATGTAGAGAAGTTCATTGGCTCCCTGTTACCGCTAAAATCCAGTTAAAAATATTAACTCTAGGCCATAAATGCCTTTTCGGCAATGCACCATCATATTTGAAGGAGAAACTGGAAGTGTACAAACCCACACGCAGCCTTCGGTCCTCTGACAGTGTCTTACCGTCCCACATGTGAAGATAAGCAGGGGAAAGGGTCATTCTTTTCCAGTCCTGATGGCCCAGGCCTGGAATGAATTGCCTGAATGCCTGCGGAAGGAAACAAAATCATCTTGTTTATAGGAAAAGTCTGAATACCAGACTATTTACTTAGGCCAACCTTATATGCCCTTTTACTCTCTGTCCTGTCCAACCTGTTTTCTGTTTCTGTCTACATATAGCGCCCTGATGCCCAAGGGCTTTTGGCGCTCAATAAACACATAGTCAAGCTTGGAGGAGTGCATTAACAAGCGTTAACCAGTTAACCAGCATCCGCCTTAAATTACATTTTTGAGCCAGTCATGCCCCTCGAGCTGCAACCGACTGCACTGCTGACTTTTATGCTGGAGTCGCAAACGCCATCCAAGACGCCTCAACCTGTGCTTCAGACCCACCAACCAGCACTAAGAAAATGATTCCTGACCTGAGCCACCGTGTAGGCCAGCCTCCAGCCATCCGTCCAGCCTCAGTCGCCGAACTGCCTGCCTCCTGATACCCGCAGCTCTCTCTGGTCTTGGAGTCTGTCGCAGAAGCTACAAAGTGCCATGAAACCGGCTCTACACTTTCGAGCACCAAGAACTTCAACAAGCACAAGGTACATTGTGGTTCTGTCCCAGTGGTCCTTCTCCGAAGGCCACTAGTGACATGTTATGACCCATTGCGCCCTTTGTGTTGAAACCAAGTATCCTTGAACTATTGCGATGACCATTTGCCCTCCTGTCAGTATCTAATGTGCACCCCTTTTCCTTCTTGAAACTGTCTGTCCTCTGCATTCCTTTATGCAGTGAGTTGTATTTTGTAGTGTGCTAGAACTGTCTGTTGTTCTAATAACAAAATAAAAACAAAGAAAGTTTGAGGAATTGTCCTTGTACTTAAAGACTTCACCAACATTGGGAGTGTGAATCACTCCTAATCTGCTCCACCTCATAGATGTCCACACTAAGCTTCCTCCTCATCTCTAGAACTTTGGTCACTAACGTTTCCGTAGAACATCACTATCTCACCATATTGGACTATAACATCTGGCAAGAAAAGAAGGGGACAACCCAGTGAAAACCACACTCCACTAACCTTGGCACGCTACAGCACAAACCACTGGTGAAAGGGCCTGCCCATGAAGCTGGACACTGTGTTCCCCACTCTGCTTATCCTGAAGACCACATCTTTATCCCATTGAGCATCTTCACTGAAACACCAATGCTTGCCAAATAAACAAAATCACCCCCAATGTTAAGGAGACCCTGGAAACCTATCGAACTTGACGGTCTGCCTCCTACAAATCTTGAAGCTTCTAAACCTGGGCACACCACCGAAGACCAGATAAGAATGCTGGACGACTAACTTAATGACATTCATAACTCGATAACTGACACCCTCAACAGCACAGCACCTAACTATACCTCCCAGTTCTCACAGTAGAAACAAGTCATCAAATGGTTTACCCCCAAAGGTAAATTCACAGAAAAAGAAAAATAAATGCTTGAGGAGATCTGTCGGGGAAATTACCTTCCTACAGACACATTGTCCTAGAATCAAAAGCTTCCGTTCTACAGAGTTAAACCATCAGAGCCAAGGAAGCCCATTCCACACATTGAATGCAATCTGCACAACGTGGTCAAAAGGAAGTCTTCAAACTCATCAACAAATTTGAAAACCTGACGGTCATTAACACCGCGCCAATGCCATCGCAGGTTCTCTGCAACTCCATCATGACACACTTCAGTAACAAATGTCTTTGCAGCAAAGGCAACCTGGACAGAAACTTCACCTCTCCTCGTCTCGGGAGGATTGCTCAGCAGCAACGTGCTCGCCTTGGAAGCAAGATGACGCAGAGCAACACAGGTTCGATCCCCCGGTCCGCGCTTAGAAACCTCTGGGTATTAAGCGTGTTGTAAATAACCTATCATATCATAACAACGAAAACAGCACAGACAAAAACCACCTACATTAAGTTTTTTGTCCTTTCGCTTTCCAGAACTTCCTCGCCAGTGTCAACACTAGAAATCTAGCAGGCTTGCAGGAAGACTAGTTCCCTTCAATATCTACAAAGCAATAACTAAGCAACCCAACTGGCACCTGTTTTCCTAGTTCCCATGATGCCTTTATCGAACGAGGGTTCATTGCTGCCTTTAAAACAGCCTTCATCAAACCTCTCCTCAAAAAAACTCACGGCTGACCCCAAAGGACTCCCTACACATAGCTTTCACCACCATACTTCTCATAAAGTGCATCTACCAACAGCTGCAGGAATACACTGAAAACAGCCTCCTCCACGAGCCACAACTTGGATTCCAACAAACCAGAGGAATAGAATCTACAACATGCTTGATATGGAACATCCTAAAAAAAGCACAGGGACACCAACTCACCCAGTGGGTTTATCTTATTCGACATTTCGTCCCCCTTTTGACACTGTTGTCTGAGATCCTTCTAAAAAGACTAAAGGCCACTGGAGTAAAAGGATCTGCTCTCTGCTGCATTGTCCCCCTCAGGCTACTCCCCCACTTGCCAGAACCAAACCGCTGGAAAGAGGTCAGCCCAAAGGGAAAGGGGAAGTGGATAAAACAACAAACGCAGGTTATTCCTTATTTTCTGGCTTGGTCACCTGTCCAAAAACATGAATGGTTCCCTGTGTATAAATTGGCAAGCTTTCCCATTTTCCTCCACCCAGAGTATCTCTCTTTCGACTAAACCCATGTATGTGTTTTCCTCTGCAAATGCCCAGTGGATATTCTGCACACATGCTGGGAATTTCTGAATCCTGGAGTAGGTAGAAGTCCCCTGCTTCTAGGGCCACACCGGTCCCATTATCCAGCACTACCTTGTGACGGTCATATGTGACGAATCTGTGGATGTCATCCCTTCTCCCATAGGAGGGACCCTTACCATGGGGCCAATGGCGGTGCGTCCACAGTACAATAGTCCCCATGGGGGTGGTGCACATGGGGAGGCTCACATGGGAGAATAAGCCCCTTATGGTATTAGGGACGACCATCCCCTGAGAGCACGTTATTGCTTCGCTTTAATACACCCTCACTCTTTCCAAAGAAAATTCTCCTTTCCAACTAGTCCCAATATCTTTTATTGCAAAGTCAGCCAACCTAATATGTTAGACCTGACTAAGGCACCAGAGAACACAATTTGCTTTCAATATAATTCCAATGCAAGTACTGTGAAGATCACTCCAGAGAACCAGAGTGAACGGTGTAGTATCTCACGGTACTTGGTTTGGCAAAGGCAATACAAAATTGCAGAGGGTAACCAACACGGAGAGAGCCAACCTCTGATGAGGGAAACCCAGGAGACGATGACCGAGCGAATAGGGAGACGCATCATGAAATGCTGAGCACGGAGGCGAATGAGAGCACAAAGGTAGTTCAAGACAAAGGAACTACGCTGACTGCTGCCCAAGAAACCCTCTAGGCGTCCCAAAGTCCAGCGAACTGCTGGAGACCAAAGCCGCAGCCCAGGAAGGAAGCGGTGACCGGCAGAGCCGTCACCAACCCAAGAGAGCAGCCGAACGGTCCCGGAGCCTCGCAGCGGTGCACTGCCGCTTAGAAGACGCTAACCACACAAGCAGGTACGCGGGCAGACCGAGAGGTGCTAGAGGTCTGGGAGGAATCGGGGAATAGCTACTGAGCATGAGATAAGATGCTCTGGGACCTTGAGAGTAACAGAGGGAGAAAGACACAATTGTATGCTTGGCAGGAGAGTAAACCAATCAAGCAAGAGACATTATTGTGAGTCTGGGACCCTCACCCATATGAGAATAAGGGGGTGTGGAACCCTGTAAGGAAAAGAGACAGACAAGAAAGCATATGTTTGGCAGGGGAGTGCACCAAGCTGGTATAATACATCATTGCAAGTCTGGGACTTGCATGCATTTAAAGGTGTAAGAATAAGGTGTAAAGCTCATTCAAGAAAGTACAAAGTCTGGGACCCAAGGAGATAAAAGGAAGAGATTAACAGACTATCCGCTATAATTTCCTGGAGTGTGTTTGGCAGGAGAGTAAATCAGACATAAACCTTCTGTGAACATTTGTTGTGCATATTTTGAAAAACTGGAAAGTTTAGGGAAATTGAGACCAGTCCACTGGCCAAGTGAATACTTTGCAAAAATACCACAAAAGAGATCACAGTAAAGTAAATTGCTTAAGGAGGAGACCAGCTCCTAACCTGTCAAGTAGAACAAGAAGGAATCCAGGTGGAAAGGAGCAAATCCCTTGTCATTGGAATATTGCATTGTGGAAAAGATACACTGGTTTTGATTTTTGAAAACCCGAGACATTTAGATCTCTCTATTGCAACAACTGTCATCATCACCTTAGTTATTTTAGCTTTCTTCACTTCCCCCCAGAGGCTCACTTCCCATCGGGTCTCCCCCACCCCCTCCCTCCTTCTTCCCTTCACTCTGGCCTTCCTCTTTGGGCCTTCCCTCTTTGGGCTCTTCCCCTGTGCGACGTTCTGAAGCCAGAAACCTTGTACTCCTCTCTCTCCTTCCTCCCTCACACTCAGGACATTGCCAAGAAGTCCCACTTTCAGCTCTTCCTTTGAAAATGAATTCTCCCCTTTCTCACTTTCCCCCAGAGGCTTAATGTCACCCTTGTTCTCTCTAGGCTTGACTATTGCAATAGCCTCCTCCTGAATCTACCATCTTCCATTCTGTGACCCCTCCAGCTAATCCAGAATAGGGCAGCAAGACTTATCCTTGGCCGCATCTCTCCTGCACTAAAAAGTCTTCACTGGCTCCCAGTTGCTGCACGGATTAAATTCAAATCCCACTGCATCATCGACAGGGCGGTCTGGGCCCGCGGACCACAATATCATCAACTTTGTTACTAAATACTCCCCCTCTAGACCACCACGCTCCTCTGGCTATAACTCTGTGTGTAAAGCGTTTTGCTAAACAGAGGGCAGGTGGTTGTTCGCTTTCCTCCGCAGGCTCCCTCCTATGGAACAGCCTCCCCTGCCCTTTGCGCCTTGAGCAGGATCTTCTTGAATTCTGGAAGCTCCTTAAAACTCTTCTCTTTATCTGCTCCTTCCCTTCTTATCTCTCCTGCTAATCCCACAGTTGCTGCGATTGGTGTCCTGGGCCCTTATGCATCTGTCAGGACTG
Source organism: Ambystoma mexicanum (assembly GCF_040938575.1). NCBI lineage: Eukaryota > Metazoa > Chordata > Amphibia > Caudata > Ambystomatidae > Ambystoma > Ambystoma mexicanum. The sequence continues at coordinate 998,115,673 of NC_090921.1, forward strand.
ACTAGTTTCATAACAGGAAGAGTAACTAGATTAACATTGTGCCTTTAGAGCTGGCTGGGTTAGTTGTGCTTTCAGAACTGGCTGGTTTAGTAACAGGAAGAGTTTGTTCATAGAATTAACATTGTGCTTGCCCAAGTCAAGATGGAGTGAAAGAAACTTAATCTGATTGGTTAAAGAAACAATGATATGTTTGGTTGCCTGATTGGTGGAGAGGACAATGGGTTTGATTCTTGGGAGATGAGCAAGATTCTAAACGGCCTTTCATCCAGAGAAATTCAGTGGCTGGTTGTGTATTAGTTAAGCTCCTTAAGTAAGGCCTTTCCAGAGCTCAGAAAATATACCAAAGAAGTAAGAATATCGTTTGCTGATCCAATTTGAACAAGAAGTCATCAGGTGGGATCGTTCTTTTAAAGATTTTGAAATTATCACAGTGAACTTTCATTTTCTTTTATAAGAAAACTTAAAGAGTAAAAAGGTTTCAAGTTCATTTGAGAAAAGAGACATTACATTTAAAGTTATTATAAGGAAAACAAGCTTGAAGATTGTATGTAGGATTTTAAAGTTGATTAACTGCTTGTAATGTTCTTCAAGACTGTTTAATGTGTGCGCGAGCTCGCAAGTTGTCGTTTGCGTGTTCTTTTTAAAGTGCGTGTACATTTTTTACGTGAAAGTCGTTTCCTGAGAAAGCACGTGTGGTTTGCGATAGAGCGCGTGCCAAAAAGAATTGCGCGTGTGAATTTTAGCGCGTGTACATTTTTCACGTGAAAGTAGTTTCCTGAGAAAGCGCGTGTGGTTTGCGATAGAGCGCGTTGTAGGGGAGGACTGGTCCAAGAAGACCCCCCCTCGCCTACACTTTCTCCCCAGGTGAGGACTATGGCTCTCTTGGGCGTCCCCTCATGCCACCCGGGCCCAGGTGACGGAGGGTTCACCCACTGGAGACATTGCCCGCACGTATTAATTGCCCACAGGTATTAAAATTTAGCTAGGCCTAGAAACCATTTTGTCTGATAAAGATGGTGTGAGCTCAGCGCACTGTAGCGCGGCCCCCACCCTTGGAGGGTTTCAGTCGTCCTTGTTGCCGCAGCACCCTGGCAGATCCGCTGCGAGCACGTTCCCACGAACAAGACGGACATGAGCTAGTGTAATACACTAACATTGTAACAGTTCACCTCCCGCAATGTATCATCGCTCCCAGCATGACCCGGCCAACAGACCTAGGCAAATGAAAAGAACAGTAAAATGGTCGTTAGATGACAGACAATCTTTGCATATTAATGTTGAGACTACTTGCAAAGGATGCTTTTCTTCCATAAAATCCCTTATATTACAAAAGCCTGTAAGATGTATAATTACAAGAGATCATGCTCCCATGATATAAGCGATGGTGAGCCTATACCATTGCAGTTGGGTACTAATAATAACGGAACGCACCAGGAATCTGTTTGTTACGTGTATGACTGGAAAACTTACACCCCAGGGGCTTGCGCCATAACTGAACTAATGCTGCTAGAGGACACAAGAAAACGAATGTAACCATACAAAGGGCCCATGTGAAGAATGTACGAGAAGGCACATGTCATGTGTGCATGTCTAGGCCCCACATGCGCCACCACCGTCACAAACAAGTGGCGGGTTACTTTCTATGTTCTCCATCAATCCTAAACTCTACCTCACTTACTGCAAATATATATGCATATAACTAAATACTGTACTTGTTAAAACATAATATATGAATAAGGTACTCAGACTGGGTATAATCAAGACACATCCAGCAAAGTTTAAATGCATGTTTTGTAATGTTTTGAATAAGTATTGTAGAGTGTTCAAATGTTTGTGATGTCTTTACCTAAATCGGCAACACACGAGGGAGATACCTTTGTGAAATACGTGCAAGGCCATTCCCCCTCCCACCCTACGAAGGCTGCCAAGGCATGAGAGCAGAGACCGCGCTGCGCTGCGTTACCTCCCCCAACCAGACTGGAGTCGCTTCAAAGATTTGTAACCCCCTCTGTAGCACCCAAGGCCACCACCTGCCACATGCATTATTTACAGCACAGCAGTAAACCTCTGCCTGAACACACGCGCCCCCTCGTAAACCTCACAACCCACCGGACCACCTCAGACTTATGGCCCTGTGCAATCAAGACACCCAACACTTTGACAACACACAGCGGAACATCCATAACAACTTCTAACAAGGCAGAAAGACATGTACCGCCCGTCCCAGGCCCTGAAGCTTAGCCCCTCGACCTATGGCCCCGGTCAACAGGACACTGGTAACCATGCCCTGACGTATTACCTCCAGTCCCCTCACAAGGTGCATTCCTCCTGTGTTGCATTAACCTGTTGTATAACCTATTGTAAGATTTACTAAAGAAGATAATACCAAAAATGCCTGAATGACTGCGGTGTGCATGGCCTAGGGCTAATAAGTCAGGAGAAGACATTCATCTCTGCCACTGGCCGCGATGGCCCCACAACACCGCCTGGATGAACTCCGCCACCCTGCCAGGCCCAGCCCAACCCAACCCACGAGGCTGCCCAGTGACGTCTTCCAGCCAAAGCCAACCACATCACAGCAGCACCTATAGTTAGTCGTCGCCACCCAATCCCCATGAACTTGTGCCCTCTATAGTGTGTAGGGTCTCATGACGTTTTTTGTAAATATATACGCCTGTCTTTGCTATTGTCAGACAGAGCGCTCTCGGAGTTTGCAGAGTTCTTTGCATGCCCTATTCTGATTGATAAACTCCCATTTACGCTCACCCGCACTCTGTCTTGGCCTTATTCCCATAAAGGGAGAGTCCTTCATTGTCTCTCATTGCGGGGAGGATTGTGCTGTTTGGGGACGCTTGCCTTCAGCATGCCAAAAAGAATTGCGCGTGTGAATTTTAGCGCGTGTACATTTTTTTCACGTGAAAGTCGTTTCCTGAGAAAGCGCGTGTGGTTTTGCGATAGAGCGCGTGCCTAAAAGAATTGCGCAAGTTAACTTTAACGCGTGTATATTTTTTACGCGAAATACGTCTCGAGAGAAAGCGCGTGTTGGGTTGCGATAGAGCGCGAGTCCATTTTTATCAGCGCGTGTTATTTTTTATCGCGTTTACGTATTTTTTCACGCGCGCGGGTTTGTAAAATAATCGCGTGTGTATTTTACACGCGAGGACAATTCTTTACGTCTTCTGATTTCACGTGTTTATCGCACACGCTAGTAAAGGAAGAAACTATACGTTCTTTGTGTAAATGTGTAAATAAGGAAAAAACAATTCACACGCAGGAAGAAAGCAGTATTCCAGGAAGTTATAATTTAAAGTAATCTATGCAAATAGAACTCAATGTTTTCAGAGAAAGACTGCAATTTATGTAAGCATTGAAAACTACATAAGATCAGAAGAACTTTGAAGTAAGAAGAATATCTAATTCTGAAAGGATGTTGCAAAGGCCATCACTTTAGGATTCTAAAGAGACTAGGTTGGCTTGAACTATTTGCACAATACAAGATATATTTACAAGATATTCCACAAAGATTACTAACCTCTAAGTCTTTTACTGAGGTTTAAGAGGTAAAGAGTTTAGAATTTATTTAGCATAAATTAGAAAAGAAGTTTTCTTATTATATTAGTAACCTGGTGTATTTGTTTATCACAGATACCAGAGCCTACCAGACGGTTGAAGGGCAGCTGTGTCTCCATTGTTATTTTCTCCAAATTCCCCTTTCCCTTTCTTGGGGTTTTCAGCTCAGCTTATATTTAAGGGTTGAGAGGTGAACTCCTGGTGAGGGTCTGTGGGGCCAGCATCAGCTCCTGTGGAATTCAGTCAAGCCGGACCCTGACAGCATCCTTGTGCCCTGACCTCCCACACCCAATCGGCCCAGCTCCTGTCTATCTGCACTTGTACTTACACCCTCCACCATGGTGGCTCGCACTTAGACCCCTCGTGGCTCTAGGCTGTGTAGCACTCAACATTTCTACCATCACCCGTTGAGCGCAGCCTCCACAGCACTGACCCCCCTACCTTCTTCCTTGCTGCACTTGCACGTTCCAAGTACTCACAAGATGATATTTCTGTAACTTTGTGAAAGCTGAACTTACAAACAGCAGAATGGAGTCGTTCGCCTGGGTTGGAATAAGAACTCTCTTCCTCAGTTTAGTAATTTGGGGAAACTGGAATCGAAGATGTCTGGTAGCAGAAACCAGCATCTTTTGAAAGTTGTCTCCGACAGCATCGAGGCATACCTTCCCCAAGCATCGAAGGTCTACAAACGCCAACGAGAAAGAAAAGTTCATGTGTTCTGTTAAGGCATCATGAAGCAAAACACAGACAACAAATTCAAATGTATACTCAAAGTTTTATTGGCGGAATGGAAGGAGACACAGACGACAGATTCAATTTATAACAAGTGTTTTATTAAATAAAATGTCAGGATGAACTAAGGCCTAACTTGCCATATGCTTAGGTGGGATTTCACTGCCTAAAGAAACTAAGGAAAGTCTGTGTCAGAAAGTTCAACTGAAAGGTATGTCTGTGTTTAAAACCTTTGCTGGCCCTCACAACTAAGACAAGACAAAACAATGGACCTCATTACAAGTTTGGCGGTAACCTTACCAGTAAAACTGTCAGGGCCATTACCACCCTGGCGGATCCTGTATTTCCCCATTGCCAGGAGCCGAAAAACTTTTAGCCGATAGGGCTCAATGGGAATGGGGAGGCCGGTAGCACTGGCACCATTCAGAATGATTCCGGTGCTACTGGCAGTGCCTGCTTCCGGGTGCTGGTACGCCCGCCTGGTCCGATCTAGTGGGCGAAAAGGCACCCGCGAGCAGAACTCATAGTTTGCTGATCCGGTAACTACGGTACCGGCAAGCTTACAGATACCATAGTTACCGGACTGGCAAACTTGTAATGAGGCCCAATGTGTGTAGGGATGGCAACCATAAACTAAAGGGAAAGCCTGTTCTCTGGGTGCTGCGTCCAGCACACACCGGCTTTTTTGCGCAGTTTCGCCTCTGCTCCCCGACAGTATCTTCTGTCTGCCTTCCCTTCCGAGGGATCTCCTTCCTACAGAGTCCCACCAGCAGGACGCCCGGAATGATGATAGGCGTTTTGGTGTCTCGGCTTCTCGTGTTCTTGCACGGCTCCTTCTGTTGTGTCTTCCTGGTCCCCTGTTTCTCTGTTGTGCCTCTGCAGTCCACCTCTTATACACCTGTGGTTCTTTAATGGCTGCAGGTGTATTTCATTAATTAAGGCTGCCTGGCTCTGATTATCGGGACATGCCTGGCCTTCATTCATGTTCTTCGTCCCAGTACCAGAGCGGTGAGAGTAAGTGGTGTCTATTATTCGCAGTTTATTCTTCTTAGTCTCCGTTCTAGAATGGGGATGGTATGTAACATTGATATCCTTCAGTTGTTTCTTCCTCCTTTCAGTACTGGAGTGAGGAATGTGTGTAGTGTTCCTAACTCTCAGTTGTCCCTTCCTCATCGCCGTACCTTTACATACCTCAAAAGGGGAATAAAGCGGAACTGCTTTATAATGACCCCAAAAGGTCAGGGAAACATTAGGCTGGTTGTCATGGAGGCATGGGGAATACTGTGTTTTGTCCCAAGATACCTCATTCCCAGTCCTTCTAATCCTCTTTCGAATATGTCTGGGTGAATAATATTTCCTGTTCTTCTCATGGACAAGGGAGCATGGGGAACAATATCCCATAACTGCCTCTGGAATAGGGGTTTCTTCCTGAATGGAGAAGGTGGAATACTGTGTCTCGCCTAAGTGCATCCCACCTCCAATCCCCAAGGACCCTCCACCCAGGTGATCCTCCCTTGCTTGTCCACCCCCAGGGTTGGTATCCAAAAGCGATGGCCCTTCCCTGGCCACCTGCATAGAGGATCCAAGGGGAATAGATGTGGTTTCTCACACTACCTAAAGAAAACTAAGGATAGTCTGCATCAGGATGACCAAAGCAAGTAACTGTCTGTGTCCAAAACCTGTACTGGCCCTCACAACTAACAGCATACAATGTGTAGGGGTGTCAGCTTGAAAATGAATAGTGTTCAAAAGAAAGTGTAGAGCCTCTTCCAGCTCTTAGCTTATACTCGACTTCCCCTTCCCCAAGTCCAAAACAGTTCACAAAAGGCTGGGGTTCCCTTCCTCAAGAGTTCACGATTTGTTTTGAAAAATGATACAGTTCCTTGCGACACTTTCTAACTCTCTGGCCAGTAGCACTCTTCACTGGTTCACAAAAAAAAGTCTGTTTCTTGACTTCAAAATCCTCTAAGCAGCCATTGCACAACACAAGCTTCTTGCAGAAATACTTTCATTGGCTTTCTTCACAACGCGCCCTCAGCCTAGGCGCAGTTGTCGGACCACACGGTCCACACATTACAGGTCACACAACCGATATCCCTTCTTATCTGCTTTCCATTACCAATTGTCCATTTCTCTCTTTGAGCAGTTAAACTTGTTCTTTCATCAATGTTACTCTTCCAACACTTTGCCGTGGCCTGGTTTGCTACCATGCACTTTATTCTTCTGGCTCTTACCAATACAGGGTTTCCCTTAACCTGCAATTATTTAACTATTTTAACTGTGCTCAACACTTGGCTTCTCCTTTCATACACTTCTGCAGGATTCACAATGTCTTTCAATGTCTTTCAATGTGTTCTGTATTCAAAATACCTGGCTTTTGCTTCATACAGCATTAAAAATTATTCACAATGTCTTTTAGTTAATTGTGTATTCAAAATACCTGGCTTTTGCTTTAAGCAGCTGTCAAAATTGCTTCTCGTCCCTTTCAGTTTGCTCACTTTTCATTCCAAAAGTGTTTATAACAATTTTCCATTCAATCGTAACTAAAAGGGAGTACATCAAACAACCGGACAGCCCCGGTATGAGCGTTTCCCTTGTATCACTCACCGGCTCCCTTCGGCTTCTCGCCTGCTCCTTGCACTGCTGTCTGGCTTCTTGGGTCTCTGCTCTTCTTCCGCAGAGACCAGAGAGAGCCTTGCTCGTGCTCTGGGCGTGCTGTGGCTGCTGGACTTTCCCAGCGCCCACAGCTTCTGCTGCATGTACCCAACGAGGAGGGATGGCATGCCTTGCAGACCCTCTATTGTTAGGCCTCTGCCATGACGTCCCTCTCTCCTGTCCAGCACTGCTTTCAGCTCCCGCTTCTCTTCCGTTCCTGTCAGCAGCCCGCCTCTGGGTTCCTTCCTGTGCTCTTCTATCTGCTGTGCAGCCAGTCTTCTTATATATACACCTAGTGGGATTGTCAAAGGTCCACAGGTGTGGGTCATTTAGTTTAATGGCCTGACCTTGAGGAAACCCATTAGTTGGACATGTCTGGCTATTCCAAAGGTGTACTTCCATAGCCCTCTTCTTCCTCTCAGTACCAAAGTGGTGTTTGGGGAGGTTTGAAGCAGAAGTGTGCATTATTCCGTGCAGTCTTCTACTCCTCTTGGTACTTGGCTGATGTGTGTCTGCATTAAAAACATAAAGTGAATATGGGTTTCTCATCTATATGTGGATATGTCCTCCTAGTTGGTCTCTTCCTCGTCCCAGTGTCTGTGATAATTTTGGGGGACTTATCAGAAGAAAAAAAGGGAAAGGGTTGACAGTAGTCTACGAAGGCTTGGGGGATAGAAGTTTCATTTTGGAAAGGGAATGGGGGATACCATGTCTCACCTATGGACGTCCTCCCTCCACTCCCCAAGTTCTCTCCACCCAGGTGATCCTCCTTCGCATATCCACCCCCAGGGTTGGGATCCAAAAGTGATGGCCTTTCTCAGGCCACCTGAGAGGTGGATTCTGGGAGAAAAGAATTGAGGATGCCCTCAGGTTCCTCACACTTCCAATGGAAACTTCAGAACCGTGGAAGACAACTCCCACTTAGAAGTTGGTCTCTTGTCCAAGCCGATCTTACTCTTTTTGTGTCAACACCATAGTCGGCTCTCCTTTCCCTCTCCCCTCTCTTTTAAAGAAAAGTGGATGAAATCCTCAAACCCTTCCAAGAAGGGACTCTGAGAGGCCAACAAGGTAAGAGAAAACTAAATAAGAAGAAGAGACTTTCAAGTCAAGGTCTAACTCACAAGCTAGGAGAAGGGAGGCATTCTTCTAGCCATAGACATTTTGACCACCGGAGAAGGGAGACATTCTCCAGGGATAAGGATTGGTTTAGGACCTTTGTGTTTTAGTGGTAGGGATAGTTTAGAAGTTTGGACCAGGATGGTAATACTTTATTTGGACATCAGACTTCCTGACAGACCAGAGTTTTAGTTTGGTTGAGGTAGGGAAACGACATCTAGAGATAGGGAAAGGTAGGATTTTATAATATCCAATAAAGATTTATAGCCAAAACTTTAAAACCCTGGTCAGACTTCTCATTCTATGTCACCAGAATACCCAATCCAAAATGTACCAATCATGCCATGAAGTGGTTGAAAGCTTTGGGCTTCGTGTAGGGTTAGTAATTAACTGAGGAAAATCGAGCCGGTTAACCATTGGGAGCTTTGCGAATGCAAACCTATGAAACACTACCACATTCATTAACATGGGTTTCCATTACATTGACATATTTGATTATCCAGATGTAACATGGTGTAGGAGACCAGTTCCGATGTGACGAGGGTGCTGAAAGGTTTGTATAGAACAGTCTGCTTTTTGTGCAAATTGCCATTCTCCATGTTTGATTGCCTAGCTTTATGTAGATTGGTGATACTTCTAAAAACTGCTGCATGTGCTTTCAGGGGCATCAGTGAAAATACCAACTCACATGTTCAAGGACACTGATAAACAACTTATTAAGCTGTTGTGGAGCCCTAGCACATTGTCATGCCATTGTTCAAGGAGATATTGGAGCTCCACATTTTGAAGCTTACTATTCGCCATCATAGCTACAATTCATTTCAAAGTGGATGAGAATGGGGATGAACGGTGAGAAGCAAAGACTGAGGTCCTGTATAAATACTCTAAATTCGTACTACCTCTTGATGGTTAAGATCTCAGTCATGGAAGCCTCAATATTTACTAGGATTGGGGAGAGATGTATGGTCTAGGACAGGGGTCTGCAACCTTTGACTCTCCAGATGTTTCGGCCTACAATTCCAATTATATCTGGCTATTGACTATGCTGGTTACGGGTCATGGGAGTTGTAGCCAAAACATCTGTAGAGCCAAAGGTTGCAGACCAATGGTCTGGGGCATTTTGTTCAAAGGGACGCATGCTATCTGGACACTTCCACTGTAAAACTGGAGATACACACTTTCAGTTAAGTAACTAATGCCTGCCACTTAAGTAGTTTGGTAGATATTCATATAGTGTATTCAAACGTAGCAGCTGAGAAAGTTGGTATAAGGAGAAGTTGGTGGACATCCATATGGTTGGCTTGGATACATCCGGTGTAGCCATGGCGCTGTCATCCTAATGGCCATGGAGTAAAAATTCATTCAAAGAAAAATGATACCATGGTAACCAACGAGAACTCTGAGATCCATCAACAATCTACTCCTAAAAATCCTGCAATGCTTCAGAAAGGGATACAAAAGGTTGGCATTCTCCAACATCATCATCAAACTCTGGAACTGGCTTCTAAATGAAATTCACACATTGCAGAAACATCTTGGGCCTCATTCCGACACAGGCGTTAACCATGGCGCTATTAGCGCCATGATTGACGCCGGTACCTTACCGATTCCGCCATGGTGAATGGCGGAATTACCGCCCCATTCCAAGGTTGGCGGGGCGGTAATTCCCCATTCACCATTGGCCCTTCCACATTCCCATTTTTCCCCCCATAGGGCTCAATGGAAATGGGGAAGGCGGTAATTATGGTACCGCAAATTGCGGTACCGTAATTACCTCCAAGGTCCCTTTGCGGATCCCGTCCTTAACAGCTGTTAAAACCAGCCGTTAAGGGAGGACCCGCAAAGGGACCTCGGAATTGGGCGGTAAGGGATTACCGGCACCAGTGCCCTTACCGGTACCGGTAATCCCTTACCGCCCGGTCGTAATGAGGCCCCTTATGTTCTGGAAAAGGCTAAAGATCTGGTTTTTCGACATACCTTAAACAAGTAAGGCTTGCCATAAAGTCCTAAATGGAGTGTCCAACAAGTTGCTGCCATTAAGGCCACTGACCACGCTTTATCTGTACTGCCTTCATCCCAGTAGCACCTTCTCATCTCGGCACTTTAGCATCAACGGCTGCTGCTACTGGTGTAGCCTCTGCCTCTCAAGTGGAAATACTGTCTCTGATCATTGCTTCCAGTTAACCTATATCTGTATAACACCCATACCTATTTTGTCTGTTGTGCTTACCTGTACTCCTGAAGTAGGCCATGTACCATGAGGCGTGGCTTTGCCAGACTGGGCACCCATACCTATTTTGTCTGTTGTGCTTACCTGTACACCTGAAGCAGCCCCCGGTACCATGAGGTGTGGCTTTGGTAGATTGTGCACTCGTACTGATTGTCTTTTTTTGCTTACCTGTACACCTGAAGTAGCCTCATTCCATGAGGTGTGGCTTCGCCAGATTATGCTTTCAGGATCCACCCGCATATTTGGAACCCCTATGAGTGGTCCTGCACTTTGATGTCTGTCATTTGTGCACTTGCTCTAACTAGCGCATAGATGCCTAAGGGTTTTGTGCGCTGGTATAAATACAAAAATAAATACATTAAAATAAGGTAGTATAACAGACTCTGGACATAGCACCAAACCATCACTGGACCACATCTTTAACTTGCGTGTCTGCTGCACTTGCCCCCCTACATACCAATAAACCACATTCCGTGGACTTATACCGAGATGCTGCATTACAGATGCACTCAACAGAAACTAGACACAGCCACAAATCGCTGGGCCACAATGCATGTCCCCCTCTGCACTACATGTTGCTGTTATTACGGCAGCGGACTAAAGAGATCGATAGAAATAGAGTTCTGGGAAACCTGCTTTGTCTTCTTTGCTGGGTAAAGTCTTCAGTTGATTTCACTCTCTGAATGAATGCAGGTTATTTTCTATGCCTTGTAACTGACATGGGCGTTACTGCAACTTGTATAGTTTCTGCATGTCTAGTTGTCTGTTGTGATGCATTTCAGTGCTTGTTTAGGTGGGTCCTTGAACTGATAGTTTGGAGTTTTGGTGCCACGTTAGTCTCTTCCGGATATGGTAGCGTCTCATTGTTGGTTCCTTGCTCTTGTTTCAACTGTAAACTCTTATTATGCTCCTCACACAGGGCAAGAAAAGTACCAGAGCCTCCTTAAAGTAGCCAAAGAGAATCTTGAGAAAGAGCGGCAAAGTGACGAGACTGTCAGCCCTCCAAGGACAATGACAAGTGAACAAGCCCTCGATGACTCCACTGTTAGTGTAAGTACAGCTTTCCGTTGGTTTGTACCAGTGGTCGAAGTGGGCGGGAACGGTGCTCCTCTACTTATTTTAATTAAGTTTTACCGTTCCTCCTATACTTTTATTTTAAAAAGAAAAGATTGCGGAACGGTTTTGTTTTAAAATAAGTGTAGGAAGAAGTTGAAACTTGCACTTTCAGTGCACTGCACACGACGTTTCCTTAAAGAGCAGACACATGTTTTTTTTTTTTTTTATCGTGCATGGGAGAGTGGCGATGGGGTCTGTTGGGAGCGTGCAGGCCAGTAGGGAACATAGTTCCACTACTACTTTTCGTACTCTTCGACCACTGGTTTGTAGCTCTTATCTTTACTGTCAATGCAAGAGATATTAAGGCTTTAAGCCAAGCCTACTGTCACAGTTTCCGTGTGTTCATGAAGCCATTTTTCATATTGTAAATCAACAGAATTTTAACAAATGTTCTTTTTCGGTATGTTGTTATTGGAACCCCTTTTAGCATTACTAGTTAGAAATACGTGGCAGTAGACACATATGTGGCGTTTCTCCCTTCAATCGTATAGGCAGTGACTCCCACCAGTTGATCAATGACTCCTGTCTCCTACCTATTCTTTCATTCCATTTATTTTATTGTATTTAGCATGTGAACAATGTTAGATTGCGTATGCTTTCAAACATCCTGTCGATGGTAATGGCAATCTTTGCATTGCTATTTCAAGATAGGGCATGTAAAATGCTGTCACAAATTGGGTTGAGCCCTGTGTCTGTGCACACCTGTAGCTTACACCCTTTCATGAGAGATTCATTTGCCTAGAAAATCATTATCCTGGTATAGATCTAGCCCTCCATGTGGATAGCTTCAGTTTTGAATTGCCAAGTTCTAAAGGTCACTGAGGGGGTCCCATCCAGGCCCCACTGACATCATTGACCCTAGTGAAGTTAAGTACCCTTATGTTGTAACTTTTTTAAGGCTAGCATAACAGTTTGCCAAGCGTTGCTTTTTGTTTTATTTTGTTAACCCATAGAGTATTACGTTTATGACGGTCTTGTCAGAATGACCCCAGATCATGAAGCTTTACTCCTCTTGTAAGTACGTGATTAGACTCTTTTGGGAGACTACTCTGTCAGGCGACACTATTAGTAATTCGCAATTACTTTTTTGGAATTTTTTATATATATTTGTTGTTAGTCTGTCGCGTCTTGTCTGAGTAAGGTGGAAAAAGAGGTCTACAGAACCGCCTTAGAAGTTATAAGGTATTGATGAATACTCAGAAATCAAGAGATGCGCCAGTTTTTTATACTCCATGCACTTGGGTTTTATTGCTTTGCCCTTAATGATGACACGTGTTTTTCGGCTATTGAAAGCCTTTCTCAAATCAGGGCTCTTTTGTCTATAATTTACATATCCAAGAATATTTGATATCATTTGTACAAACATTTATACAGACATGTATGTAAAGTCACCGAGATTGAAGGTTGGGGTAGGGGAAGATTGTTAGGTGGTGAGACAAAAAAAAATGAAAAATAATAACAAAGGAGAAACACATAGGACACAAAGTCAGATTAAATAGTAATAACTTGATGAATGAGCCATGACACAACCATACCATATTTATCTCATATGGCTTAACATTTTCAAATGTAACCTGTATTGCACATTACCTTCATATAGATGTGGCATTTGTAATCCTTGTTGGTTTGTTAGAGTTTCTTTTATATAGGGTCCAATCCCTGTGAATAAATGTCAGGGTATTGTAAATTAACTGTCCTTATTTCGGTTACTTTCTTTAAAATTATTGAATTGCTACATTAGGTAAAGTTGCCTGCCCAGTATTTTTGCTCAATTGCTGTTGTTAGCCCATACATGTTTATATGTATGCTTAAATCTGCTATCCATTTGTACATTGTCTCTACAAGTTTCACATAAGTAAATATTAATTTCATGTTCAGATGTGCCATCGCAGTGCGATCGTATTACTAACTATAACATTACTCCCATTTGGGCATCTGACGGCATTGCATTGAAACTCTTTGGGTTTTTTCTTATTTCTTATTTCTTATTTCGTATTGCGTTTATCTATTCTGAGCTTACCTTGTTAACATTTTGTTTCTCTAATAGTACTTCACAATACATCTCGTGCACTTATACCCGTCCGCTGCCTTTTAAATACGTGTTCTGCATTCTGCACGTTTCGCCATTGTTAACAAAACATTGACGGTCTCTTACCTCGGCTTCTAGCCCTCCGGTGTCCTTCTCATTCATGCTTTCGCTCGCGTACTGTATTAACACTCACCATTTTACAGAGTCATTGCTGGTTGCCACGGCAACGTATCAAGCTTGAGTCCTTCCTCTGCTCCTGCTTCCACGTCCTGTTTCCTACGGACGCCATGTTTTGGGAGTAAAAAGAATTGTCGCTAATGTTAGACTATTGCATAGTGCCCTTGCCTCGTCATTAGTGTTCTAATCCTAGTAAGAATGATTACGAACACAACGGTTATAAGTGCCTAAATTAAGTAATAAACGGACCGTCTTGTTAATTACAGTCACTTGCAATTTATAATGAATGTAATTACGATCACAATGTTTAGATGTAGCCAGTTTGCTGGCTCGAATCTCTCCTTCTGATTACGGCCAAATTGAAGTACCTTATTATTTAATCTTCTAATCTTTTAGAGTGGGTGATTATTCAGTGTGAAACTTGTAATGATGACACGTGCTTCTTGATTACACATACCATGTTAGGTGACCCCATAAATCACTATTTTTTATTTTTAAAGATTTCAGAGTGACAAGTGCCTAATGCAAAAGATTTTGTTGTTCTTTGCTTTTATAATCTCACATACCATGTTTGGTGACCCTATAAATCACTATTTTGAATTTATAATTTTCAAAGGTTCCCTGGGTAGGTCACTAGTGTGCGCCAGATAAATCATTCTAAAACACATTTTGTGAATTAAAGTCTGTAGGTACAACATCGGTCAGTTTGGTTTCACCTAGTCATAAGAGCTTTTGTAGCCCTGGATGCCATTCTCAACCGGAGTTCATAGAAAAGACGCCATCTCGTTATCTGAGTTCAAACCAGTAATTGTACTATTTAATTTACAGATGATTCTGGCTTCAGCCTGGCATAGCGCTTTTTCTCTGTCTCCTCCTCTTCTGCCCAATTGGACTTGTTGTAGTCCAATAAATTTCAGATCTTCTTTCTTTTCCATTTGGTGTACTTTTTGCCAATATTTTGTCTCTGGTCTTGGCTGCCTATTTTTGCCAGATGTTCCCTGATTCGTATATGCAATTCTCGAATGGTGCTTCCTATATACAGTTTCTTGCATTACGCAGATTATACCATATACTACATATTTCGTTCGGCAATTTATCACATGTTTGATTCGGATTTCTTTCCCATTGCTGTCTTTTAAGAAATCCGTCGGTTCCCTTGCATATTTGGACATCGTGCACATCCCACATTTACGAAAACGTCTGTATGGTGGTAGAGTCCATAAATTAGTGTTACATTTCTTGACTTCTGATAAGAGCAATGGGCTTATTTTAGTCTTTAATGTATCTGCTTTTCTGAAGATTATCCTTGGTTTGTTCCCCACTTGGGTTCTAATATGTGCGAGTCCTAACAGATGCCAATGTTTCTGTAAGATTTCGTTGATCTTTCGACTGTCTTTGTTAAATTTGGTTACAAACCCTAATTTCCATTCTTGGTCAGAACTTTTGATTGGGGATTTACTCGGGATTAGAGTCTGTTCTTGAGTCCAGTTCTTAGTTGCGCTGTATGCTTTTGTCACACATTTCTCCGGGTATCCGGGTATCCGTGCTGCAAGAATCTCATTTTGAGTAGCTTACATTCTTCCTCAAAGTCACTTTGCGTGCAGCAGTTCCTTCTTGCCCTCACAAATTCCCCCTTCGGAATATTAAGTTTTGTTGATTGGCGATGACAACTATTCGCGTGTAGGGTAGAATTGACCTCTGTAACTTTCCTATATGTTCGTGTTTCTATGTTATTTTCTATATAGATAGTAATATCGAGGAAATTCATAGTTTTGGAGTCACAATTTCCAGTAAATTGAATGCCGAATGGGTTAATGTTTAACCTGTTCATAAAATTTTCAGATTGATTTTCTGAGCCATTCCAAATAATCAAGACATCGTCTATGAACCTCATCCAGTGGATCAATTGGTTAGGATAGACCTCATCTACATACACAACTTTGTCTTCAAATAGGCCCATGAATAGATTAGCTAATGCAGGGGCATGTTTGGTGCCCTTTGCTACTCCTTTAAATTGTTTATAGAAGCAGTTGTCAAGTGTGAGTTTCAACATTTCTTTGATCTCAATTTGTTGGTACATCGAGGCCGATTCTCTCTTGAATGCATGGCCAATGGCTTTGATTGCCCAGTGATGTTGTATCGATGTGTAAAGTGATTTTACATCTAAACTGGCTAGTTTAAATTCCTCGTTCCATTGAATGTTTTTTAATTTGATGATGACATCTGTAGTGTCCTTAATAAATGATTTAATTTTACTTGCTTTAGGTTTCAGTACGTTCTCTAGGTATTCCGACAGGTTTTCCGTAGCCCAGCCTATCCCATTTAGGATTGGCCTACCCTCCGGAATTACTTTGAATTTCTTATGTATTTTCAGCAGGAAATACATGATTGGTGTAACTGGTTCCTTTATTATGAGGAAGTTTTTTTCTTCAACACTGAGTAGTACATCTTTGTGCCATTCTGTGATCCTTTTCGTTTAATGTGATAGTTTATTTCTTGGGGTTTGTTGGTATTTTAATGTAGCATCCTGGGCTTTCTAAGTGATTAGTGGCCATTTTTAGGTAGTCCGTTCTTTCCATAATCACAATATTACCACCCTTATCAGCTTGTTTAATAACCGCTGAGGTGTCTTCCATCAAATCTTGAATTGCTTGATATTCTTTGAATTTCAGGTTCGATTTACGATTATTTTTAGTTTGCTTTTCTGCTATTTTATAGAAGTCCTCTGTTACAACTTTATAGAAAGTATCAATCACATTGTCTGGGGGTAGCTGCGGGACAAATTTTGATCGTGGTTTTAGTTCCTTCATTTAAAGCGACCTACGGGACTTCCCTGTTTGACACGAAGATTGAACTTTACAAGTTTATTAGAAAACTGAAATTGAAGGTCTTTTTTTGAAGAACTAGAGGTCCGTGACAAACCAATTGAGGGTCCTGATTTCCAGGAATTCAGAGCAAAAAGTGGGTTTATACCACCAATTACGGTCCCGTCTATTGATATCTTTCAGAAACTGGTAACTCGAGACTTAGAAAAGATCAATTACAGGACTCCTGTACGTAAGAATTTGAAACCACATGAAATGAGACTAATCAAGGACTTATATAGTGACAAGGGGATAACGATACGGCCAGCCGACAAAGGAGGTGCACTAGTGATACAGAACACGGCTGATTATGAAACAGAGTGCACAAGACAACTCCAAGACAGAACGGTATATGCCATCTTGGACCATGACCCAACTACAACCATCAAGCAGAATCTGAAGACTCTATTGGATAAAGCTCTAGAGCTGGAATGGATCAACGAACACACCCAAAAATTCCTGTTAAACAATCATCCTAGGATTCCAAATTTTTATACTCTACCCAAGATTCACAAAGACACAATGAAACCACCAGGTAGACCCATAGTCTCAGGTATGGAAAGCATTAATCAATCGCTGGGCATCTATATTGATTTCTTCTTACAGCCTCTCATCCAAAAAACCGCAACCTACAAACGCGATACCACTCATTTTCTCCAAAAACTCAGTTCTACAGGTTTTCAACAAGAGGATTTAATGTTCACAATTGATGTCAAAAGCCTGTACACATCAATACCACACGACTTAGGGATGGAAGCAGTTGAGTGGCTATTACTACAAACCTCCGACATCCCTGCACAAAAGGAGTTCATATTAGCACTTCTACAATTCATCTCTGAAAATTCATATTTTCAATATCGCAATCAGTTCTATCTGCAGACCTCAGGAACTTCAATGGGGGCCACCATGGCACCCACATACGCCAACTGTTTCATGTATAAATTTGAAATGGACAATGTACTGAACCAACAAGTATGGAACAAAGACATCCACTTGTGGACGCGGTATATCGATGACATTTTTGGTGTGTGGAGGGGCACTAGGACCGCCTTCGACACGTTCTTTGAATATCTGAACAACATAGATCAGCGCATCCAGTTCACGAGAGAGATCTCCCATGACACAATTACCTTTTTGGACGTTCTCATCAAAAAGCAATCAACTGGCTACAGTACTTCGCTATTCAGGAAACCCACAGACCGCAATAATCTCCTACATCGTCTAACCTTCCATCAACCGAGTCTGCTTAGGAACCTCCCGTACAGTCAACTGCTTCGGGTGAAGAAAATAGTTAGCGACCCAGAAGATTGCTTAGCCCAACAGCTTGTGATGAAGGATAAGTTTCTAGCGAGAGGCTACAAACAGAATGAACTCGACACAGCATTCACCAGAGTGAGGAGCCTGGCACGAGACACTTCGATTACCACTCAGGATCCAAAGACTAAGAGAGAATTGAAGACACCTGTGTATGTTTCTAAATTCTCGGTCCAGAGCAACAGAATAAAGAAAACCATCAATAAACATTGGAGTATTTTGAGAAACGACACTAGAGTTCAAGGTTTGTTTAGTGAATTACCAGTGTTCGCCTATCAACAGAGTAGAAACCTTAGGGACGAATTGGTACACACAAGGCCGCCTCTCAAGGAGCCTATAACTCAAAGGACTGGAACATTCCCTTGTCTACATTGCATTAACTGCAACTCAATAATCAAGGGGAATGTCATCAACCATCCCAGAACAGGGAAAAAGATTCTACTAAAAACATACAGTACTTGTGACAGTGTAAATACCATCTATGGTATCAAATGCCCATGTGGCAAGTTCTACGTAGGTCAATCCACCAGAATGGCTAAAACTAGGTGGAATGAACACCGGTCATGCATCCGCAATGCAAACATGAACTCAGCTGTAGCCCGACATTGGGTTGACAATGGACACAATCTGACCCAGATGAGATTCGTGATTTTAGAGACACTTACGAAGAACAGTCCCCATGAAGACTTGAACCAACGTCTGAACCGTAGAGAGGCATTCTGGATCGACAAGCTAAGTAGCTTGACCCCCAATGGCATCAATGAAGAGATCAACTACCACTGTTTTTTATGATCCTAACATTTGTTCAATACGTTCTTGACTGCTGGCACTATTTCCTGTATGTCATGCCTGAGTGTTAGTAACTGTACTGTACGATTATCCTTGTACCCGAAGAGTAATCCCCTTTATGAACCAGGATGACACTGCTCTTCACACTATATTTGTGAATGATTACTACGATGTGTAACTGTATCCAAGCAATGGAACTTTGTTGTATCTCTTGGACATACGTCCTAACCCTAAGTATTACCATGAACATGACATTAATGTATAATTGCATTGCAGCAATGGAACCCTGATGGACCTCCCGGACAGACTGTCTGGGACGCAAGGTGCCATCTTAGGATGTCACCACCACCAGCAGGGTTGATTACATGCAGATGCGTAGATTTCGCAATAATGATACATTAGTTTGAGTTTACTCGCAATGTAGCTATTTTAGGACCCTCACCTCTGGGAGAGGGAGACCACTTAAGAATACATCACCAGTCGATAGTGTTTGTACCGGCAGCTTCAGAACCACACATACCGATCCATATATTCTACATGGTTTGGATCTTGCACTAGGTCCCTTTTTCCATATGATGCCGCTTTATCACAGTATTTTTTCTATTTTCATTACAGTACGACTTTTTTTAGATTTCAGATTTTTTAGTGACCACAATTCCTCCTGGGTAGAGATGAGGTATGTTAAATATGTGGATCATTGCAATTCAAGCCCATTGGCCTGATTGCAGTGTCTTTACTTTGACCGTGCGCTCCTCGCGGAAGCTTCACGGTCACGTGTCTTTAAAAGGAAGCGTTGCCTTGGCGACGCTTTGATACGATAGCCTCAGATGTACGCGAGCCGGTCACAGGAGAACGCCTGTTCCTTGCGACTCGTAGGGTAAGTTTGCATTACTGCTAGAATTTTGTCTCTATATACGGATCAGACCCGTTTTTGCAACTATATACACCTTTTTGATTCCAGCACATTTCCTGGAGGCTGCGCTTCAACGCTGACTCCTTGTAGACAGTCTGAACACTCGAAGGCTTCTTTAAGCCACTCACGCCATACTGTGCTTTCAACCCGCCTCAGGTAAAATGCTTTCCGTGAATACTCGCTGCATTCACTTTACATATTGTTTAATGTTCTTTATCTGCATCCAACAGGGCCTCATTACCCTTTTTTCTTTTTTCTTTTTTCCTTGTTTACCATCTACGTACCTCTACAATCACAACAATATGGTATGTTGATTATATTATATGTCACTACTGTTTGGTTTAATTATGTACTATCGATTCATTGTATGTATATTGCTTATAGACCTGCCCTGATGAAGGAAATATTATTCCGAAATGCATTGGAAATTTTCATGGTCTGATTGAAAAAACATATATGGCGGTTTCCTCCTCACTAAGGATTTATTAGTGACTTTTCATCGCATGATATGTATATATTTTTCTTATTCAAACTCTCGGTGGATAAACCAATTTTGGAAAAGAATTGAATCTCAAGACTACCATTATTTTCTATTAAAAATAATTTTTACTTTTTACTTTTGAAAGCAACTTCAAATAGATTCAACTACCTACACACCCTGCTGGGGTGCTCTTGTGAGCGGCTGTGTGACCTTGCTTTCCACTTGGTCTCCTGCTTTACATGTATCTTAGATTTGGGTGTCTCCAAATTTGTCACAGCCAGCTCCTTTTGAACATTTGAACACCGATTGTACAAACAAGCAAATCTATTGCTCACAACTTTTTGAAAATTGGATGAATGCGGATTCAACAATTAAAGTGGTGCCCACTCATCTTCCCTCTTTAGTTCCTTCATTGACAGATTTTCTTGTTGGATGTTTAATTCTTGTAGGACATTTCTTATGTTGAAGGTTTCTGATCCTCCTAATGATCCAAGAAGATAATATCTTCTATTTCTTGTATGGTCATTTCACTTGGTGGTTCTTTTTCTTTTCTGACGTACATCTTCGGTGCCTGGGTTGCAAAGAACTTTTTCAGTTTCCTAATGAATTTATACAAATCTATGTGTAGATCTATGAAGTTACATGTTGCCGTAGGTGTGAAGGAAAGACCTGTGTTTAATAGTTTCCTTTCTTCCTCTGTTAATACCCTTTTTGATAAATTCAGTAACAGATAATTTGTCATTTGTTCCGGTTGGTCTCCCAAGCGCTTGCTCTGGTAAATCTTTTGTTGACGTCTCCTGAGCTCTTTGGATTGTCTGGGTTTCTCCCCCCCCCTCCTTCCTCTCCTCTGGGAGTAAGTTGTATTGTTGGGGTATTCTTAGGTAGTTGAAAACGGACTTGCTTCTGTGGGAAATTGCTATTGCCCTTCTTGTACCGTTTGATCTCATTCATGAATCCTTGATTGCTAGTCGCAGTGTCTGAAACCGGTGTGGTTGTTGCATCTCCCTCGGATTCCGCATCCGAGCCCGCTGATGATGTATTCGGGTGCTGTTCCTAGAGGATGGTTTTGTTTGTTGATTATATTTTTCTTGAAATGTATACACCCTATCATCTTTATAGTCTCTCTCATCTCTATAGTGTTTCCTTAATTTGCGTAGTTTGACCTCATCTTGATAATTTTTCAGGATTTCATGCATTGTTCCATAGTTTTTTTTCTTTTGTGGTTTCTTGTGATTTCATTTCTTCAATCTCCTTCTTGATTTTGTCAATTTGTTCTATTGATCTTTTATGCTCTCTGGTGGCATGTTCTATTAATAATTCTAACATTTTCTTAGAACTGCAATTTAAGTTCTTTTCCCACAGTTCCGCAAGGTGAGTATCATTTTCATTGTTGAAATTCTGGAATATTAGGATCCGTAATCCCCTTGGTATCAGATCATTTTTCAAGTAGTTTTCCAATGAGACAATCTCCCAATACTTATCAATTTCTTTTTTACAAGTCCTTTCTAGTTTGATGAACAGTGATCTCAAGTCTTCCTTTGATTTTTTCGAACTCGTGAAAGCATGATTCATATCACCCTTGCGGGTGAAAAGGTTTGCAATTTCCTCCTGTCTATTGAGTAAATATTCAGCCATTCTGTGTCTGCCGTTGTTGATAGTCTCATTCAACAGTAAGTACGTGATTAGACTCTTTTGGGAGACTACTCTGTCAGGCGACACTATTAGTAATTCGCGATTACTTTTTTGAATTATTTATATATATTTGTTGTTAGTCTGTCACGTCTTGTCTGAGCAAGGTAGAAAAAGAGGTCTACAGAACCGCCTTAGAAGTTATAAGGTATTGATGAATACTCAGAAATCAAGAGATGCGCCAGTTTTTTATACTCCATGCACTTGGGTTTTATTGCTTTGCCCTTAATGATGACACGTGTTTTTCGGCTATTGAAAGCCTTTCTCAAATCAGGGCTCTTTTGTCTATAATTTACATATCCAAGAATATTTGATATCATTTGTACAAACATTTATACAGACATGTATGTAAAGTCACCGAGATTGAGGGTTGGGGTAGGGGAGGATTGTTAGGTGGTGAGATTTATAATGAATGTAATTACGATCACAATGTTTAGATGTAGCCAGTTTAGCTGGCTCGAATCTCTCCTTCTGATTACGGCCAAATTGAAGTACCTTATTATTTAATCTTCTAATCTTTTAGAGTGGGTGATTATTCAGTGTGAAATTGTAATAATGACATGTGCTTCTTGATTACACATACCATGTTAGGTGACCCCATAAATCACTATTTTCAATATTTAAAGGTTTCAGAGTGACAAGTGCCTAATGCAAAAGATTTTGTTGTTCTTTGCTTTTATAATCTCAAATACCATGTTTGGTGACACTCTAACAAACCAACAAGGATTACAAATGCCACATCTTTATGAAGGTAATGTGCAATACAGGTTACATTTGAAGATGTTAAGCCATATGAGATAAATATGGTATGGTTGTGTCATGGCTCATTCATCAAGTTATTACTATTTAATCTGACTTTGTGTCCTATGTGTTTCTCCTTTGTTATTATTTTTCATTTTTTATTTTTTACTCCTCTTGGTTGAGTAGTTTTCTGAGGGAAAGAGCTATCAAACAGTTTGCTGCAAATGGCTCTTGCTAACCAGTTAGTGGGTTGGAAGATTGCCTTAGAACTATTGAACCCCTGTACTCCTTCCTTCTGCAGCATCATGGTGGGGATTTAGGATACAACCTTCGGCTTTGTCTGCTTGATAGAGTAGAAATCCAAAAAGTGTTGATATAGCCCCAAGAGTTGGTACACTCGCAAATAAAAATGTCAAGTGCAATATAAATATGTGAGATAATCCAATGATTATACATATTCCGTAACCAACAATAAAACAAAACACTGTCTGCACCAACCACTAACCTTCTTTGCTCCTCAGTCCTCTCCAGCATACCCTACATATTCCCCACACAGTCTAATGAATCAGTCTCACCTTACACAAACACATTATGCCACACATTCATCAAAAAACGAACTACCACAAACAAACACCCCAGTCATTGGAAGTTTCCCTTCCAGACACAATAACCTCAGTGCACACATTACAAACGCACAAGAAAGCAGACCCGCACAGACACCAGTTTCTCTAGTTCTATAAGCGCCAACAGAAAAGCACAACCTCTATCCTATTCCCTCTTCCCTCACTAAACTACCCACCCCACTTTCTGAGAGAACCACATGAATGCCTGGAGACCATGCCAATGGTAACGGTGCGTGATACAAGTCAGCTTAACATAACATTAAAACGTATCCCAATAGAATGAACAACACCTTGATATGGAGCATAAAAGGCAGCTGGGAAAGCTTTAGGCAGGATTATTGAGCTGGTATCTAAGACAAAAATGGTAGCCATTAATTTAAAATATATTTGTATTCAAATTTTCAAAATCATGTCATTGCAGGCATTACTCAATAGCAACATGGCATTCTCATAGTAGCCAGAAAACACGGTAATAGACCTAGCAGTCCAAGCAAAAGCATGTAAGTGGAAAATTGTGCACACTTTTATCAGGATTTACGGTCTTAAAATGTACGCAAAAACACATATTAAGCCAGAATTCACATTTTGGAGTTTCTGGTTCCACGTTTGGTCCTTCAGACCATTTTGCTTTTCCCCCCCTGTCATTTTGGTTCCTTGATCTTTTTATGGTGGCCATGGGACCTTGGGAGCGACCCGATACCGTATAATTTAGATAAGGTACCTTAGATTAGGTATATATATTGGTTCACCCCCTAAGGTGCCCAGTCCCAGGGGTGTCTCTCAGGCACCCCATTTCTCCTGTAGTATAATGGTTCCACTATGAATTGATTTTAGGAAATAGCTTGGTGGTAGCTGTGCTTTAATTTTGACTTCAACAAGGGTGCATTTCACATTGCCGCATTGGTAGCTCAATGCACCTTTTGCGTAGCCATTGGGGTATCAATGTTTTTTATCCTCCTCCTGGACATTTTGTCTTCTAGGGCTTCCCTTTGTGAGCCCCTCATGGCAGCCTTCATATTGGTACTAATTGGTTTAGGTCCCTGGACTAGACCTTTAACCTCCTGTGTGGGTGATTTTGGCTGAGTGACAGTCCCAGTGACCAACCAGTATGCCAGTATGCCCCAGCCCCTTTTTGTGATTGCCCGGCTGACCTGTGGTCAAGCCCCTTTCACAGAGGTATTTAGGTTCTGCCCTGCCCCCCTCTCTTGCTTTCTGGTTCCTGTAACTTGGAGCCAGTCTTCCCACCTGCTGATGAATTTTCACTGCGATTCCTGACATTTTTGATATTTTAACCCTTATCTGGCCAGATATTCGTTTAGTATGTCAGAGTTTGCCACCAGCCATTGTTCGTATGCTGGACCATTTGTTGCTGTGCTGCTGCCTTCTTTTGTTTGCCCTGCTGCTGGGCGGGTTCCCTCTTCTCCTTGGAGTCTACCTCGTTTGATCTTTTACTGCTGGTTTGAAGGTAGAGATCCTGGGAGGAGCCTTTGTTTCTTTCCTGATTGGCTGGTGTTTTGTTGGACCAGGGTTCAAGTCCTAAAGCACAGAATCCTGCAAACTGCACCTGTGGAGAAGAGCCATCCACTTACCAGGTTGTTATGGGGTAATAGACATTACTGCTGAAATCCCTGATGGCAGTACCTACCTTGGTCTGCTAGCAAGGGTGACTATTAACAATATTCCCCCCTGGTCTGTGGCAGAGATTCATGGGAGGTGAATCCTAACCAGGATTTCCTCATAGACTTGCATGGTGTGCAGTTATAATGTTGACTGCAAAAAGTAAAAAGACAAAAATGTCGAAAAAAAAATGGCTGAATTTTGTTTTTTTCCGAATGTCATTTTTTATTTTACATGTTTTTTTTGCTATCGTGCGTTTAAAAAAGGGTTAAAAAAGGGTTAAAAAGGGGGGGGCTTTCAGGGGGAACCCCAGATTTTGAACAGAAAATAAAAAAAGGACATTCGAAAAAAAAATTCTGACATTTTTTTTCGACATTTTGACTTTCGACATTTTGTAATTCGACATTATCACTATAAACCGACTTGCATGGAAGGTCCTCCTGTTCTGTAACTTCTTTTTCTGGGGTACATCTTCTGAGCTCTGGAACTCTTCATTTTCCCATTACTTCCTATGGAACATTGAAATGACACTGGAACTCTCCTTAAAATTACTCTGGGTTATTTGCTTGTCCCAAGAAATTTCTGTACGGGCTCCCCTATGGGTTCAGTGAGCTCTGGACCAAAATTCATAATTTCCATTTGTAAGGTCATCCTTTAGTTTCTGCAGTGGCAAATGTACGTGAAACACTAACTGCAACTGTTAACAATGTGTATATTTTTCCATGACATCCATCGAGAAGGTAACTGTTACTGAAATGTTCAATGAGTCTTGGATGCTTTTGCAAAACTTTATTGCGGTTTCATCCTGTCTGTGGCCTTAATGTAGTATACTATGTGACTGGGCATTACTACTGCTATAAGGCCCTAAGAGGTCTAAATTAATGGTGAGTTTTAGACCTAGGGAATATACATCCTTTTTCCTCTTACGGAAACATTATGGGTTCCCTTCTTTTATTCCCATACCCTGCCATGTGTGCAAGGTGCTGACCACCAGGTCGAGGGCCTTTCATATGCACTAGGGTTGGGATGTGCCTTTAGAACACTGCACTTGTCAGAGTACTCGGTTCCTACCTGCTTGCTAGGGTTAATGGTTTCCTGCTTCTCCCCACCTCTCGTTATTTTATGTTGGGTGTGCTCACCTCAAGTCGAAGGCCTGCAGACAGACATTGGGGTTGGAAGAGGCCTTTTATAGGTATTACTGTTTTTATAAGTGCACTTGGTCTTCATTTAATCCTGTGTATTATCTTCTGAGTACTTATTTGACCTGATCGTTTTTTATGTTTTACTTTATTAAAGTATATATTTTCCAGTTTATCAGTGTGGTGTATTTTGTATATGTATGTGTGTGGACTAATTGGGATGTATGTTACAATATCGTAGACGAAAACCTCGAATTGCAAAATACTGAGGCCCACTTTGCAATCTGTTGCATTTTCAATTCAAGCTTTTTTTTTTGGTCCCCTGCATTGTTTCTTGTATGCGGGGGACACTCCTGCAGCCCCCGAACCTGAAAATACCAAAGTAGGAGTGTGTGGGACACCCCTGCTCACCTACCTTTTGTATTTTCGGATTCGGGTTTTTAATACCTAACCAAATGCGGCACAGCAGTATGTACGACATTTTGGATACAACCTTTTCCGTCGATACCGACTAATTACACCTCTGTGTCGACACTTACCTGCGAGTTTAGCCTTATCGCTCTCACAACACTACCCACTTTTAAGAGAGGTTTGGTTTCCCTTTCTTTTCAGGTATTTTAGCTTTCCCCCCAGGATTAGTTGTTGTAGCGTCCTAAAGAGAGGGTGGTACAAACACTGCCTTAACAACACATGACTCAATAAATGTTAAGTTTATATAGCCATTCAGTTAGAGGCACAGTGAACTATGGTCTCTGTAGTGTAGCATCCAAAAGCAGTTTCCAGATAAATGGCAGGTTTTATAATTTCATTCCAGAGGCATAGCGCATTAGGTTTATTATGTATCTATGGTATATTGCAAGAGTAACTGGTGCTTTTATCAATGTTTTGGGCTCCATTAAAAGAAAAGAAGTTGAACTACCAAAAATAGGTCGACAAAACTGACTACACAACAAGGGAGGACGCAGCACAAGAAACTTATCAAGCACGCTTTGTTCAAAAGCACATCAGAACACAAGTATGTGGATGCTCTCCCTCAGACACTGAACCGGAACAAATCAGGTGGGAACCACCTAATTATGTCTGATGCTCACAAATTGCTCACTCTGAGCTTATTCATTCCTTCAAATTTCAAAAGGAGGATTTTCAAGCGTCAAAGACCGATTACTTCTTCCACCTTTTAAACAAATTTCTTTTCAAGTATATCAATCTCTTCAATCCATAAAAAACAGAAACGAAATCCTTTGTTTAAATCAAATTCTCAACCAGTGTTTAATTCACATAGTTCTTGAGGCAAGAAGAACCTGTGGTGTATATGAATCACAATTTAGCCAATGCATTTCGGTGTACAACACCATCATCAGGGCTTTGTGTCCATGTTTCACAATAAGGGTTCTAATTATGTGGTCTTCCCAAAAATGGCGTCTCATACAGAGCGAGGTTGCCTGAAATAAACACTTTTGTCAAAAAATCTCTAATGTTCATGAAAAGGATCGTGTGCAAAACCCTCAGGAACATTTTCCCTTGGCTGAAACATGCTAGCTCCTGCGCTGCCAATTTCACAAAGCACGCACAAGAGGCTTCTGCACACCATGCGCTGTGATTTCCTGATTTTATTGTCAAAATCATTTCAAAGCTGCAGCACACCAAAGTAAGCACACCAAGGTAAATGCATTTCAAGGTTGTCCAGTGCAGTGAAATTGACAATGCAGGAAACAGCATGCTGCACCCAAAGACAGATGCTGCCTAAGGAGTGCCTGGTTCCATAAACCAATGGTAACAATGTACGAGGCTATGAAAGCAGTACAAGGCAATAGAGTCCAGCTGGTGTTTCCCATTAGTTCATGTTGGGGCATGCTCCGAATTCTTGTCTATGAATGACACATTTGGGAGCACTGGTAGTGTAGAGCGCATGGAGTTGGAGAGAGATAGTCTACGGCTTTGTTTGATATCAAATAGGTTGACCTTCAATGTTAGCATGGGAACAGTATACAAGACCAGTCCAGAAAAACTACAAGAGAAGTCTTAAAAGCAGATCTAAGCTGTGATGTGAGTTGGAGAGTCTCCCCCTGTTTTTGTATGAGGGAACGGAGCCACAGGGGCCTGGATTTGTCCAGCTGCTACCCGATGTGCCTCCAAGAGGGTGATTGGACAGGGACTCCCTGAGCTCACGCTCCCCTTCGGAGATGCAATATGTTCCAACTACAAAGCGATTCCTCTTGAAAAAATGATGAAATACTACAGGTTCCTGCATGCACAATAAGTGTCAGTCTAACAATGGAAAACTTTATACTTATCAAATTATGATACAGGAGTAATATTAAACTCCCAGAATCTAAGAAGCAATTGTTGGGAAGTCAGTGCCTGAGTTGTGCGTATCTGAACCTCTCCGTCTCAAGAACATTGAATTTCGCTTTGCAGGCTTCGAAGTCTAGGGGGTTCCCATTCTCGAAAAAGTCTTGGACCTTCTCCAACCCTCCTTCTTTCCATCTGTGGAAGCTATTTGGGTTGGCCCCTGGAGAGAAATCAGGGTTCTTCCAGATGGGGGTGAGTGGGCCTGTCGTGCTTCCACATTTCCAGAGGTGAGCCACTTTTCTTCAGCTCAGGATCATGTTTTCCGTTGCTGACAGAGGATTTGGGGTTTTGGGGGGTTTGGGGATTTGGGGTTGATGGGCCCATAGGCATCTTCGTGTGTGGCAATGAGTCTATTGGGATCAGGTTCCAGGCTTCCTCTAACTCCAGCCAACATGGTTTCTGGGAGACGATGTTCCAGGTGAACGCGTGTGAGAGTTGCGCTGGCCGGATGTATCTTGCGATGTCTGGGGCCCCCAGGCCTCCCACCACCCTTCCACGGAGCACGATCCTCTTCGGAATTCGCAATTTCTTGCCTTCCCATATATAATTCATGTTGTTCTTTTGCAGCTCTTGTACCGCCATCTACGGGATGGCTGCTGGCAAGGCTGGGCAATGATGGAGCAGTCTAGGGATCAAATTCGTTTTCAAGGCTGTAATCCTCCCGAACCATGAAATTTCTTGTTTCCACCAGCGTATCAGGTCATCTTTGAATTCTTTGAAAAGTAGGGGGAAGTTTGCTTTATATATCCTTTCGTGTTTGTTTGGTAGCTGGACCCCCAGGTAGCTCAGGTGCCCTCTCGCCGAAGGTATTGGGTATTTACTTTCCAGCGCTCTGGTCAGCTTCCGAGGCAGGTTGATGCTCATCGCTGTGGACTTAGAGAGATTCACCTGGAATACTGATGCCTCCTTGAATTCTTTTAACTCTGACCATAACGCTTTCATGGACTCCTTGGGCTGGGAAAGTGTTAACAGGACATCGTCGGCGTACAAGGCTGCTTTATAGGCTTGGTTTTCGATGCCCATGCCATGAATTGTCGGGTTATGGCGGATTCTGTTGGCAAATGGCTCCATCGAAAGTGCAAATATGAGGGGGGATAGAGGGTACTCTTGCCTCTCCTTATCTTGATTATGTCCGATCTGGCCGCGTTCATTCTGAGTCTGATAGAGGGATTCTGGTAGTTGGCTAATGTCCATTTTATAAAATTTGGACCAAACCTGTAGTGCCTTAATTTAGTGCCTGTTTCTTGGATGTAGCCCCAGTCAAAGGCCTTGTGTGCATCGAGCGATAAGACCAGCATTTGGAGTCCTGTCCTGTTGGCCGATTTGATGATGTTTATGGTTCTTCTGATGTTGTCGTGGGTGCTATGACCTGGAATGAATCCGGTTTGGTCTGGGTGCATAATCTCTGGGAGTAGACGCGCCAGCCTGTTCGCTAGGATTTTTGCAAATATTTTAGCGTCATTGTTCAGTAGGGTGATAGGTCTGTACGAGGCGCATTGGTCACGGTCCTTCCCGGGCTTCAGAATGAGGACTGTTAGCGATTCCTCCATGGAAGGAGTGGTGGTTCCGGAAGAGAGGAACGAGTTGAACAGGGATGCCAACTGAGGCGCGAGGATGTAGGCCAATTTCTTGTAGAATTGGGCCAACAGCCCATCTGGGCCTGGGGTTATGTTTTTTCAGTGTTAAGATGTCACTCACCTCTTCAGTGGAAATTGGGTCTTCTAGGGCTGTAAATTGAGGGTTCAGAGGGCCCCGCTGGACCCCTGCTACGTATTGAAGCTGTGCGGCTTTCGCAGTCAGAGGCCCTGACATGATGCTCCTGTGGTGCTCAGTCATGATTTCCATTTTCTCTGCATTTGTGTAGCGAGAGGTACCCTGGTTGTCGGTTAGACATTGGATGTAATTTCTCGACTGCAGCTTCTTAAGTTTGTGGACCAGTAGCCAGTTTGCTTTGTTACTGTTTACGTAGTAAAATTGTTTAGTGTAGGTTAATGCTCTGGCTGCTCTGTCCGCTAGGTGCATTTCCAGAGTTCTTTTCGCTTTCTTGAGTTCACTGCTAGCATTCTTCGTTTTGCCTCTTTTGAGGTTACTCTCTGCCTCGGCAACCATCGCCTCCAGCTCCTGCTGTTGTAGTTTGTTCATCCATCTGAGCCGTGCTGTGCAGTCACCTGTGACTCCTCTGACTGGTTTCATTGCATCCCAGATGGTTGCTATCGGAGTGTCCAAGGTGGTGTTCTCCCTGAAGTAATTCTTGAGGGCTTCTGCCATTTCGGTTCTGATGGTCAGGTCAAACAGGATTTGGTCTCGTAGCCTCCAGTAGCGTTGAGCTGGTTCCGGTAGGCCATGCACGCTTAGATTCATCGTGACTGGGGCATGGTCCAACTGGGCTTTGTGACCTATGTGGATGCTTTCAACACAGGGAAAGAGGATGCTGGAGAGGAGCAGTAGATCAATCCCTGAGTGCCCGAGGTGGGCATGTGAGAAGTGTGTAAAATCCTTCACCCCTATGTTCAATAGTCTCCATACGTCTATGGTTTCGGTCTCCCTTAGGAATTCAGCCATAGCAAGCGCTTTGCCGAAGTCCTCTTTTGTTGGAGGGAGAGTTTTGTCTAGATTCGGGTCTGGGGTCAAGTTGAAGTCCCCTCCCGTAATGAGATGGCCCTCAGTGAAGGTGGTGATTATCTGAAGAAGATTGCGGAGGAAGAGGGCTTGTGCGGAGTTCGGGCAATAAATTGCTGCCAAAGTGATAGGCATCTCGACCAGAAGGCCTTTCAGGAGTATATACCGCCCCTCAGGGTCTCTTTTAATTGTGATTTGTGTTAACTGTAGGTCTCGGCTTAGTAGTATGGCCACCCCTCTTTTCTTTTGTCTTACTGAGGCAAAATAGCATCTTGGATAGCGTGGAAAGGATATGCGTGTTTCAACTGACGCCAGGAGGTGAGTCTCCTGCAGGAAGACCACGTCCGCCGCAAGCTGGGAGAGCTTAGTTTCCACCGATTTCCTCTTACATGGGGCTTTTAGGCCCTGCACATTCCAGTTGGTCACAGAAAGTTCGTTATTGGGCTGGGCCATTTTTGTCCAGATTGAGTCTTAAGTTAGCCACTCCCCTGCAGGATTGCAGTTCCTTGGACTCCTCCCCCCCCCCTCCGATGGAGAAGTTCCTATCATTGAGATTATCTTGCCTCGAAGGTTGCCCTTTCCTGCGATATGTTTCATGTTGGGTGGTTCCCCTCCCCCCTGTATTGTTCCACTGCCCCCCCCCCCACCACCCCTCCCCACAACAGCAAGAAAAGAAAAAGAACAAGAACTAAAACGGGTATTTTGGGCCAGCCTTGTACCAACCGGGCAACCGGCTGGGCCAATGCTGCCAGTTCAGTCAGAGGTCTTGGGACCTCTTGCTGGGTCGGTGGGTTTGCTGAATTTGAGGCTTGTTTCGCTGGCTCCTTTGATGGCCAGCTTTGATGTATATGGCTGACCCCCTGGGAGTTCCCAGAGAGCTCTTTATTTATGGGACACTTGGCATTGTCATGAGGTCCATTGTAGGATCACCTAGGGTCCAGAAGGCTCCCGGTTAGGAGGCCCCAGGCCGCCGGGTTCTGTCGTTATTCTGCTTTTTCCCCTTGGACAGTGGCCCACGCACTCTGCGGCGACCCTCCACCCTGGACCAGGCGGATAGGGGCTCCCTCTCCGTCCCCACTGGGTTTGTGGTTGGCTTGTCAGAGGTATCGTCTTCAGACTCGGGGTTCATAAAGGTTTCGGCTTCTTTAGGAGAGAGGATCTGCCGGGGTTTTCCATCCCATGTGAAGGCGAGGGCGGTAGGAAAATTCCATCGATAGATGACTTTGCGTTCTCGGAGCCAGTCAGTCATAGGCCTGAGGGCCTTTCTTTTGGCTAGTGTGGATGCAGCTAGATCCTGGAAGAGGGAGATTGTAGCGTCTCGTAAGTGTATCCGCCGTGATTCTAGCTTCGCGCATTATCTCCTCTTTAAGCCTGTAGAAATGGAATCTCGCAAGTACATCTGCAGTGGGGGCAGAACTTTGTCTGGGTCTTGGCCTGTGCACTCGATCAAGTTCTGTTGGAGAGTCGTCTGGGAGAGTTACAATGAATCGGAAAAGATCAGTTACATAAGCTTCGAGGTCCTTATCTGAGACTGACATTCGGGTTCCCCACAGATGACTGTTGTTGCGTCTGGATCGATTTTCAGCGTCTTCTTGCTTGCCTTCTAATGCCGTATATCTGGCTTCTAGGGCACTGGTTCTCTCCGCCCCTTCTCCGATCTCAAAGTTTTGTTCGTACAGTGTGGTCTCGATTTCTTTCGTTCGCGCTTCGACTTCCCCCACACGTTTGTCAAGCATTGCGATCTTGTTCTTCACCTCTTCAGTTCCTTTCTGAAATTTCTTAGTAAGAGCCGATAGGAGGCCTTGTAAGTCTGATTTTGTGATAGATTGGGTTGCTATGTCTGGGGCGTTCTCGGGCAGGTTACTTGCTGTCCCACTATCGTTGCGTTCACTTCTTTTGGCTTTTTCCCCCATAGGTGTCGTTAATAAAGCTGCGATGTCTGTTTGCTTGGTTGTTTTGAGGGCCTTGGCCATAATGTCGCGGCTGTTCTCTTCCGTTTTGGGGTGGGGGGATCTTGCAGTTGGTACCCTCCTTGCACCTTGCTTGATGTAGGATTCGGCCCTGGATAGGGACAGGAGACCTCGTAGACCACCCCGGCAGCTGGGCTGCTGTAGTTCAGTGGGATCTTAGTTCGATTAGCTTTGGTAGTCTAGAATTTGCTAAGAGCAGACGTGTGGGGTATGGACAGTTCTTGGGGGAGGAGCCCCTCTAATTCCCTCACTATTCCGGGGCTCCCTGGTCCACCGGCTCTTGATTGTAGGGGGCACTTCGGACTCTTTGTCAGGCTGTTGCTGATGTTCCTGTAATGGTGCAGCTTGTGCCTGCCACTCCGGCCGTGAGAGGGGGGTGTTCCCTGCATGATGCCCTGTCCCCTGTCAGGTCCTCCCTAGGCCCCTGTGTTCGAGGATGTAGAGACTGGAACCCCTAATGGTTGGTCCAGGGCGAGGGGTGAGGATTGTACTCCCTTGAGGCGACACGGGCACTATCACCCGCTGTGGCTTTGGTTCTGGGCTCCGGAAGTTAGGCTAACAGCCAGGCTTGGCAGTGCACAGTAGCCCCACTGTCGTGTGCAGATTTGTGGCCCCCTTGGATCACACCGGGTCCCCTGCCAAGTCAGGCAGTTGGGACTGTCACTTGCAGGACTGGTTACGGGAAGTAGCCCTGGTTATCAGGAGCGCATGCTTATGTGGATCTTTTGAGAGTTCAGGGCTATTGCTGAGCGTGATCTGGGGGCCCCGGAAAGCTGGGGATGCAGATGACTGCTTGATCCTAGGTCCTTGAGGAGTGCGGCAGGTGCCGCCTTACCTTACATTGGACCCATGCTGGACCATTGAGTTGGCCGCAGCTAGGGGGGAATCCCGGGCAGTCTGGATGTGTGGCCGGGAGCTCGATCCAGAGCAGGAGAAGCCGCTCTCAGGCAAGGCGTTCTGGAAGAGTTGAGGACTTGCGCCATGCTTCTCCTGTTCTGCTGCAGGGTGAAGATTGCAGGTATTGATAGCTCTGCTGCCGGGATGATTGGCTGCTCGGCCCCAAGGGGGTATTTTCTCTCTGGAGGGTTGCCACACGTTTGGGAGCTGGCCGGTCGCATAGGGAGAGCCGCGCCAGTTAGGGCACTCTTGGCAACACGATTCATTTGATCCAGCCTGTGGGTCTGATGCCCGCTCTTGGGCAGCCCTTCACCTACTCCGGAGGGGCGCCCCACTGTGTGGATATGAAACTCCGGAGACTCACTATTCTGATGTTCAGGCAAGTCGTGGAGCCCAACGCGGAGGAGGCTTCAGGGGCTGCTTCGGAAGAGGCGGAGGATCGCTCCCCCCACTCTGAACCTGGTGCTCTCTCTGCTGGGGGTTAGCGTTTGCCGGTGCCCAGGACCTCCCGCCTAGGCGAAAGCCCCATGCAGCCTGGCTGTGTGTCAAGCCCCAGCTGCAGGAGCGGAAGGGAGAGCCCCCGGACCCGCTCACGGGCAGAAAATCGGGGAGGTTCTTTGCGAGGGAGGACAACAGCACAGTCCGGCTTGGAGGGAGGTGGCGCTGCAAGGGGCCTAGCCCCGCCTCATAGGAGAGCCAGAGCTGCGGCTACAACACTGCAGGATGGTACGTTCAGCGGCTTGGAGGATTGTCGCAGTGTGCAGAGCCTCCGACATCTGTTGTCTAGATGTTAAGGCGGGAAGGGCAGGCAGTGTGCGGGCAGGCGGAGAGCGCTGCCCGCTGGGGCCCCTTTGTGCTGGCGAACGGGGATGATGGTCTGCTTCATGAAGGGGGAGGGCACGAGGGTCTGTAAATTGCATTATGCTTGCATGTATCTCCCTTTGAGGCACCCTCGCCAACGGCGCCTCGGGGTAGAGTCCTCCATTTTGTTAACCGTTCGTCTGCTGCGTTCCCCGCAGCTGCAGTTTAGATTGAATCACTGTTCCGGGGTCGTAGGAAGGCCGGGACTCGATCAGAACATTCCGCTTCCTTTCAGCTACGCCTCACGTCGCTTGCGAGAGTTGAAACACAAAATTCACTGGAGCAATACAGTTGGCAGTGTGGCACCAGCCGCAAGCTCTTACAGAGCCGGACCGACCACCATGGCTCCAAGCCACCCCCCCATTTTTACCCTTTTACAGTGCTGAAGGATCCCTCCTACCTTTTACCTAGACTTGTCTTGGAGAATAGCCTGGCTGTGGTGCACCATTCCAGAACTTTCTTTATATGGCAAAAGCATAATTAGTATTAGTAATTGTATTAGTAATTGACTTTGCATGAGTGAATGCAGGCTTCATCTCCAAAAGCTTATTCGTTTTCTTCTGCTGCTCCCGGATGTTCTTTGCTTAGCTTGTGTTCCCTTAGGGTTTTTAAAAAACATGTTTCAGGGTTCTTTAGCTCCCATCATGCCCTTCGACTTTTGAACTGCACTTTAACAGTTGACAAACATATTTGAGCAGCAGTGTTCATATCAGTTGTAGTTCTGAGACTGTCCTGTATTGCCTATGCTTACGGTGTGTGGGGCTTAAGTAACCCTGAGATGCTTGACTGTTCTATGTTTCACTTACTTTCTTCAAGTCTCTGAACCATATACTCCTCTACTGGCTGTTTATAAATTGATTTTGTATTGTGGCAGAGCCTACAGAACATTATAGCTTGGAAGGAGATGAAGCAATGAAAGTGTACGGTAGGAAGATATTCTACACAGTTGCTATCCCAGTCCCTTTTCCCCCCTTCCACATCATCCTCACTCTCCACCCTTCTGAAAGTTCTCCTGTCCAACTGGGTGATTTGTTTTCCTCAAACACATTAACTAAAATGTCAGGGAAGGGGACGGCTAAGCATACCAACAGGTATTGGATCCCTCACACAAGGAGGAGAATCCCAACGTGTCAGCAGCACATCGAAACCCTCTATTTCCCAGGGCTGCCAGCATAGTCTAAACCAACCAAACCAACCAACCTTAGCAAATGTACACAACTTCCTCCCTGCAGCCTATTGTTTCTCTGGGTCTAACAATACCATGAGTTTCCCTGCTCTGCCTTTTAAATCTTTATAAATGTTTCCACTTCAACATTACTATGTCAGGCGATAATTCTTAATACATGTTGGTGGTATGAAGTGGCTTCCAACGTCTAAAGGAGCTATCAAAGAGTTCAACAAGCATCATTGGCACCAGCATCACTAAAGAGACATGTGTAAAAGAAATATTCTAAAATACGTTTCGACATCAACTTGGGTCAACAGCACCAAGGGCCTGTCTATCAGGCAGGTTTCACCCTTGGGTTTCAGGGATATGAAGCTGAAGACACAAGAAAAGACAGGACCACATTGGTGCCAACTTTTCAGCTCGATTGATGTCATACCTACCAACAGAGACTGTTTAGCCACTTTCTTTGCTCCTTTGTGCACTTAACCATGTGTGAATGTATTGGCCAGTTTTATGAGGGTTGGAGCCAGGCAAAATCTTTCACCGCCTCAGATCCTAGGATCATCAGCCCCTTTTGGAATCTACCCTGATTATAAAACTCTGAACCAGCTCTCCCCAAATATGACCATAGTGCAAGTATTGCTCTCAGTACCTCTCCCAATGCAGGGAATCGCTGCTCCCTTTTTACTCTTTGATATTGGGGTGCCCTGTCATTCCTTGAGAGCCCCTAGCTGACTTGCTTGCAAGCCTCAAACATGTGGCTTCTGGTTGAGCAGTAGCCTTAGTATTTCCTTGTCAAGATATGTACCAACACCACTAGTGTCACTTTTCCCTTTCTTGGACGCAGTAAATTGACATCATCATGGTTGCACTTTATTGGTGATTTACTTTTTGGCATTGAATATCTTGGTGTTGGGTTCCTTCTCCTTCTCAAAGTTTGGCAGGGCTTTCTTTCAAACAATAAGGGGCTGCTGCTTCACCCCTGTCATGCTTCCCTCTTCTGAGCCATCGGTTCCTGAAAATCCAGTCAGTTTAAATGTATGGCTAACTAAGGTGCGCATAGGAATTCCTCAAGTTGCTAGGTAGTGCTCTTAGTAAAGGCGAAAATGGCATTGGTTCTGTCACAGGGCTCTTGACAAAGAAATTCATCATTTGAAGTGCTAGGTTTACCATTTGTATCCTACCTGGCCTAGTCTGCTATTCAGGTATATCCAGGTATAATCCCGCAAAAAGTACTTAGCAGCCATCAACATTTTTAGGAATTCTGGGAGCAGGATTTGTTTTTGTTTTTTGCCAAACACCATTTTAAGTGACATGTTGATGGGCTATAACATGTTTACCCCATTAGAGACCTACACATAGGTTGGGACCTGAATTGGGTTGTTTTTGTTTTGGCTCTTAATTCTTTGTGAACCCACAGCTAAGACTTATAGCGTTAGTGTTCTTAAATTAAACTGCTTACACAGAAGTCTATTTTTTTTGCTTGATGTTACCACAACAGCCCTATACATTTGTCAATATGGGCAAAGTTGTGTGTCAAGGATTATTCTTCCTATCATTCTAAGGCAATGTTGGATTTTCACCTCTACAAGGAGATTTATTTGACACCTGCCACAGATGGCCATACTCGGAAAGGCGGTTTAAGGTTTTTAATTTTTTTAAACAAATTAGGAAGTGCAGATTGCTCAATGTTAATTTTTGTATTTGGTTATTTATATAGTGCTCTTTCCCCATTTGTATGGCCTTAATGCGCTTTGTGGTTGGAACGCCCTCGGTGACCATAGTCAATGTGCTGGAAAATTCGAAAAAGTTTGGATTAGGAGATGTTTGTGTGCATTTTTGCCGATCTAGGACTTGGGTGGCTGGCTAGGCTTGTCTAAGCAGCCCAAAAAGAGGTCAGGTACTTGGGTGGGCGCTGTTGGTGGTTTGCGATAGGGTGCTATTGTTGGGAGAGTCGATTTGTGGCCAGCTATACTGAATTTCTTTCGTTGATAGTTGCTGTATGCTAGTGGCAGAGGTGTTGAGGTACGTCGGGTGTTTCAGGGTGGACGGCTATTTGTGCTGCTAGACCGGAAAGCATAGCCATAGCTGCATTCTACGGTGCATGGATGGTTGGCTGTGCCGGCAGCCTGTGTCTGCAGGTGTGGTGTAAGGTATACGTACTGTATTCTTTGAGGTTATACGTACCGTAGTCTTTGGAGTTGTTTGGCTGGAGCGATCTTTGTCCAGTGTGGATGACGTGGTGTTGTTGTTCATGGTCCCTCTAGTGTGAGGGTCTGAGTAAGCGGTGGGCGTGGGTCAGTTTGTTGTGGTGTGCCTCAGCGAGGGCTGCTGGCTTCCCTGGTCAATTTGTCTCATTATGGTGGTCTCTCTTGTGCTAGGGTCTGGGGGGATGGGTGCGGGTGAGTTTATTGCGGTGTGCCACAGCGAAAGGTTGCTGGCTTCACTGGTGTATTTGTCGAGTAGGGGTGTTGTTGTGCATGGGAAGATGGTGTCAGGTGGGCCGCTGTGAATGCTGCCGACCACTTGTGTTGTACTTGGTGTAAGGGGATGTTGGGTTCGGTAGTGTAGTTTTGACGAAGAATGGTTCAGGGGGAGTT
This sequence comes from Ambystoma mexicanum, assembly GCF_040938575.1. NCBI lineage: Eukaryota > Metazoa > Chordata > Amphibia > Caudata > Ambystomatidae > Ambystoma > Ambystoma mexicanum. Next base: position 998,153,935 of record NC_090921.1, read on the forward strand.
TGGGTAGAGCAATGATTTTTACGGCCTCTCTGAGTTTCAGATGGTTTTCAGTGTTGTGAATGTGTAGTGTTATGGAGTTCCAGATGATTGGCGTTCTCAGGTTCGAGGATATGGGCTGTGGGGTGGGTGAGTTTATTGCGCTGTACCACAGCAACGGCTTCTGGCTTGCCTGGTGTATTTGTTCGGTAATGGACGTTGTGTATGGGGGACAGTATGTCGGGTGAGCCGCTGCGAATGCTGCCGGCCTCTGTGTTGTAATTGGTGTAAGGGTGTATTGTCCTGATTGGCTGGTATGACTGGGTTTTGGCAGAGTGGATTCAGGGGGGATGTTATGGGAAGAGCCAGGATTTTAGGGACTTTCTGAATTTTTAATGATTTTCAGTGTTGCGAATGTGTAGGGGTAGGGAGTTCCAAATGATTGGCGCTTGGACGGAGAAGGAGGATCCGCCCAGCCTCCAGGAGTTGAGTTGGGACCACTAGGCAAAATGCTGTACGAAATCTGCGATTCCTTGAGGGCTGGTAGGGCATGATTTTGTCTCAAAGGAAATCTGGTCCGGTGTTGTGGACGGCTCAGTGGGCGATTCACATGGCTTTAAAAGTAGCGCATCGCACCAATCGGGAGCCAATGGAGAACTTTTAGTGTGGGACTGATGTGTTCTCTGGTGGGTAGGTTTATGAGCAGGCGTGCTGCCACATTTTGGATTCTTTGGAGTTTCCTTAGTTGATATGCTGGAGCACATAGGAAGAGGATGTTTGCGTAATCTAGGCGGGACAGGATGATGGAGTTGATGGCTGAGAAACCAAGAGGATAGGTGAGGTAAGGGAAGATGCGTCTGAGAATCCGTACATGGAAGAAACAGGTTTTGGATACGGTAGTGGTGTGTTGGGTGAGGGATGGGTCTGAGTCCAGTGTGCATCCCAAGTTTTTTACCACGTTGGAGATTTCCGGTGCTTGTCCTAGAGCTTGAGGCCACGGAATCGGTAAGGGGAGGAGGGCAGTTTTCCTGCAGACTAGGATTTCAGTTTTCCCTGGGTTGAGGATGAGGTGATTGATCGTCTTCCAGTGGTCAATATCCGAGAGGCATGACAGTTCCAGACTGCCCGAGCTTTGGGATTTTGAGGATGATCTGAGTGTCATCTGCATAGTTGTAGCAGGTAAGATTGTATGAGCGGATGATTGCAGGCAGGGGTTTTGGGTAGAAGTTGAAAATTAGGGGCGATAGGGATGCTCCTTGTGGGACACCTTTCCTTACTGGTTGTGATGTGGAAGTGAACTGATGGAGGTGTACGATTTGTGATCGATTTGATATAAAGGAGGAGAACCGTGAGAGGGCTGTGTTTCTGATTCTTACTGTATTTAGCCTGTCTAGTAGAATAGAGTAATCAATGGTATCGAAGGTAGCAGAGAGATCCAGCAGGATGAGGGATTGAGCAGATTGTTCAGTGTTATGCACCAGGGCTGGTGAGTGGGTTGGTATACTATGGACATCTCTCACTTATTCCCTTGTGGGTTTTCCACCACCCAAGCCCAGGCTTCCTTATTCCCAGTTCCGATCTCTAGATGCGTAACACCTGTCATCTAGTGCTAGTTGTTTGTGAGGGCCTAAGGGCAACAGCGTTATCCATCTGGCTCCCCCTGGGGATTTTTCTGAAGATGCCCTTGCCTAACCATCCCCAGGGTTGTAATATGGCTTGATGGGGGGGGCCTGCGGGGAGTGCCAATATCAGGTACTCTGATTCAATCTCTTAATTGGTCGCTCCCTTTCACTCCTCTCCCTGAGCGTACTCTTTCTCTCCTGCCCGGTCTCTTTCACCCACCATTCATATTCCCACTTTCTCTCTTCCGTCCCTCTGATGTCTCCACTCGTCTTTGCTCACTGCTCTCATCTCTACTCCCCTCTACCCTCTTCCATCTCCACTCTTTACCCCCTCTTCTCCAATCTTCTACACGCAAGCCCTTATCTATGCCTTTTTAATCACATCGCTGTTTGAAGGGAAATATTCCAGTCCATTTACTTTCAGTTCTTGATTCTGTTCCCCTGGTTCTGGTCTGGGTTTTTGTGGTTGCTCTGGGGTGCATTCTGGTAGGTGTGGTTCTAAAACAGAAAAGAGAGAAAACTGGCCAGCAACAATGTTGGGAGGAGGTATGCAGCAGAGGATGGTACAAACATTCGTATTCATGGCACATTTAAGGACTGATCCCCCTTCCTGCTTCTGGGAGAGGTGTGGCCCTAGCTTATATCTAGGAAGCCCCCCAGGCCCAGGTTGGAAGGGCCCCGGAGGTCATCTTTGGATGTCACCAGTTGACCGGTGGTGGTTCTTTTTTGTCACATTAGTTTCCCTGTTTTTTCTTTTTGGAATTCCTTTGCCTCTGGCGCCTCAGCTCACGTGGCGCATGTTTAAATGTACAGGGTTTTCTTTGTGCTTCCCTTGTTGGAGCTCTTTTCTATCATCGTACCCCCACACACTCTGTCTGTAATGCCTCGACCCGATCACCTGTGTGACACTTGGGTGGCTTGTGGCACTCTTTCACATAGAGCATTGAACAGTAGGTTGCAGGTCTGGAGAGAGATCTTCTCCAGGTCATCTGAAGGATTTCACCAAACGAAAGTCCAAGGCAGAAAACACGAGTACCCCTTTTATCTCTAGGACACCCCATCAGAGGGACTCCTGTCCTGCAAGTTCCTCTACTGAGAGAAATCTTAAAGGTCCTACAGTGATAATTTTTTTCTTTTTTTTTTTTATTGTGTTTAACTGTTAACAGTTTTTACAAAAGAAGAAAAGAAGTCCTTTTTCCGAGTGCATTTGTTCCAGATGCTTGTCAAAGGGGCTAAGTCCTTTTAGGGGGGGGAGCTTTCTAATCCCTCGCAGATGGCGTCCAGCTTCAAACTATGAAGAAAGTTTACCACTGCGATTACCGGTCTTCGACTTAGCCCGTTCATTAGGTATGACCACCAGTAGTCCTCGTCCATTCTTGAAAAGTTTGACTAAAGGTGGCCCAAGTGGATTTCTCTGTTACCAATGGTTCCTGGGCAATGAATAATCAAGTGTTTCAGGCTTTCCTTTGAGTCTGGGTTCAGACGGAATCGACAGACGTCCGATGCAGATTTACCACAGATTTTCAGGACCTCATTGGTCTTTAAAATATTCAATCTTGCTCTCAGAAAAGTCGAGCGGTGTGTCTTGCTCGGAAATTGAAATGGGTAGTTAATGGGCTCGTTTAGTTTTTGGGCAAATGCCGGAAGGTGGCCCACAGATTTGTAGTTTGCTGCTATCTGTTAAGTCTCACACCAATCTGAGTCTTTCCGTTTTTTTGCCGTTCTTTTCGGGTTTGTCAAGAGCTCCTCCTCTGAGCTACCTATTGATTTCAGGAGAGTTTGATTTTTTTTCTAGCCAGAGTTTGAGCATTTTGTTTGATCCTTTCTCAATTTCCTCTTGGATCAATGCATACATTTTCTCCACGGATGATCTAACTTCTCTGTAGAACATCAGACTGTTGATGGATACTGTTCCTTGGAGCGAGGTGAGACCAAGTTCTCTTCTTACCAAGGCAATTGGGATCGAAGTGGGCAGTCGGAGCACTTTTTTCCAGAGTGAGCCCTCCAATTTAGGCCAAGTTGAGTCTGGGATGCCGAACATGGCCGCTATACCATAAGTGAGCGCTGGGACTACTTTCATCCTGTAAAAGTTAGTTGCCGCTTTTATTGAAAAGCGGCCAAATATTTTGTCCATGATGATCAGTTGGTTTGACAGGGTTTTGTTTTTGCTGGTCAGGAGGTCTAGCATGGATTGCTCGTTCCGTTTGTTACTGAACATGGTGCCCAGGTATCTAAAGGCATCTACCTCTTCGAGGCGGGGGTTGTTGAAAAATCATGCCTCTGAGGTTTTTCGTTTGGCCGCTTTTGTCAGTCGCATCACTTTGGTTTTCATTGCATTGCTTTCCAGATCGTTGGTATGGAGGTATTCGTTCAGGTTGTCTAATTTTCGCTGTAGCCCTATCTTTGTTTGGTCGATTAGGATGATATCGTCAGCATAGAGCAATCTACTGACTTTTTCGGATCCTAAGGAGGGCGGGAAGGCTTTTACGTTCATTTCAGCCTGTTGGTAGTCGCCGATATAGGCGTTGTAAAGTGCCGGTGCCAGAGGGCATCCCTGCTTTACTCCGCTAGATGTTCCAATTGCAGACGAGAGTAACCTTGTGCCTACAAGTCTCACTCTCATCGATGTTTCAGAGTAAAGTTCTTGTATTGGATCTAGCAGAGACGGGAGACAATTCCAGTTTGCAAGTTTTATCCAAAGTTTCTCTCTGTTTACTTTGTCGAATGCTTTGGATAAATCAATGAAGGCCATGCATAAGGGAGGCGCCCCTTCCTGGGCTCTGACCTTCAGAATGTTGATGGTAAATATGTTTGCCATGGTGTTCAGGTTTTTTCGGAAACCTGTTTGAAAGTTGTCCCACCCTTTTGAAGAGGCCACCCAGGTTTTAAAGTTGTCCAGTAGGAAGGATCCGAAAAGTTTACCGATACAGTCAAGGAGTGCTATCGGGCGATAGTTGTTCGGATCGCTTCTGTCTCCTGACTTGTAAATAGGCACTACATTTGCTGTTTTCCAAGACTTCGGAACGGATCTGGTTGCCGTACCTGATTCGAAGATTTCAGCTATCAGAATTGACCAGCTTTTTGAGTTAGATTTTAAGTCCATGTTTGACAGCCCATCTGGGCCGGGTGCTCGCGATGATTTGAGTTTCTTAATTTTGGCTTTGATGCCGATTGGGTCGGGCTCTATGGCCCACCGCGTGCTTCGATGTTTCCCATGTTTCGACCCATTGCCCAATGAACCAAAGAGGGCAGAAAAGTGCGTGATCCAGGCTTTTTCTGGGACACTGGATGTTAAAGCGTCCTCACTTGATGAGCTTTTAGAATTGACTAGTGACCAGAATTACTTTGTTTGCTTGCCGGCCAACACTCGCAGCATTTGTTTGGAATCATCTTGATATAACTGGACTTTAAAACCTTTTAGCCAGTTCTTATAGGCCTTGGTAACTGTCCCGACTGTTTCAATGTTGATGGGTGTGGGGAACCTTCTGGCCATTCTTGACGCTCGTCTCATCGCCAGCCTTTTTTCTCTGAGGATTACGTTGTTGTGGTGGTGGGTCTTTACTTTTTTTCCGTTGCCAGTTTTTCTAATCTGGTATGGTTGAAGTAGTGGGCAGTAATTTGTGAGGTGGCCGGCCTCTTTGAGTTGTCCAATGCTTTTGCTTGACAGTAATTAGACATTAGTGTCGTAACAGTTGAGGTTTTCAACCTTAGGCGGGTGGAGTTAGCGTAGGTCTCCATGTTGGTCGTTCTCAAGGCTCTTGCACTTTCGTGGGCTTTGAGGCATGGAGTTGACCATGTCATTTTCAAAAGGTTATGGTCGCTGTTGCGTGTTCTGATGATGTCTAAACCTGTGACCAACGGCAGGAGGTTTCTAGAAAGGTAGACGTGATCTAAGGTGACACACCTTCCTGCTAGTTCCCAAGTCGGGAGAACCGGCTGAGAAGCTTTGCCCAAGAAGTGGGCATTATGTAGATGGTAATTATCCATAAGGTTAGCCCATTTCATTCCTCTTTCTCGAGCGCTTTCTGGGAGTTGTAGCGTGTTTGGTTTTGCTTGGCAGTTTTCTTGTCCGTTCCTCTTGATCCTAACATTTAAGTCACCACAAATGACTATGCTGTCCACTAGTTCATTTGATAGGGCATCCTTCAGGATGTTTTTCGATTTTCGATAGAAAGTGCTCTGTTGCACATTCTATCAGGTTCCAATACAGATTTACCAGCAAGTAGGTCGTTTTCTTTTGTTTGCTTACGCCTTGTTGATTGTTACCCCAGGGTTGCCAGTATGTGTGGGTCCGCCTTTATAACTTTGAGGAAATGAAGGTCGGATCCAATTCTCAACGCTGTCAGTAGTCCCTCTCTTGGTCTGCCAAATGCTCCTCTCAAGGCTGATGAGAAGGTGATTGCGTAGCCCTCTATTGATGGTTTGTTTTGGATCCAAGTTTCTTGGAAGCACCAGATATCAGAAGATCCCAAGTTGACATCCGAGGAATTCGTCAGGTGGGAGAAACCTCAGGTGTTCCAAGAGCCCAGAGTTAAATTGGTGGTCGGTTCCGTAGTCGGTGACTGGCCAGAGTGCTCCTTGTTTATCTGGCTTTTGTCTAATTGCTAAAATCTGTGTTTTGTTGATAAGGCTTTGGGCAACCAATCCCAGCGGTTGACCTCTTCCTTTGAATTTTGTTGCTTATTGTCTGGATTTAGCTTCTCCTTTCCTTTTGCTGAGATATCTTGTTCAATGGTGGTGATCCAGTTTTTTTTGGGGGCCCGGCGGCACTCTTTCCAGTTCTAAAGAGCTTTGGCGATGGTCCTCGTTCTGTTTCCGTATGGGAGGTCTTGGATGGTGTCTATTAGGCTCTGGCGACGCCCAATCGTTCCGTTGTGTGGGCTCACTTGTGCCGTGGGCTCTCGTCCTTCTTTCTCGAGAGCATCTCTCCGAGCGATTAGATGGTTCTTCTTTGTGGGGATTATGTCTTTTGGTGCTTATGTAGTCTGTGAGGTCGTATCCTATGGCTCCCAGTTTGTTTTTTTTCTTTGGTTAAGGCAGATTTAATGGTTTCAGACTGGATGTGTAAGTAAACACTGTCGACTCACTTTTTGTCCCTGAATTCCATGATTATGAGGTCTTCTGTAGATAAGGTTTTCATTGCTGGGACCAGATGGAATATTTTTAAGATAGTTTTCCTATTGTGAATAAAAGAGGAGTCTTCTTTCCAGATGCTTTTCAAGGTGAAAGAGCGTGTCTTCGTGGACCTAGCCAAGCGTCTTATAAGGTCTCTTTTTGCTTGACGGTCTTTACTATTGCCACTAGGTGTGGGGGAGTGCTTCGAATTGCGAGACCCTCTGGATTTTGACATCCGTTGGTAGTTTGATGTAGACGAGGGTCTGGCTGCATGATCTAGTTTGTGATGCCTTTTTGAGCTTCGATTTCTGGGAGATGCACGTTCCACCCCGTGGGAGCTTTTGTGGACTCTGGAACGCCAGTGGGTTGCAGTTTCGGTTGGTCGTTCCTGTGTTGCTTTTTGAGAGTCTCGTCTCAATGGTTGAGTTCCCTTGGAAGGGTGTGGCCTGGGCTTGTCCTTCTCTGGGGACTTTTCCGTTTTCTTGGCTGGTGGGTACTGAGACAATGTTCTATGTTTGTTTTTTGCCAAGAGGTTTAATTTCTTCTCTTCCAATGTCAGGAAGATTGGACTTGTTGGCTCCAGGGTAGGCGGTTTATTTTTGTTTTCATTTTTTTGTTTGTGATCAGGGAGTTCGACAGATGGAACAGGAGATTACTGTTTGCGTTTCTCTTCCTTTTTTGAGCTGGCTTCCGGTCGTCTTCATCCCAGTCCTCCTTAGTTTCTGTTTCATTTAGAGCTGCGTCCAACAGCTCGCTTTCCGTAATTGACCAAATGGTATCATCTGTGACCCTCTTTTCTTTAGTGGTTGTAGATGGAGGCTTCGATGGAAGAGGGAGAGTAAGGTCGCTGGATTTGGGCTCGAAAGGTAAGCAAGATTGCTTAAAAGAGGATGCCTGGCTGTCTTCGTTGATTTTGTGTCTGATTGAGGGTTTATTCGTCTTTGTCTTTGCGGGACCTCTCAATGTAAGATAGTCTTTTTGGATGGATTGGTCAACTGACCAAGCTGCACATCCATTTTTCAGTTGGAGTCTACTCCCCATTTTCTGGGTAGTTTTGTTCAGGTTGGTTTGCCTGGACCGCGGGGATTTAATGCTTGAGAATCTTATTTTTTCTTTTGGTTTTGTTGTAGGCGGCTTCGCTGGAATAACTTCCGATGTTGGCCCTGCTTGCAAGTCAAGTGGCACCTTGTTCCCTTGGTTGGTGGAGGCTGTCCAGGCTTCTACGGCCGAGTCCCCTGTGAAGTTAAAGGTTTTATAAACTGGCACGTCAGTTTGGGTGGACCTCGAGCACTTAGAATAGGCCGCGAGGTGACCTGATTGCGTTGGAGCTGGTCCTGATGGTGGTTTGTTGCGGTCCTTTGCTGTGATGTAACCTTCAATGAAAGAAAGTCGCGTCTGAACGTGAGCCAGCAGGGTTACTTGATCTTTTGCAGAGTCGTTAAGCGCTTCATATAGCTTAGTAAAGGGTGCAAGGGCTATGGTTAAGGATGACATGAGGGCCAAGAGATCGGTTTTCCTTTTTGGATATGAAGATGGAGGGCCAGGTGTGGCTTTGGAGATCAGAGTTTGGTTTGAGTCTCTGCTTTTCGGCGAAGGTTGCTGTAAGTCGCTGATGAGGCTTTCGCTTACAGGGTTCTCTTGCAGGCTCCTGTCAGAGGGTAGGGTCTCCTTCCTTACGTCTTGGGTGGTGTGGTTATTGAGTGCTTTGCACGAAAGTTCCTTCTGATGCATGTTCTTCGTGTGTTTTGCCCGGCCTCGGGACACCAGTTCCTCTGTTGACTTACTGATTGCCAGATCGTGAGAACACTAAACTTGGTCAGTGAAAGTTGCGCTGATCTGTTGTGTCCGATTGGGGTCTGTAACATTGGAAGAGGTTTCAGGCCTGGATCTTTCCACTTTTAGGTCCCATCTTTTCAAGAAAGCAAGTTTGCGTAGGGAATCCTTATTGTTTTCTTGGTTCTGGTCTTGGTGCGTTCCTTCCAGTAGTTCTGCATCTGATATCTTGGCTTTGTCTTCTTCTGGCAGGGATTTGCTTTTGGTCGCAAAGAAATTCGATATGGATCCCTTTGTTGGTGATTTTTTCCACTTGCAAAACCGTGGTGGTATTTTTTCCTTCGTCAGTGGTTTTTTACAAGACAGCTGCGTGGTAGCCTTAGAAGGAGTCGTTATACGCGGTTGTGACTGGCGTTTGATGAGGCTTGCACTCGTGGGATTAAGGCGTCTTGTGGGTTCAGCTTCAGTCGGCGTTCAGTGTGTATCAGAAAAGTTGAGTCTTAGAGGAATTGATGGGGATTTGGTTCCCTCGTCCAGCTCGTCTTCCGAATACTCAATAGTGGAGTACGAGCAGTCTTCAGTACTTTTGTCCACCACTCTGTATTTTGCGGGACTAAGAGTGCCCTCGTGTTTGAGTGGGCAATGGATTTGTACTTTGATGACTTCCGTGTTCTGAGAATCAGCTATTTTCGCTGATAAGATGGTTGTTACCAGAGGCTTCGGTTCGCTTGGGGCTTTCAGACGGGTGGTGGTTGGATTGTTCACCCCCACTTCCGAAGTCTCCTTTATTTTCAGAATGTCCTTGCACTCAGCAGGAAGGGCGCCCGATTCCAAGCTCTGAGGGCCCTCCCCACCTTGCATGTGGGCCGGTTGCATCTTTACTGGCCTCTGTTCCTGCGAGGGTTGTGAGGGCTGCGAGTTCTGTGGGGTGGACCCTTCCTCCGCGCTAATCCGTTCCGTGTACTCCAGCTCACTCGGCTCGGCTCGGGGCGCGGCTCATCGGCAACAGGGCTCGCCGCCTCCGCAACGAGCTCCCGGCCGGCGGCGGCACCCTACGCAAGAGGAGGCGGACCACAGTCAGGCGCAGATTGCAGATCTCCAGAAACGAAGCAGTGAGCCCCGTCCATAGGCTCGGCAGCTACGTTTTCAGCGACGGCGCCTGTTGCAGCTCGAGCAGCCAGATCATCTTGTTCGGGAGCTTGAGGGCTGGTAGGTCTCGATAGCTTATTTTCTGCAAGGCGGTGTGGGGGGGATGTTGACATGTTATCATCCAACGGGGTCTGTTCGGAAGTAGGCTCCGTCAGGTCTTCCATGTCCAGCTGGTTACTCCCCCCCTCGCCCCCCCCGGTAGGCGAGTTCTCAGACGATGATGTTGCATGGAAGTCTTTCAGGCCGAGTGAGTTTTTTGTCAGGGCTTCTTTGCATTTGTTTAGGGCCAATGGCACCAGGGCTTCAGGTGATTTGAGTTTGCGGGCTGTGGGCTCCTTCAAGGAGTACGGTTTTCTGGCACAGCTCACCCGCTTCAGGGGACTCCGCCTCTCCAAGCCACTATCTTCACTTCTCGTCCTCTGGCTTCGGCTTCGGAGCCAGTGCCCCTCACCGCTTGTTTCGTCAGTTAGCATCTCAGTGTCGGGTAGACCGCGGAGCAGCCGCAGACTGCCGTAGACTGCGAGCACCTCAGCGAGCAGCTCCGTGGCCGCTCTGCGGCTGAAATGAGTTTATGTAGGCTGTGTTACTCCTCCTCCACACAGCACAGCAACTGTAGACAGACTGCAGGAAAGCAGGGAAAGAGCCGGGGAGTGCCGTAGACTCAGTGATTATCACTCGAAATACTGTAGACATCCCTGAGGACCATGAGACTACTACTGGCAATCACGCTGAAGTTTGTTCACTGAGGCTAGGCGCAAAGGGACACTTTTACATACAGACGCTCATGGGGCTCTTCGCACATTGAGCAAAAAGCCTGAGGTCTGCCTAGAGGTCATAAGGACTGATCCTGGGATATATCTTGAGGGTGCTTCAGGGTCTGCGCCAAATGACTCTGCACTATACAGCTTCGCATGCACCCCAGAGAAACTGTGTCACAGATCACCTCAGACAAAATGGCTTCCATACTGACATTGACACTAGTGGCAATGCCAGTGTGTCCGGTGTCGTCCTCATGTGGTTCTTCACCATCTAATACGACAGCAGGGCCTGTTAGGCTGACCCCCTACAACCTCTAGATCTCAAAGTGGAATGGTCCACTGGTCAGACACATGGTATAGCGCTTACCTGCAATCATTCACATTATTGAGGTATTCGTACCCATTGTGTACAACAGTGCGCCAGCAGCTCTGGGTGCTTTATACTTTGTAATGGACCCCCTGAGCTGCCTTGTCATCAGGGCAGACTCAGAGATCCACTCAGTCTTGCAAACATATTTGTTCGATCATGAGGTCCCATCAAATGACAGGCTTCTTGAAGAACCTCATAAGGGAAGTCATGTCTGCTATTCTGGCCACCCCTTAACCTGTTGGTCTGCCTGATCTTTCTCTCATACTTCGACTGGTTCCTCAAACTCCTACAGATGTGCTTGTGGCACCTGTGCCCACGGCTCTCCCAGGATTCCAAGAAAAGTTTACTGCAACACCTAAACCACCTCCGTTGGGAAAATCTCAGGACGATTAGTCCTAACTAATCAAGGACCAGCAGGAAACGGGTGACGAGTAAGAGGAGTACTTCCCATCTTCAGCTCGTTAATTCCATGACTGGACGACTGGCTTGTCTACATTTTGGGGAATTTCTGCTCTCCCAGAGGCGCAACCGGAGAGTGACCTTCTAGTAGAGGTTCTGGTCTTACAGTCAGCAAGGGTGTCAGAGTTCTGCAGAAGGATGTTCTGGCAATTGCCTCCAAGAACTGGCAGAAGCTTCACTGATGCCAGTCCAGGAGTAGGAAAACAGAAGGAAGTTACTGCCAGGTTTCCTCTGAAAAGCCCCTATTTGACTACCCATCCACAGCTGCATTCTTCAGTAGTTGTATCGGCCTCGCTGTACACCAAACAGGCAGCAGCAGGTTCTTCATCTGCTTTTGTGGCTACACTCTTGAATAAGGAAGATATGGTTGTACAATCAAACAGTGAAAAGATGTATGAAAAGGAATGGCTGCTTCTCAGGCATGCTAATGCACAGTTAGTAACAGCTAATTGATGTCAATGGCAAGAAATACGATTATCTTCCTGACCTCACACTGGACAGATAGGTAGGTTACCTTTAGGTCTGACTTGGGTGAGGCCAAGCAGGAGCCACAGAACCTGTTAGAAACTTTGCGTCAACTAATTGGCACGGCCAGTCTGGGGTTTTGTGTGGAAGAGGGCATTTGACATTCTGCTTGGAGGCGCTCAAACAGGTTTACTAATGCCATGCAAGAACCCATTCTGGATCTCCCCTTGTATTCAGCAACAGATGATGAGCACAATAACAAAAAAACAAGCTCTCGGACAGCCAAATCCTTGGTAGTGCTAACTAAACCCACTGGCAAGCCTTTCTCCCACGTTGAGGGTAGCCAGGACCAATGTTCCCTCTAATTTTTTTGGGCTGTGTGCGCCAAAGAATAGTTGTGTGCGGGCTGTTTTTCAGTCATGTGCGCAACTGAGTGATGCGCTGCCAGACCGGGGGTGGTCGTCGGCGCAGCGGCGGCGCAGCGCCCCACCAGTGAGCAAAGCTTAGTGATCAGATTCCACAGTGTGCAAGCGAGGAATGCAAATTTGCAGCACAACAAGCTCTACTTCAAGGGACATTTGGGTGCTCTATTCTCCTCCCAAGACTTTAGCTCTTCTGAAATTGTGTCCTTTTACATCTCTAAACCAAGATCTTTAGTTTTATGATGGGTTGGTACAAGAACAGAGGGGTTCTTGTAGTGGAACACAGATTCTGCCTCACAAATTAATATTGGCACAGCATTAGCTTCTCCATTCACTAAATGTATGGAATATAAAGGAAATGCTTTCTCTTGGTTTAATGAAATAAACAGTACATGAACATGATTAATGACAAAGACGGCTTAATAGAAGGCGGGATATGAATGGACATTGCACTCTGACAGTTAAATAAAAAGCACTGAATCATGTAATCATGTAATCTCAGATGATTGTCACCACTCACCTCACCAATGCCATTTGTGAATGTCATGTGACTGCCAGTGTTTAAACATAAGGTCTGTTGTAACGTAACTTTTAGATCATGTGATCTCCATATGTGTAGCAGTGGAGAAAAGAGGTGTTCATTCTACAATACTCTGCCCATTTGAGGCCCACTGTATATTTATTTGCAACTGGATTTAATTCTACAAGGTTTTTACTTGTCGCACCATGGAGTACTGACCTTCCACACACCAGGTCGGGTGGAGAACAATCGTGTGGCAAGCACGGGATGGCTCTATCTCTTCTACACATATGCCCAATTCAACATATTGAGGGTTCATGTGTCTGTTACATTACAACACTCCAGACAACGCCTCTACAGCCAACTTACACAACATCACCACCTGTCCACTCCCTGCCCTGGTCCCTTTCGGGATACCAATGCCCCTATGCCCTCAACAAAGACACTGTGGGGTCGGTGCTTCCGAACTGCACACAGCAACAAAGGCTAGCATCATCCGGGGTCAGACTGGGCCATGTAATTGTCTCAGGCACCAAAGAAAAAGTGGCTCGCACTTGCAAATAGCTTTTCATTCCTTTTGTGATACTGTTTGAGTAGTACCCAGGGGAGCTTTTTGATAAAGTGACGTGCAAATTGTACATTTTAAAGAATATTTATTCAGCAACACTGGTCAAAACTACTAGTCACAGCAGAGTAAATTAACTCATCAAACTGGCCCACATGGGCCAATAAGGGTCCCAGTGACTTTTTCTTTCTTTCACCAATGCATCAGGGCTGGACCCCTGAGCTGCTCGGGGCTGGCCCTCTTGACTACAGCAAAAGAAACTCTGCTGCAAGACCAGGGGCTCTGTGTGTAAACCAGCTGACTCGCACACTAAACTTTTTCTTTCTTTTACCAATAAATCAGGGGATAGCGCGAACGCAGTCCCCCACTACTAGAAATAATGCAGTCGAGTACCCTGCATTTGGGGACATCGCAGGAGTCAGCAAATCCGATGTGCAATGGATGAGCCTCACCCGGGGAGCTCTGCCTTTCTGATCACAGATGCTCCCCTGCCAGGTAAGTATGAGTTGCGAGCAAGAGGGCAGGGGTTGGGCGGCGGGGCCTGTTCTGGAAGCCCCGCTAAGCGAGGGTGAGAAGGCCGGCACTGACCCAGACCCAGCCCTCCCAGAAGCCCTGAGCGTCTGCAGAGCTGCCTGCCCCACATGCAGGGAGAAGCTCCGGCAGGCAGAGCCCAGCAGAAGAGGCACATTGTAGCACAGTTCATTTCTCCCATCAGGCCCTGCTCGGCCCGAGATTTGCATAAATTCGGACCTGGCCGCCAGCCAGCAGGCACAGTCGGATAGTGAGCAGGCCTGGTGCAGTGGGCCCACTGGCCCGTCAGCCCCAGGAGGGTCCATGGCCCTCCTGAGCCGACAGGTCACCCCGCTTAAATAGAGCGTCTCGGGTGGGGTGCCCCCCATCAGGACACGGCAACGCCGTGAAGGCAAGGCCCAATCGGTGCTTGGACGGGGCCGGCGGCAGCCGGTAGCCAGACCCCCCTCCCTCATAAATCCCCAGGAGCTGCTGTAGCCAGACCCACCCCCATAAATCCCCAGGAGCTGCTGGCTGGGCCTTCTTCAGGTTGGAGGGCCTGGGCGCGAAAACAGGCAGGGTGGCTTCAAGAACTACCGGGGCACCTCATAGCATGGGGCGCACATGGGTGGGGGGGAGGGTGCGGCTGGGTGACGTCCATGGGGAAACACACCATAGCGTTTTTTGCCAAACCCTTTTATAAGACGAGAGTCCTCTCCTCCTTACCTTGTAGCACAGTGGCAGGCTGACTGTTGGCTGCTGACTGTGGCCTGGGTCGTCGTCGCCTCGCCTGGTGGTCCTCCTCAGTGTGGCTGTCCTGTGTGTGGGCTGGGCACTGGGCTGGCTGGTGGTGTGACTGGTGACTGAGGTCCACTGGTGCACCCCAATAAATCATGCCCAGCCAGGGCCAGGGCCAGGGCGGGTCAGAGGCCCAATAGCATCAGTCACGTGCGTCACGCCGTGATGGACCTGGCGGCACTGAGTCTGGGTGGACACGAATTTTCATTGGCTTGTTCTTCCCCCAGGCACAAGTGGAAGTTGTTTCAACTTTGTAAAGAAGTGCAACAACAAATTTGTTGTTACTTCCTCCAAAGTTGAAGCAACTAGTGTGCAATGTCACTGGGCCCCAGCTCAGCCTTGCAGGCAGGCTGCCCCCCCAGGGTCAGGACTCGGAGGGAGGCGGCAGGTGTTACAATTGCTTTAGTGTGTGCAATTGCTTCAGCCGCCTGCCGCCTCCCTCCACAGATCAAAGTAAACGTTGAACTCGGCCGGCCCGAGCAGAGCGCGGGCCGAGCACCACACGGCACCGGCCCCCCACGGCCGCCGGTGGCCCGCCCACCATTTTGAATGATGCTGCCTGCTTGCTACACATGCATCTGCATGCATCATAAGTTATGATGCATGCATGATGCAATCATCAAAGCAAGGTAACAACATCTAGTGTTAACTTGCTATGATGATGAATTGTGTGCAGACACTGCAGAGTGCCTCCTGGCTCCTGCCCTGCCCAACCCAGCCCCAGGCGGCCCAGCCCCCAGGAGTCTGACTTGACTTCCCGGCCGCGGGATGAAAAAAAAAATAATAAATAAATAATCATTTCACCCCAGGAGTCCGACTTGACTTCCTGGCCGCGGGCTGGGAAAAAAAAAAATCACAAAATGATGATTGCAGTGCGTGGCAAAATAAGCACTATGCGCGGCTCACAATCAAAAGGTGTGCGGCCGCACAGGCGCGCACCTTACAGGGAACATTGGCCAGGACACAAGGTCCATCACCTTCAGGGTATTAGAGTTTATCAAGGGCGGAATGCTAGATAGCCGACATATCCCTGAACTCTCACCGACACAAGCAAAGTCACCCATCTACAAAAGAATTCTACTCTTTCTTCCCCCTCCTCACCGGACTCTGATTCCATAAAACAATAAGATAAGATTCACAACCTCTCAAGTCAGTGGCAGGCTGACCATGCAATTGGAGACTGGCATCATCAATTTTCTGATCCTTGAAATCTTTGTTGTTTCAGCTGGATTTCAGCTCTCCCCTACCACCTTCTTCCCCATTGTACACTTTTCTTCAAATTGCGCTCCTGGCACATCTGCTGGAAGGTACCAAGGCTACTCTGTATAATAGCTGTGGATTCGGTCTCAGCTCCAGAAGGGGGACTAAGATTCTATTCCTGCAGCATTTCAGTCCTGTAAGGAAGACATGGTATCAAACAGTGAAGAAAGACACAAGTGATCACAGTTCAAGGGTGTTTATTGAACTTCAAATGGGTTGGTTTATCGCCTATCTAATCCTAAATCTAAGGATGGGAGCAAGCTATGAACTTCAAATAATAATAACGCAGTCCTAGTGGAGTCTGTCAAAATAAAAGGGCCTATACTAATAAACCTATTGCCAATATTTACTTTAAATACAAATGATGTGGGACAACAATGTAGGCAAAAGAAAAGTGTTCAAGAAATATGTCGGGATAGTTGAGCAGTTGGCTTCCCTTCCCCAAGTTTTCGGCACAGGGCAAGGCGGGACATTTAGGCTTCACACACACTCTGGCTTCTTGGCCATGAGGAAACAGTTCAAAGCACAGACGACAGCACCTTCTGCCAAAGACTCTCTCCCAATGACAGTCTCTTATTGCAGAGGGCATGATGTAACAAACAAAAACCAAAGTTCATTTCTTATCCGGATTCTCACATTCATAAGTTCGCAATTGGTCTCCCTCATTCAGGCCCGGACCACGGATCCCCCTTGTTCGTGCCCAGACCCCTTTGTTTAAAAAACTAAAGACTTTCTATTGTGCAACGGGTTTTGCTTAAACTGTCGCAGGACCACTACAATTCCTTCCATTTCTCATTCTTTGTGTTTTACTTTAAATTCTGCCACTTCTTGGTTGAATACTTCAGAGACCTTCGATTGAGCACACTCGCAGTGCCAGACCACTCTGTCACAAATATTGTATCTTCTTTGCTACAGTTCAAGCATCCATCAGCCATTAGGCTCTCCTCACGTCTTTCATCACACGCGTTACCAATCTCTATCTTTTCGTTCTTTATACTATGTTGCCACTTGCAACCTTGACTTCAACACAGACCGCTCTTGCATCGGTCTCCCCAATTCAGCGGCTGTGTTGATGTTTCTTTGATCTTGGAGCCACGGTGGCTGCTGCTTCTCCCTAACTCGGTCAGCCATGCAGGAGGCCCCTGGGTATCTCCGACACATAAAGCAGGATTCTTTAGTCTGGTTTCCTGGCCTCACGCTTTTTAATCTGAAGGTTTCTAGAAAGTAACGGCTTTCCACACAAAAAGTCAAGGGTATCTCCCTCCTTGCAAACCCTTCTTGGTTTGCCGTCTTTCTTCCCTCATTCAACTGCTGTCTTGAACCTGCTGTTCCTTCATTTGCTTTGCCTCGCTCAAAGTGTACTCTCGTGCTCCGCCTTGGAGAAGCTTAATGGAAATCAGGTGTGAATGGTTACCAGTAATTGCCTGACCTTGCCCCACCATAGTAGGGGGACATGTCAGGTACACTGTTCGGGTGTGAGTCTCTTTTCTCCCAGAGTGGGCTGTCAGTTTGAAAGTGTTTTTGCAGGGAAAGAGGGGATGGGTAGAGTTCCTATATAGCCTAGCACGTAGGATGGGGTAAAGGTGTTGCAGGGAGAGGGATACCACGTCTCGCAATCAGGTGTCCCACTCCCCGAAGCCCCCTCAACCAGGTGATCCTCCCGCACTGGTCCACACCCAGGGTCTGGATCCAAATGCGATGGCCATGCCCTGGCCACATGAGAGAGATACTCACGGGGACTAGCAGCTGAGACACCTTCTGGTTTCTCCCAGTCCCCAGTAAGAACCATGCCGACATGAGGGTGTTGCTGGACCTTTCTTTCTTCAATCTTTTCCTCCCTTTAGAATAATACAAGATGGTGATGCCAACATAGATTTCAGAATGACTTTGTGCGTGAGATTGTTTATGCTCTGTAGATCTCAGATTTTCAATAATAAATCCGCATTTTCAGTACACAGCCCGGCCCTTCAGTCTCAATTCAGGTTTTCATCAAGATTGTGAATTTGGCCAAGGGTGCTCGGATGTCTAAATGTAATAATGTTAACCTCTATTTAGATGACAGGTGATACGGAATTCAACAGAGGTGGTTAACTCTCTCTGCAGTCTCTCCTCCTTTGGAACTAGGGTTCACAATAATTATTTGGAAATCTGAAAATGTTCCCTGAAAAACAATGGACTTTTATAGATTTCTGGGGTGACTTGATTGGGGAGAAGAGAAGCAGACATCCGAGCAACAGCCAAGCATTTACTTTCGCATGGTTGTATCAGAGATTACTTGGATTGTTAGCAACTTGCATCCTTTCTGTTCTCTTCACCACGCTCAAGATGATACGATTTCAGCTATAGCTTTTGTAGTGCTGGGCTCAGGAGACAGGAGACAGGTTGCCTGCTAAGCTTCCAAGCCTCTAAAAGCAAGGTGGATGGTCTCTGCTATTTTGGAGTCTTGCAAGTCACCAAAACAGAAGCCTCCTCTGGGTCTGCATGCTCACATGGTTAGATCAAGCGACACAACCCTTGCTTTTCAGAAGCAGGGTATTCAGGATGTTCTTATGAGGGCAGCCTCATGGGCCCATGCCTTCAACCTTTTGCAAACACTACTGCATGGATGTTCTTTCCTGAGTGGATGCAGTTTTTGGGCAGGCAGTGTTGAAGAATCTCTTCCTGATTTAGTTAAGGATCCTCTTCCCTCTGGTAGATTAAACTTGCAACTTCCCATATTGTATGGCAGAAAAGAGACATGACACAGGAGTAAGAAAGTCGCATATGCCTTTCTGCCATACAAACCTCCCTCCAGCCCCTGTAAACAGATATAGTTAGTGCTGTCAAAGCCATAATGCCAACAAGGGGCATACATGGGTGGTGCAAGGGGGACAGGACTGGTGGAGCTATGTACTGCACCAGGCACACCTTTAAATTTGTAGGCTAAAATACATATTGCAGTGGAAATTGATCCAGTACTGTGCCATAAGGGGGCTGCCCATAGAGCATGGAGTAAAGGGGACTATGCACTAGGAGTAGAGTAGTCAATAAGTAACTTTATTTTCTTTCTATAGTTGTTTATTCAGGATGGTCATTAGATTGTGTGTTAGAAATGCATACAAATAATTCACAACCCCTCTCACAGCCCCTATGGTTTCCCTCCTGCCACTATGGAGGAACACTCATAGGGTTGTGTTCTAGCACCTTGAAGCATCTTTCTGCTAGATGGAATTACAATAATAGATCTTGGGCCAAATAACTGGACAGACTCATAGAATATGGCACAGTACTACTTTATTATCAGTTTAATAAAGCACAGTCATCTGACGGACATCGGAATGATGTTTGCACACTCACACAGTGACTTGATTACATGGAGTTCTTATACCCCAGTATACGCCATCTATGATGTAATTCTACGTGACAAAATACAAAACCTATCGAACTGAGGGATTGGTTAAGGGAACATATCTACTACTTCATTAGTTACCACATGTCTGGAGGGCAGGCCTTGAACTACCTCTAAATGCATGTAGTACTGATCATGATGGACAAAACATCAGGGGGTTGGCTCTTGCAACACTGTATGTTAGGTTGTCCCTCATTCCCACTGATTGGTTGGGATACAATCCCAACCTTGGACTTTCAGCTCCTTACAGAACATACGTGAAACGTAACTTAGGTGTTTGAATCCCATCAGACTACTCCCCGTTTTCCCAAATAGACCATCGTCTGTCATCAGTAGGCCTTCAGCCAAAATCTGCCATTTGTAGTGGACCTTGTTGCTGCTCACTGTTCTGGAACATTCAAGGGAGTATGAGTACACCACTATCTTAGCTTAAAGGTCTAATGAATAATCTTTGTTTTCAACTTCTGGGTCACGTGTGAGTGGACCACAAATTTGTCAATTTTAGCCTTCCATTTACTGCTATTTGATTAAATTATGCAAGGTGCTGTTGCTCCTCTTGGCCTCTAGAGACTTGCTCACTCTATCTCATATGAACTTTATACAATTTTAATTGACCAGCAGTTTGGCTCTCTTAGATGTTTTTGTCTTTCTTCATCTAAAAAGAATGTCTCTCACATGCTTAACGCTTATCCATATATTCCCTTTGTGCTCTGTACTTATCCTTTAAAAATAAAACCTTCACTCTTGTCAGTCTTGACTGATCGTCTTTTACGAGGCTGTCTTTTTTCATGCCTTCTGATTCTTACAGCTTCGGTTTGTTTCTGAGGTAGCTTGGTTACATTCAACGTGACCCGGCGTCCATTTTCCTAATATGGCCGTCCTTGCCATGTTATATATTCCTCTATAGCAAGCTTCTAAGGGTCTCATTACACGTTGTGCGGTAAGGGAATACCGGTACCGGTAATGAATTACCGGTACCAGTGATTTCCCAAGCCAATCACGACCTGGACCCACCGCTATTAGCACACCCGTTAATTACGGTGCCACTAATAGCGGCAAGGCCGCGGGCGCGCAACCCCCATGCCGGAATTAGCGCCATGGCGCTAATACCAGGGCATCACAAGCCATGCGGACATGGCATTCGCGGCATGGAAAACACCTAAAAAACCCTTACCAGCATGGCGCAAATAACGGCATCGAAAAGCACCCGTTAAGAGACCTGAGCAGTGTACCCATCTGCCACAGGTGGACACAATCAGCACAGGTGTATGCAATGGAGACAGGCAGCACAAAAGAGCACACCACACCCCTTCCCACACCAAGATGGTCCCAATAGCAGCAGCATGACATGATGGGCTGGAGTACATGATAGCAGTGCAGCACCAACAACAGCCAGCACCAGAGGTGAGCCGTAACAGGTACCCATTCCTCACACCATACAGGCGATGCCAGCTATCCACTGAGGAGGTGGCTCCTAACCCCTGTACGGAACCCACAGAACCATCAGGAAGAGGACAACAATATTGCACATCCTTCCAATGACAGTGCTCCGCTGCCTAAGCGGCCTGGGTGTGGCACTCCTGTATGGCCGTGTCAAAGTGGCAAAGACCACCATGGCATGTGTAGAGCATCACAAAATGTGCATATGATGGAATGTGCCTATGCCACTTGAAATTGACATGCAACCACCAGAAGAGTATGATGTGGCTGGGGATGAGTGCGGGTGGAATGCCCCGGCAGGACATGAAAGAGGCAGTGCCAAGGAGGCACACGATGTGCATCAGCATCTGATTCTGGAATCTCATCAGGCACCAAGGTGAAATAGCATGGACGTAGACGGGTATTGTTGCCCTGGTGCATGTTTCGAGGCCCACGAAGGACCCTGTCCACAATGAATGACACATACACAATAATGGAGACCACGCTTGGGTTTCAAACTCAGAACAGTGTATATTGAACATAATGTGATGAAAAGTGCATTACCCCAACTCCACAAATACACCCTTACCCCCCTTCCCCCTCAACACACCCAAATACACCCTTACCCCCCTCCCCCCTCAACACACCCAAATACACCCTTACCCCCCTCCCCCCACAATACACCCAAATACACCCTTACCCCCCTCCCCCCTCAACACTCCCATGTGAGTCTCATGGCGTGAATGTGTCCATCGCCACATGTGGCACCCGAATCTTGGTGGCCCTATTTGCCAGTGCCTGCATCGTCATCTGGTGGTTGTGAAGCGGTGCGCCGCAGGTTCCGCATAGACCGGCGTAGGGGACTAGTATGACATGAACTCCCAGACGAGGAGGGGCCTGGTTCTTCCTGGGCCATGAGTGGGCACCGACGCTCAATTGCGTCTGCTATGCGGTTCATGGCCTGCCGCAGTTGGGCCATTTCACTGCAGATTCGGTTGGTGCATGCCTCCATGCCCTCCCTCGTCTGCTGTGCAAGTGTAGCAATGTCCTCCCTCAGGCGGGCTGTCTCAGCCACATGTTGCCCTACTAGGCCACTCATCTCGGTCTGCCTCTGAAAGCTGGACGAGAGGTCATGTCGCATGGTGGGTGCTGGTGGGATGGCTGATGCACCTGGATCCATTGCACTTGCATCAGGAGAGAATACCTGGGGGCTCCATGGCCCTTCAGGGGTGGGTGATTCTCCATGACTACCCAGACCTGAAGAGAACCTCGGGCTTGCCAGTAAGGGGCTTGTTGGTCTGGGGCTCTGGCTTTCATCATCAATGGCAGGTGTTTCCTCCTCATCTGAAGGTGGGGCAGTGGCTGCTGCCTCACCCGTTGAGCTGGTGGCAGCAGAGTGCATTCCCTCGATGCTGCCTTCACCTGCTGGGAGACACACTTCCGTGGGTGCCACGACGGGAGCAGGCATGGCCTGTGGATGCGTGCAACTGGTGTTCCGGCTGCCTTTGTCCCTGTGGTCATGGTCACTCGTCCTGGCTGCCCTTGCGGATGTGGCGATGTCCCCTGTGGCATCCCTCCTGGGTTTTTTGCTGGATGTGGGAGCAGGTGTGGAAGTGCGTGCCTCCTCAGTGTCAGTGTGTGATCCTGTACGGGTGAGAAATGTGGAAAACCATCAGTCATGGGTCGACCTGCCTTGAGCTAAATGAATACGTCATGCCGTTCTATGCATTTAGGGCTCTTTAGTGTGGATGCAGGTAATGGGGATGTTGGGTGGGTCATGCATGAATGGCTCTGTGTTGTAGGGGTATGTGGTGATGCATGCATGTTTGTTTGTGGCTGGATCCACGGCATTCATATGGACACATGATTGGGGGGGAACATCACATTTCACTGTGCATTGTTTGATGCATACACTCACCTCCATCGGACGAAATGGCCACGCCATGCTCCATTTGTCCAACTCCCCCGATGGATTCCACCCCGATAGTTGATGCACACATCTCCTCCCACTCAGTGAGCTTGATTGGCGATTCACTGCCTCCTCCTGTGCCCGTAGCCAGGTTGCGGTTAACGGATAGAATGTTCCGCACACGGAGCCGGAGGTCATCCCACCTCTTTCGGCAGTCTTTAACTGTGCGGGTTGTGGTGCCTACCGCGCTGACCTTGTGGGCTACCGCTTCCCAGATGGCCTTCTTCTTCACAATGGTCTCCCGACGCATGTCGTTATTGAAGACCACCTGGGCATTTTCTGCTAGTGTCTGCGTGAGCATAAGGAGCTCCTCCTTGCTAAATTTCTCCTTGCGTTGCCGCTCAGACGATTTTTTTTAACGGCCTTGGGCATCTTTACGGTGTCCTTGGTGTATTTTCCAACGTGGTTCCTGGTAAGGTGTCCTGGATAAGGAGGATGGCAATGGATTGTGTTTTTAAAGATGGCCGCTGTGCTCTTTCCCGTTCCGGTGCGATGACGCTATTTCCGGTTCCGCAAAATTACGGTAACCGTTATTAGCGGTGACCGCTAATGGCGGTCACCGGTATTTGCGAAGACCGCAATTTGCATGTGGCGGCAGGTCGGAAGTGCTAACAGTGCTTTCGACGATGCCATTAAGGGACTTTCTGGGGACTTTTGCGGCATGGCGGTAGGCTCATTTCCGTCATGGCGGTAGGCTCGTGCCCGCGATCTCGTAATGGCACGCAATTTGCGGCCTCTTGCGAGGGCGGACACGCTAATTACGCCATGCCGGTAACTGGCGATTTTTACCGCCTACCGTGTAATGAGGCCCTAAATGTTGTCTGTCTTCCTTGCGTTACTGCGTATTTACAGTTATTGGTCAATAAGTAACTGCATTTCTTTTTAGATTCATGATCACTTTAACTTCAGATTCATGTTAATCTTAGTACTTCAGTTACTTTATTACTCAGTATTTTCATATTGTTTCAACATAGGTTCATATATCTTCTTCATGACATCACTTTGTACTTGTCAGATTTTATTTTAACGTCCGTCCATGATTTCCATCGATGCATTCTGACACCCTGGCATACGACATCCTTCCATGCGACCTCCTTCCACACTTTCAGTGCAAGGGTACATTCTGTATGACTGTCTGAGTGCACAACGGCTCTCATACACTTGATGCGGTATAGGAACGATAAAGGGGTCCCACATATCCCAACTGCTCCAATATGACAGTGTTGGAGGGGGTGGGGACTGGCAGGATAGTGCCTACCTGCTTCTCAACATTCCTGACACTGGTCGAATTTTCACCTAAATTCTCTTCTTCCATGGTTCTTATCACCTCTTCATCATTTATCAGCATTTTTTCTTTTTCCTGCTTATTTTTTGGGATCCAAATCCCCACTCAGGTGTCCTGCATTCTTGGTGTTCATCCACACCAAGTCATGTGGCAGCACTCTCCGAATTGTGAACAGAATATCCAACATTCCACATATGTTTTCCGCTCCTTAGGATAATGGAACTTGGTTCCTGGCGGTGCAAGAGTGCTTTCTTAAAAAATATTCTTGCAGGTATTGGCTTCATTTTGCATCTGCTCACCCATTCAAGCATCAATGTCAATCATTCTCTTCATCCCAATAGCTTTCTTGGCTGTCTTCTTGCATTGTCCCACAATGATCCTTATGAGACAGAATCCTAGCAACACAAACACTAGTATTGTTCAAAGTATTTTGAAAGCATTTGCTTGCCAAGTTGGAATCCATGAGAACAGAGATGTAAACCAATCATAATCTTCAATTTCGTCTACTTCCTCCACCATCTTTGTGTGCAACATTGACACAATAGTTATTGCTTCTGTCAGAGTTTCATTCTCGTCATCATGGGCAGGTGTAAATGTGCAGCAAGAAGTCCCGATCTTTGCACACACGCCTCCTTCCAGTGCTGTAATCAAGTCCAGAAAATACCTGTTCTGGAGAGTCATAAGCCTAATAGCCCTCATTTCGTCTCGAATCGCATTGAATCCTTTTATTGTTGAATTTCTTGTTTGTAGCAGCCCCCATCTTGTAATCTGCAACCACTTGGGATTTGTTGCAGCCTGGAGTCCTGGCATGAATATAAATAGATGTCAGTATCACTGTTGTTTGGCTAAATAGTTTGTTCATCTGGAATGTCATAATATGCATCTTCTGAGAAATAATTCTCTTTTCACGATGGAGATTGAGTGATCTTTTCTTTAAGTGTGCATCCATTTTTGGAAAATGTATTGTCTGCAAGTCACTTTGTGGTACTACCAAGGCTGGTTTACTTATTAGTACCAATGAGCACACTCCTCCCCACTTGCTGCGGTAACTTCGTATATGACACCAGTTAACTATATCTAATCAATTGGCTAACCTTGAAATCAACAAGGACCTCACTAACTTAGATGGCACACTCTTGGCCAATTCAGTACTCTCCCTAAATTTGACTTTCATAGTTGCTCGGCAAGTGAAGTATTGGTGAGTGTTACCAACATGTCCACATCCTGTTTGGGGAACTCATGCCCTGCTGATATCTTGATAGGTTCTCTAGACGTCCTGATCCTGTGGATCACTAAGATGATTAATTCCTCATTTGAGTCAGGCCTTGTACCTGCTGCCCTGAAGGACGTTTGGGTCAGCCCTCTTATGAAAAATAATTATCTCAATCCTGCAGTCTCCAAGAAACATCAGGCAATTACCAATGTACCATACTTGCTGAAGATTTTGGATAGAGTGGCATATTTGCAATCCTGAAATTTATTGAAGAAAATAAACTTCTTAATATACACCAATCTGGCTTCAGATCCCAACATGGAACAGAGACGGCCATCTGGATCTTTTATCCAATATTGTGGGAATTGGAGAGGAGCCACTGTGAGAAACCTGAAGGTGTCTCACCTGCTGGTACCTGGAGATCTGTCATCCAGGTGGCCAGGACACAGCCATCACTATTGGATCTAGTACCCGGGGGTGAACCAGTGGTGGAGGATCACCTGGGCGAGGGGTCTTCGGGAAGTGAAAGCGGGACACTGAGGATTGAGACTCCGTATCCCCTTCCCTGTAACACCCTTTCCCCATCCTAACGTGCAGGATATTTAGAAGCTCAACACACCGCCCTCCTTTTTCCACACAAACACTTTATTACATGGTAATAGACAACAGACTAACACCAAAACCGTTTACCTGACATGTCCCAACCCTCTGGTCAGGCAGTGTCAGGCAATTGACAATGACTACGCACACCTGTCGGCCCTTTGCCTTCCCCAAAGGGATAAAAGACGGCGCATGAAAGCACACTTCGAGCAAGGACGAACGCACGAGGAGACAGCTACACCAAACCGGCAGCACAAAGGGAGAAGAAAAGCTGTGAGACCTGGAAGGAAGATGAAGGGGGAGTTGCCTTTGCTCTTTTCAACTCATAACCACTAAGCCTCCAGAAGGGAAATCATAAGACCGGGAGTTACAGCTGGCATGCGGAGGTCAATGGGATACGGGGGCCTCGCGCTTTGATGACGCTGGCGGAGTGGCAAGCTGGCTACTGTGGTACTATCCTTGACTGCAGAGAACAAAGAAGCCAACGGGTTCAGCACAGCCAGTGAGTCGGAGGAAGCTGATATCAAACCGAATTGTGTTAATCCCAAGGTTGCGAGTAGCAACATTCTGAACGCAAGAAGAAAGGACTTGGGTGTATGTTTGAACTTTAAAGAAAGCCCAGTTGAGGTCCAGGTACAGAGTGATCCGGCGCCATGTGGGCGCTCATTCGAGAGGCTCTGACCGGGACCTCTTTTTGAAACTACAACAACCAGAAGGCCCGAGGAAAGGGTGGGGTAAGGCGTCACAGGTGTCCTACAAGGGTCACATCAAATCCCTTGTACAATCGAAAGTCTCTGACCTGTTGCCAGAGAAAAGCTAGGGGAAGGGAACCCCGCTTTCCACTTCGACTGTGAACTGTGATAATTGATAAGTGTGAACCCGACAGATGTCGAAAGAAAACTAAAGAGAAAGAAACCCTGCTTTCTGATAAAACTGAGCAATACATGAACTGTATTAGCAATACATGAACTGTGTTGAAGAAAGGCCGTATTGAACTCGACGGAGGGTGGCCCGTTTTTGTAAGGCGGATCCAAGCCCGGGAGAGGGAGATCCCAGGGGCTGAGAGCAAACGCCCAAAGAACCTTTGTTTGTTTGTCATTGTGAAATCTGGGCAAAGAACAATTGCCCAAGGTGCAAGATCACAGAGAACTTTTGTTTGTTTGTTTGTTACTTTGAATCAGCAAACCTTCTAAGGCAAGAGACTTTTGCAGGAAAGGGGTTTTGATACCGTGGAGAGAACTGGGAGCCTCGTACTGTCGAGGCCCAGGAGTGTGCTGTGCTCGAGAGTCCCGCCTTTTCCTGTGCCTCAAACGTGGGGAAGGGAGATCCAGCCATATCATCCTGACTTATCATTTTGTGAACACTTCTTTCTTTTCTGGTGAACATTATCCCACACTTTTATTTTGTAGCTAGTGGTAAGGATTGGTAATTTCTTTTTTTTTTTTTAGCATAGGCCCTTTTTATTTGACAAGATGCCACTCAGATTGCCTTATTATTATTTGATGGTGGCAGCTTGCTCCCATTTAGATTTAGGTTTAGATTAGACGTTCATCTCACCCACCCTGGAGCTCTGAGGTAAGGTTGCATTGCAAACAGCGTCTTGTGCTGCATTTGTGCGCCCATTTAGTTAGCCCTTAATATTTGAAACCAAGTAAAATTCCCCCAGGTGCTCTCGGCACCTTAACAAGCCCCGGCCCACTTCCTGAATCCCCCGCCCACCTCCCATCCCTCCCTACCCCGTGATCGGTCAGTGCTTTATGCACTGAACACTTGAGAGCCTAGCCCCCACAGCGTGTCCCTGGAGCTTTTCCCATCTGGAGCTCTGAGGTAAGGTTGCATGGCAAACAGCATCTTGTGCTGCATTTGTGTGCCCATTTAGTTAGCCCTTAACATTTAAAACCAAGTAAAATTCCCCCAGGTGTTCTCGGAACCTTAACAAGCCCCAAAACACTTCCTGAATCTACCGCCTGCCTCCCATCACTCCCTGCCCCGTGATTGGTCAGTGCTTTATGCACTGAACATGTCAAGAGCCTAGCCCTAGCCTCTCCTACACCCCTGACCCGCCCCCTACGGATTGGGCAACTCCCGTATTTAATAGTCTCTCCCAGGGCAGCCCTCTGCCCGGCAGCCCCTGCGACTAGGGGCCCCAAGGCAAAGGGCAGCTCCTACATTGGCGGCTCCAAGGTGTGTCGTTAGGTGTCAGCAGGGGAAGCCAGTGGCCAGCCGTCAACCAGCAACAACCACCAAAGTAAGTGTGGCATGGGTGGGGAGTAGAGCAATTACTCTACTCCAGAAAACCCCGGCCATTCTACATTACCCTACAACGGAACTGTGAATTTTAGCATGTGCCACACCTAGATGGAATTGTGAAGTTAACCAGTCACACACTTAGAATTGTGAATATTAGCATGTGCCACACTTGGATAGAACTGTGACATTGCCCGGCGCCGCATCTGGATTGGACTGTGAAGGTTAACAAATGCTGCGCTTAGATTAGATTGAATTGTGAATGTTAGCTAGTCCCACACTTGGGAATGTGAATACTAGCATGTGCCACACTTAGATAGAATTGTGATCATCAGCCAGCATCGCATTTAGATAGATTGGTGAATATTGGCATGTTCTGCACCTAAATAGAGTTGTGTACATTGTCCTGTGTCGCTTTTGGATAGGGCCGTGAGGGTTAACAAATGCTGCACTTACATTGAATTGTGAATGTTAGCAAGTCCCACACTTAGAACTGTGAATATTAGCATGTGCCACACTTAGATAGAATTGCGATCATCAGCCAGCGTTGCATCTAGATTGGTGAATATTACCATGTGCCGCACCTAGATCGTACATTAGCCTGCGTCACATCTAGGAAGGACTGTGAAGGTTAGCAAGTCCCACACTTGGATAGAACTGTGAATATTAGCCTGGTGTAGCCGAATCCAGATGTAGCCTCCATTTTAGCCTATTGTATGCGCAAACCCACTTACTGTGAAACGGGGGCCTTGTCCTACCTTACAGGACTCTCAACTCTAGGTGCAGCCTCCATCTTTGTCTATTGTATGGTGAAATGTCGTGTATTATGAGACCTGGGCCTCTGCCCCACCACACAGGATTCTTAACTATAAGCACTTAGCAAAAGTGCAAAGGTCAGCTGCGAGACCTATAACCCACTAACCAAAAAAAACAACAAAATAAAATATTCTGCATACTTAACTCGGACAGAAACCCACACAATCACTTCTCGCACAGCAAGACGTACGCACTTCACCACACTGCAACAAAACAAACAACACATAAGCCACACCAACCGCACACGAGGCCTGACTTCGATCCGAAACTCGCACCAAGGCTCAGCGCACAGTGTAAACTGAACTGAAGCTGCCAAAAGGACACCACTCCTCTCACTATCCTACTCCCTCTTCACCTTACTAACCTAACCTGCATTCTCGTTTACAGAGCCGCCTGGGGACCAACTCCGTTGGTGACGGTGCGCTATACAAATACCTTTAACATGTAACATTATTAAGTTCAATAAACACCCTTGAACTCTGATCACTTGTGTCTGTCTTTACTGTTGCCCCCATCAGTTTCTTACACCACCTAGCCCCGCTTCTACTATTAGATCTTTCGGAGGCATTTGATCTTATTGACCACAGTCTATTACTTGAGAGACTGTTAACCATTGCCAACTGTTCATAAAAAGCTGCCCAGTGGATTTCTGGGTCCTAGAACATCCAGAGTGCCAGTTGAAAAGGCTCAGGCTCCACCCATTCTTCTGACATGTGGCGAACCTCAGGGGTCATGTCTGTCCCCCTTGTTGTTTAATATCTCTGTTCGGCCATTCCTTGATCTTCTAGACGGACTGGGTTTCCAATTTGCAAACTATGCGGATGACACCCAGATCCTTTTTGAACTAACTGGAAATTACTCCAAGGACGCTGTTAATACACGAGGTACAGGGAGGGATACATTATAGATCAAAACCAGGGTGGAGACCTTGGGTGCGAGAGGAGCGGTATCAACGAAGCCCAGAATATTTGGGTCAGTGTGACTGTATTTCATCCTCCCTTCCCCCTGGCACCAATCCCTGAGCCACCCAGGTGCATGCCACAGTGATATAGTAGTAGGCTTAGTGTGCTAGTTCAGATGTAACACTGTACTTCATGAGCAACCTGACCTTCACCAGAAAACAAGATGTGCCCAGCTGACCCACGCGGATCCCGACAAACGGCGAAGGAACTAATCAATTGTAGCCTGGCATCCCCTATGGAGCAGGTCAATGTATATGGACTCACCAATCAGTGGCGCTAGGTTGTTCTATATGTGATGGCGCCACTCAGCCTTTTTAGCTCCTGCTTGTCTTATGATTAACCAGAACGTTCTCGAGCAGCAGAGTCCTTTGCTGATATTTTATATTCTATACAATTAAACCTTGTTATCCTTGCAAGCTATCTCCTGGCTTATTTCCCTAGAGGGTTGTATTCACTCTGGAGTGTGGATTAACAGGGACTTGCCTTCATCTGGTGACCCTGCTGACGTGATCCCATCGCCCCCGTACCTGCAGAGGTATCCAGGCAGCCTCTCCGGAAGGGCCGTGCCCACCTATATTGACCAGTCCCAAAACACGTACGCTGAGTGGTCTTGTGGGAGCCATCTTTGCAGAATCCCACCTGCTCTTTGGAGCGGGGTGCGGGCCCAAGGAGAGGTGCAGGCCGGTTGTTGAACCCTGTGAACTGAGGTCTTTGGCAAAACGTGGATGCGTGAGTATAGCCTGCAGGGGATAACAAAGTAGAGTTGGGTCTATAGAGCAGTGTGAATAGTGTGAACACGCAGTGACTGAAATTGAAAGTGTCCTCAGTTTGTTGATTGTGTTGATTTTCTTTTTTCTGGCCATTTCTATTTTACTTTTTAAGGCTATTGGGAAAGAGAAAACTGAATAGGGCAGCTCGTCCCGCCCCCCAGAGTAAAGGAGAAGGGTGGTGCCACGTGCTCTGTATCGACCAGTGCGGGAAAAATAGAAGTAGAAGTAGAAGCATAGTAACTCCGTATAATAGAGAGCTCAGGAGAAGAAGTGGTTGTTGTTTTTGCTTGTTATTTTAGTTTGTTTTGTTGGTATATTTTAATGTGTAAGGTGGAGGCCCAGAAGGGGCATACTTGGTGTACGTATGCGGCCGCATCAGGCAAGTGTGCAGTGAGCAGGTGAAGAAGCTCTATTGGGGTAATAGAGAGGGGCGAGGGAGAAGTGAATTGATGATTTTTCTGTGAGCTAATTGACGGTATTGACATGTACTAAAGACAAGACGGAACTGTATATGCTTTAAATGTTCTAGACAAATGTCTATTTTTACTGCAGCGCAGTAGCATAGGCGTATCCCAAATACAAGACACACGCCAGACACGAGCATAGGGACAGACACACCCTTAGAACATATATGTAAGGCCTTGCCCTTGTATTGTGAGAAAATTAAGAAGTACTACAATCAATGGGTGACCGAGACTAGAGGGGGAATGCCCCATTCCTGGCGAGAGCAAGGATCTTTTGACAAATGTGCACTGGAACACATGTCCACCTTCCTGACAGCAAAGTATAAGGGGAGACTGTTACAAAATAGACAGGAAGTATTAAACCCTGGAAAATGTTTGAAGAAACAGAGGAGGGGCGACGCATGACAGTAACACAGAGAAAGGAGCATAGAACGGCGAGAAGAACCGGGATCCTAAAAAGGGGATATATCCGCTAGCAATTTGCCCAGCAGAAGGGTATACCAACCCGACATATTGTCAGCAGGCACTATGGTGGCCACACCAGGTACGACCCCAACCCCACATACGTCTCACCGCTGGAGGTTAGTGCCCACACCGGGGTGAGTGAGAGAGACCCAGAGGTAGCACTGGCGTCAAAACACACTAAATTGTGGCCAGGTTAAGGGCAGCATGTGAAGTGATTAGGGTGGGAGAAACTCCAATGTTGCCCACAAGGACACCACGACAGCCACCCGGGGATGAGTGGAAGTCAGGTGACTTCTTAGTCAGAAAAGACAGTGCGCATATAAGAAAAGTCCACATAGAGTGGGACGGGGAAACAGACAGCTTGGGTTATGAGATTGCAGGGTCCTGAAGAGGGGACGAGGAATATTGGAGTGATTTTGACAACACAGAAGGAAGAGCGGGAGGGGCAGAACAGGCACCCCAGACCACACAGAGGCTACTGATCAAAGCAAGAGTATGGGATGCGCTGCGGCAAACGTTCCCAGACACCCCACATTTACAGTCAATAACGCAGTGCAATGTGGGTGATGAAGACGCTTTACAGTACATTCTTAGGTTCAAGAGATGTGGAGAGCAGAAATGGGCAGCGCCTGGGATCAATCAGCATCAGTATTCTATTTTATAGTAAAAAGAGGCCTCCCCAAAGAAATACAGAAAGTGCTTGACAAGATAGCTGGGGTAGAAGCAAAGGGGTGGCCCTAAATTCAAAGCTTTATAGTCCAGAGAATGGAGCAGGGGAGGGTGAGAGGAATGGGGAGACTAAAAAGGGGATATATCCACTAGCAACTCGCCCAGCAGAAGGGCATACCAACCCGACATATGTCAGCAGGCACTAGAGTGGCCACACCAGGTACGGCCCCACCCCCACCATACGTCTCACTGCCAGAAGTCACTTCCCACACCAGGGTGAGTGCGAGAGACCTAGAGGTAGCACTGGTCTCAACACGCACTGAATTGGATTGGCCAGGTTACGGGCAGCATGTGAAGTGACTAGGGTGGGAGAAACTCCCAATTTTGCCCGCAGGGACACCACCACAGCCACCCGAGGACAAGTGGAAGTCAGGTGACTTCCTATTCAGAATAGACAGTGCGCCTGTAAGAAACGTCCGTAGAGTGGGACAGGGAAACGGACAGCTTGGGTTATGAGAATATAGGGTCCGGAAGGGGGGGATAAGGAATATTGGAGTGATTATGACGACACAGAAGGAGATGGAGGGGCCAAACAGGCACCCCAGGCCACACTGAGGCTAGATAGTCTATGGAACGGGAGATTAAGGGAGAGGTTTGGCAGAATAGCGTTAGCACAGAAAAAGGGAAGTGCAACTAAGGGCAGGAAAGGAAAACTGAAAATGCAAATGCCACTTGTATATTAATGCGTAGGGAGACCGCACTGTATACCTTGGGCACAAATGAACAAAAATAACCTCCTTAAGGCACTCCCCCAACTCACGGCGGCGGCTGGGAAATGGATCCATGCATTTGAAAAGAATACAGCAGGGTTACCCTTAGCAATAGGGGATATGAAGAGTTTGTTAGTAGCCGCAGTTGGGGATCAGGCAGAGACGGTGTGGATTAAAGCAGGGTACCCGTGAGTAATATTAAGTAATGATGCCCATGATGGAGCATCGTTCAACTAGATTAAAGCTCGATTATGGGATGCGCTGTGGTGAACGTTCCCAGACACCTCAGGTTTACAGTCAATAATGCAGTGCACAATGGGAGATAAGGAAGACGCTGCGTAGTACATTCTTAGGGTTCAAGAGATGTGTAGAGCAGAAACGGGCAGCGCTTCACATCAATCAACATCACTATTCTATTTTATAGTAAAAAGAGGGCTCCCCAGAAAAGTACAGAAAGCGCATGACAAGATAGCTGGGGTAGAAGCAAAGGGGTGGCCCGAAATTCAAAGTATTATAGTTCACCACTGTAGACAAATGAAAGGGAGAGAAAAGGAAACTATACAAAGGCAACTGGCTGAGGAAGCGAAACTAGTTCAAAATAAACTGGTGAAAGTGGCGGCAGTATCATCAGGGCCAGCACCCGAGCAGACGAGAGAGGAAGGGTCCGTCTCTAACGTGATCCAGGCAAGAATAGCAGCAGTGTGGGCTGAAGGAGGTCAAGGGCAGTGGGGTGGAAACCAGCAATTTTCAGGACCCCAGTGGCAAGGAGGACAGCAGTGAGGACGAGGTGGGTTCCGAGGGTCTAGAGGAGGGGAGTTTTAAGGGCCGGGCCCAAGAGGGTGGGGGACCGGGGCAGTGCTGGACATGCGGGAGGTCGGTTCATTTTTCGAGAGAGTGTTGCAGAAGGCAAGGTGGAAAAATGACTACTACAACCAGCAGCATTACGAGTGTCCCCATCCAGGTAGCCCCCAAGGGCCACCTCCCAGAATTACTTCTATACCATACGAGATCCACCGGCTTACACGCAGCTACCTCCACAAATCCCCAGCCCCTATCACCCACCACACCAGCTGCAAGCAGTGCAGCCATACCGGCCTGCCCTAACCAACAGCCAGCAGGGAACAGGTACTCGTTCGGTACTGCACCCAACGGTGTAGCAGCCCCATTTCAAGGTGCTACAGTTGTGGGGGGGGAACCCTTTTGCATTCCCTGGGACAGACGCATATCCTGACTAGGACAGCCCACAGAGAGCACTTGCTTGTCCAGGCCTGTCAATGAGCCTAAATCCAGAAGAGGAACCGTTGGTAGGGGCAGAGATACGGAACAAACAATTAATCTTTATGGTGGACTCGGGAGCAGAGAAGTTGTGCATCAGCGAAGGTGACTTCCCACTATCAGGGAATACTCTTGACAAGCAGAGATTCTCTGGGGCTGTTTTAACGGTTGGTTTCTTACGCAAAAGATCTAGACATCAAAATAGAAGGGAAAGTGGTATGGCCCCCCCTCCTATACTCAGAGTTCTCCTGTCAACTTGCTCCGTAGGGACATCCTTAGCAAGTTGAACATGACAATATCATTTACAGACAGAGGCATTGTCTGCACCACACATGGCATGTGCTCCCTAAGAGCAATGCTAGTGATACATGCTGCGGCAGTGAGAGGTATCCCTGTCGACCCCGACATGTTTATTTACGGCATTAAAGTACTTGCACGAGTTGTCCCCCAGATTACGAGAAAGTTTTGGAGAGGGCCCACTGACTTTATTTTTTGACCTGTAGTATTCCTAGAGCTGGTTGCTGGCACAATACTATCATTAGACTTAGAAGGGCTACTAGTGTCTGCAAAAAGGATTGTGGTGCTGGGCACTGATACCCATGGGTGCCAATGGCGTACAGTGCTCTGCATTGATCCCGCTGTACGCCTGAGAGAATTGACTGATGAAAGGAACGAAGTTGGAGAACTGTTCAAAAGACTCATTATACTTACCTGTCTGACTTTTGCCAGTGAAGTAACTAGGCAGCAATGAGCCTGCATCAATCAACGCGCCCCTGCGCTGAAGGCAGGACGGAGAGCACACTATCCAAGAAAACAAGGTGAGCTGTGGATCAAAGGGAAGGGTTGGACCCCGGGGAAGAAGGGGTTCAAGCACACAGAGACAATAGGGAGTTAAACTCTACCAATCCTGTGTTTCAGGCCCAGTCTCCAGTCGAATAGCCTCCAGGGAAGGGTTTGAGGTCGTAAGAGGTCAGAACAGGTTGAGTGATGTCCCCGTGGATACCAGGTGAGCGTTACAGGCACACTCGATCCTGTCATGCAGGGACAATTCACCTGCGAACAAGCTCTTGCAGCTGCAGCCTTTGCAGTTGAAAAGAGCTCCACAATTGTCATGGGGTGCTCAGTGACGTTGTATGTGGAGCACTCGCTTTTTGTGATTTTGGATCGCTCAAAGTCCACACTCGCCACACAAGAGAGCATAAGCTTATGAAATCATATCATCAAGCCCCCACATCCATGTTGTAAGGTGCAAGACAATAAACTCGGCCACCTTCCTCACACAATCATGCATCACCGAAGATTTGCAACAGCATGATTGTGCATTTTATGAAGGCGATGATATCCCCAAAGCCAAAGACACCCTCCTAGAAGAGGGAGAGAGAGCCTCTTAATTGATGGGTCAGCATCAATTGATCAAGAAACAGGTGACATGTTGTGGCAGCAGCAGTGGTATGCCTAGAGCAAGGAGAATATGAAACACTTGTAATGAAGGGATTGCCCATACATTTTTCAGCTCAAGCAGCCGAACTGGTAGCACTGATTGAAGCGCAGCGGGCATCTCAGGGGTGCTATGTTACCATCTACTCACACTCTGCCTATGTCACCACGAAGGTGCATGCAGGTCTGTCGTGCTGGAGAAGGGGGGGTTGAGGAGGGCAGATGGTTCACCAGTACAGCATGCCATCATGCTTAAAACACTTATTTCCGCCCTGGCAGAACCCTCTGTGGTGGCGGTTGTTAAATGCGCAGCATATACACACAATACTGACGGAATATCTTTAGGAAACACAGCCGCCGATGCGGCAGCAAAAGCTGCAGCATATCTACTTGTGTGCCCACATCTGCTGAATATGTTGTAACCACAGTACACCACAGTAAATGCCAGAACAGATCCAGAGGCATACACAGCTCTCCCTATCGCACAGACGATTGAGCCATATATCCTGTTCTTCTGGGGGTGCTCTACGCTGCAGCTCAAACGTGGGTGCTTGCAATCACCCACAGACCTCTTATGGAGACAACAAAGTGTAGCAGACATTCAAGAAGATTGGTTTATCCCGAATTTACAAGAACACCTCTCGCCCTATAGTCATCCAATGTACCACCAGCCAAGTGTTTAGTACAGGGATGATCCTCAGAACGTTGCAAGGAACTCTGCCCCCCCCCCCGTCAGCCCATTCCGTGAGCTGCACATTGACTATGCAGACATGGGGGAATGATGCAATGGTGCATGATATTTGATTGTGGTGGTGTGTCCATTCTCAAGATGGGTTGAGGCGGGCCCATGTGCCCACACAGATGCTAAGTGTGCTGCAAACTTCCTCATTGGAGAGGTCTTCCCCCACTGGGGACTGTGTGATGTTTTGAGATCGGATAATGGCACCCATTTTTTCAAGAGCTCTTCAACGAAATAACAGCCCTCTTAGGGATGAAACATTGCATGTGCTCGATTTACCACCCGCAAGCCAATGGAGTGGTTTTAGGAATAAACAACCTCCTTAAGACGAGGCTCTCAAAGTTATGTAACACCCTAAAAAAGAACTGGATGTATTGCCTGACCCTGTTTCATCTGTGCACACAGCACAGTAAGGACCTCCACCCGTCCCCCGATGAAATAGTGACTGGCAGGCGTATGCAGACACTTCTATCCCCTGTGAGGAGAGCATCAGATGCTCATAGAGCAGCAGCAATTCTGGGGGAGGAATTTAAACAATATCTATCCCAACTGACACGTGCAAGAAGATGTATCACAAAACAAATGGCTCTGCCAAACACAGAAAATGCGCAAACATCAACTGCCCCACAAACTGACACTGCACCCGTGCAACCACTGTTGCCGGGGGAACTGGTCTATGTCAGAAGCTTTGTGGGCCTTTCGAGGTTGTGTTCTCTATCCCCCTCGCAGTGAAGGTGAAGGGGCTCAGGTACTGGACACACCTCTCAGACATTTGCAGGGCCCCCCCCCCGACTTGACACCAAGTGTCCAAAATCATGACAATACTACTACCTCAGGTTGTGTAGCTTTGTGCTGACCATATGAGTGCATGTGAAAAGGTTTAAAATACATGCATTGCTGCTAGAGCACCAGCTACATAAATGAAATCTCTCTCTCTCTTTTCCTTCTTTCCTTCCTTCCTTCCTTCCTTCCTTCCTTCCTCCCCTCTAGACCCCATACTTCCCTCCCTTCCCTGTTTTTTCAAAACCACAGGTATAACGATGATGGAAATGACCACACCGAGATGTTTCTCAAACGTAGATAGAAATAATATTAGCAGTACAAGAATGTATAGTTATGATTGTGACCTCCATTTTGTGGTTATTTTATTTACAATAATTGTGTTTTTATTAGGGATTTATTGGGGAACATCTTTTATCTGGCCTGGCCATCTAAAAGAAGTGAATGAGGGGGACCATGGGGACCTGGAACATGAGTATACCTTCTAATTTCTCTGAATCAACTTCTATGAACATGAGTGTATCGTCCAATGTCACTGAATTTACTCCCATACCCACCACTGTAACTAAATTCACCTCTACCCCTATATCCTGGGTTGCAACCACGCCGAGTTCCAGCCCAGACCCAAATGAAAGTGTACAATTCAATCCCACAGAACCAAACAACATAACCAGAACCCACATAATGTGACCCCGCAAATAGTAACAGCTCCCATACAACTGTATGCACAATCAAAATGTTTCAAATACTAATGCCAAATGTAAAAAACTATTTGTGTAATGGAAGCAGCAATGTAAATATGACTGATAGCAGAAGTAAAGTAGTCAAAAGGCATGCACTACGTCATACCAGAAGGAAATGTCAAGTGTGCCAGCATAAATATGATGCATACCATGGTTTAGGCCTACATGCAGTAGAAGATATTAGTCATCCCGAGCACTCGAACAGTTGGTACTCCGACATGAGTGCAATGGGAAGACAAACTACCAATGGGAGTTGCTACGTCTGTTCCTTAATACTACACATTTCGAATGGATTGTGTCCTTCCACGTATTCCTCATCTTATGATAATTCGTTATCGCCAGCTTCGCCGCTTCGGAAATTTCGCTCTTGAGAACGGCGCGCTTCGAAATTTTCTACTGAAAATGTCGTCTTCTTCAACACCCAAGACTGGGTTTAAAAAGTGTATCGACTGCGTATCGACGATGTCGATCACAGATCCTCACCGCATTTGTCTCTGGTGCCTCGGTTCAAGTCTTTGAACCGGCGACTGTGGCTCCTGTCAGTCAATGACGGAGAAGGCCCTTCGTGAGAGAAAAGGCGAACTGGCGGTGGGGAGGGAAGCTTCTAAAGCCTCGAAGGCTTCGTCTAAAAAACATAAAAAAATCGAGCGATTCGAAAGAATCGGATCGTCATAGACACTGTAAGAGATCTCTATCTCGTAGTAGATTGAGGCGCTCTTCATCTTCCTCTTCTAAGTGAGTGTAAAGGAGACATAGATCTCCCTCGTCATCTTCCGATTCATCGACCGAAGTGGTACGATGCCCGACTAAGTCGGATTCCCCTAGAAAATGGGAGGAATTTCAAAAGAAGATGATGGAGGTATTTGAGAATGCGGCGTCGACACCCTCAAAGAAACCTCAGAATAGCCGTACCCCTGTCGCTCCATTGGACGACAAAGGGAAGTCGGGAACTACTGTGGTAAAACCAGGTAGTATGGAGGAAATTCGATAAACCCAAGTCGTCGAAGACTCATAGAGAGTCGAGTATTTCTCCGATACCACATAAGAAACAGAAGTCGTCAAACTTCCACGACTTCGTCGACGCCATCGGCGCCGGCAGCTTCAACATCGAAGCCAAAAGCGTCTTCGGTGCCTGTGTCGAAGCCTTCATCGGGGTCGTCGAAGATTCCTTCGACACCTTCAAAGAATCTTTCCATTCCTTCGACGAAAACTCAGGAGGAAGAGAGGAGATTTACTCCATTACCAAAATCAGATTTTTTTAAGTCTATGTCTTCGATTTTTGAAGAATCTGGTTCTGAGGATGAGGAAATCTCTCCTTTTGGAGTGCAATATGGCACTATACAAGTTCCAGAAGAATTTATAGACCCAGAATCAAGATGAGAGACCTGTGCGAGACTCTGCATTCTGCTAGTGGCATTGACACGTCACCTGAATTAGTTTGCTAGGCCTGACCCTGCAGAACATGCAGATTCAGGGTACAGCAATCTGATGAATAGAGTGATAGAATATATGGGTTGGGGTAGAACCTCACCCACTTTTGAACAGGACGATATGATGGACATAATTGTTCGGGGGCCTCAGAAGGATCCAGTTCTCCCCTTCCATAGGGCACTTCAGAGAACAGTGGAAAAGAACTGGGAAATTCCTGAAAATATTGCTGCTGTAAACTGTAATTTTCCCAAAAAATATAGACAGTCTAGTTCTGATCCTGAATATTTAAACAGACATCCCACTCCAGAAAGTCTGGTTATTCAAGCAGCAACTACTTTAAGACAGACTGCATATCCTACTACACCCCCGGATAGAGAGGATAAGAAAGTCGATGCTTGGGCCTGTAAAGTTTTTACTTTGGGTAGTATTGCTCTTAAGTCAACCAATGTCATCTGTACCCTGGCCAGGTTTACCCATACCCTGTGGGACTGCATTTCGGCGGCGGCCGATCATATTCCGGAAGGCGAGGAAAGGGAAGGCTTCCTGAATATTGTCAAAGACGGGAAGGAGGCAATGGGGGAATGCCTCCAGTCTGGACTGGATACTGCTGATAGTATCAGCAGATCCATGGCTGCAAGCACTGTAGTATGCAGATTTGCGTGGTTGAGGAAGTCGGGGTTTGCGCCAGATGTGCAGGCCAGACTTCTCAACATGCCTTTTGATGGCTTGAGGCTGTTTGGTAGTAAGGCTGATGAAAGCCTAGAAAAACTTCAGACCTCAAAAGCGGCAGATAAATCGCTTAGCGCCTCCATGCGACAGCCTCAAAAACCCTATTCGGGCTCATCTTCCTGGAGGGGTCATTCATTTCGTTACTACTCCTCTTTTGGTAGAGGAAGAGGACAGGCTTTTCAAAGAGGCAAAAGAAATGTCCCTCGTGGTGGACGAGGAAGAGGTGCGAAACGAGCCTCAGGAACGGCATCTTTGCCCTCAGCTGCTCCTGCAGCCGCCTCCAAATCACTCTGAGACCTTGTTCCGCAAAACCCCAGTGGGAGGCAGGATCTTTCAGCATCTGAAGGAATGGCGGGGCATTACCTCAGATGCTTGGGCACTGGAAACAGTAGCTCAAGGTTACTGTCTCCCCTTCCTAAAAAGTCCTCAGAACCATCCACCGGCAACCAACTCTGTCAAAATTCCAGATCCGCTCCTGTTGCAGGAAATTTTAACCCTGCTGGAGAAAGGTGCTATAGAACAAGTACCTGTAGTGGAGAGGAACAAGGGTTGGTACTCCCCATACTTTCTCATCCCAAAGAAGGACGGAGGATTGAGACACATCTTGGACTTAAGAAGCTTGAACAAGTTCCTCAGGATGGACAAGTTCA
This sequence comes from Ambystoma mexicanum, assembly GCF_040938575.1. Lineage (NCBI taxonomy): Eukaryota > Metazoa > Chordata > Amphibia > Caudata > Ambystomatidae > Ambystoma > Ambystoma mexicanum. The sequence continues at coordinate 998,194,518 of NC_090921.1, forward strand.
AGATGGTGACCCTTTCTCAGATCCTTCAGGCTCTCCAACTCCAAGACTGGTTGGTATCATTGGACCTTCAGGATGCTTACTTTCATGTGCCAATCCATCTCAAGCACAGAAAGTACCCGAGGTTTGCGATTGGCAATTCTCACTATCAATTTCGAGTTCTGCCATTCGGGTTGACCTCCGCCCCGAGGGTTTTCACCAAATTAATGGCGGTGGTGGCAGCGAGTCTCGGGAGAGGGGGGAGTCACGTCTACCCCTACCTGGACGAAGGGTTGATCAGATCACATTCTCCCGAAACAAGCTCAGGAACATCTTTCGATCACCTGCCACTTCCTTCACAAATTGGGCTTCCTCAATTTCAAGAAGTCCCACATGGTACCATCCTAAAAGCTCTAGTTTATCGGAGCAGTCTTGGATACTTCCTCAGGAAAAGCCTCTCCTCCCGAGGTGAGAGCTCCCCACATTCTGCACATGGTAACAAAGTTCAAGAATGCCCAGCATCTACTGGCCTTCGATTTTCTGAAGTTGCTCGGCCTCATGGCATTCTGCATTTTCCTAGGCCAGATTGAGAATGAGATCCCGTCAATGGGCACTCAGAGCCCAGTGGTCCCAGTTCTCAGGGAATATGTCGGATCTTCTGCAAGTCCCGAGTGCAGTTGCTCAGGATCTACTATGGTGGGCTTGCAACGACAACATCCACAAAGGAGAATCTTTTTGGCAACCATGGCCGGCGATAACAGTAGTAACGGACACCTCACTCACGGGGTGGGGAGCACACACCAACAATCTGACAATCAACGGTCGTTGGTCTCCATTGAAGTCCAAACTACACATCAACCTATTGGAGCTGAGGGCAATCAGACTAGCGCTGAAGGCCTTCCTGCCCTCTGTACAAGGAAAGAATGATGTCCTGATAATGATGGACAACACAGTGGCCATGTACTACCTCAACAAGAGAGGAGGTGTAGGGTCACTACCACTGTGCAGAGAGGCAATGCAGCTCTGGTTCTGGGCAATATGAGAAGCAATCTCTCTATCGGCAGTTCACCTAGCCAGAGAGCAGAACACTGTGGCAGACGCTCTGAGCAGGCAGAGCACAGTCTCCCACGAGTGGGAGCTAGCTCAGGAAGTCCTTCTGGAGATCTTTGCCCTTTGGGGAACCCCTCAAGTGGATCTGTTCGCTACCGTGATCAACTGGAAGTGCAAACAGTACTGCTCAAGGGAATTTCCTCCGAGAGGAGCTCTAGGAGACGCGTTCGTAGTGGAGTGGAAGTTCCCACTTCTGTACGCGTTTCCTCCAGTCCCCGTGATTCCTCAAGTAATCAGGAGTTTGAGAAGGTTCATGAAAACCATGATCCTAATTGCCCCAGATTGGGCCAGGAGGACGTGGTACGCAGACCTTCTGGACATGTTCATCTGCCCTCCAATACGTTTTCCGCAAAGAGAGGATCTTCTCTCGCAAGAGGAAGATCGGGTTCTCCATCCAGAGGTCAAGACACTCAACCTTCACGCATGGTTTCTGAGAGGTTGAGATACAAGGATTGGGATCTTCCGGATGACGTTACAGAGATTTTGCTTTCGGCCAGAAGGCCAGCAACGAAATCTTTGTACCGATGTCGTTGGAACAAGTTCAGTAACTGGTGCAAAGATAAGGATGCGGACCCTTTTTAATGTGGCACCCCAATGGTGCTTTTTTTCCTATTACATCTAGCCAATCTGGGGCTCCAGATCAGAACAATTAAAGGATATCTTGCTCCGCTGTCCATTTTCAAGATCTCCTCGGATGAGGTTTCCTACTTCAAAATTCCATTAATCATTCAATTCCTGAAAGGGCTTACTAACATATACCCTCCAGTACCTTTTCATGTTCCAACTTGGGATTTAAATCTAGTACTTAAGTTTCGAGTGGATTGTGTCCTCCAACGTATTCCTCATCTTAGATGTATTCCATCCAGCTTTGCTGCTCTTCGGAAATTTTTTCGATAGAGGGCGCCGTGTGTCGATGTCGAGTCGATGGTCCCTCGAAGGCCTCCGTCGAGGGTGACGTCATCAGGTGTAGAAGTAGAACGCGCGGCGCCCGTTGGCCTCCGTTCCGTTTTTCCTCAGTACGTTGCTTCGGACATTCGGTGCGCCTCGAGTTCTGTCAAGAAATATAATATAACGAGAAGTAATTATGTCCTCGTCATCAACCACGACCCCGAGATCGGGTTTTAAGAAATGCAAGTCGTGCGGCTCAAAAATGTCGATCGCGGACCCGCACCGCGAATGTTTGTGGTGTCTCGGGGAAGGCCACGACATGGAGGCCTGTTCGAAGTGTCAGGCGATGACGGGGAAGGCCTTGCGAGAAAGGAGAGGAAAGCTACAGGTAGGTCGGAAGGATCGAAAAGCCTCTAGCGTCGAGTCATGACCCCATGGGGAAAAATCTCCTTGACGCGAAAGGCATCGATCTAGATCCCGAAGCGATTCTCATCGCTCGTCGTCTTCGTCGAAAAAGTCAAAGAAACAACGCCATAGGTCTCCCTCCACCTCGTCGTCGGACGAGTCTCCGAAAATGAAATGCCCCACAAAACATTTGTCTACCGAAGAGTGGAAAGCATTCAGGGTCAAAATGATGGATGTGTTTGAGAAGGCGAAGCCTCGGTCCGCGCCTTCTTCGGAAGCCGGCCGGGAGCGTCATCGCTCCGACATTCGCGCACCCTCAAGCCCGGGTGATCGTAAAAGGAAGGATAGGGAACTTTCCAGGACACCGAGCGATAAACGCTCGAGTTGACCGCTCGAGGTCACTGACGCCGTCTGAGACCTATCGCACCTCGAAGGGGAAACCATCGAAGGCCGCCTCGACGCCCTCGAAGCAGACCCTGTCGACCTTTATCGACGTTGACGCCGAAATCCTCGGCGCCAAAGGCTCCAACCAAGCCAGGGCAGCCAGAAAAGAAGAGGAAAAAGTTAAACATGTAATTCCTTCAGAGCCTGGTACTACATCTCTTCCTCCTCCTTTCCCAGAGAAGGTTTTTAAGCCTCTCCCTAGGAAGGAGTTTTTCAAATCCTTGACCTCAATTTTTGAGGAGCAGGAGAGATCTGAGGAGGAAAATGTACCTTTTGGATTGGAGTATGGCACCCCAAATGTCCCTGAATGCTTGATCTCGGAGGAAAGCAGAATGAGGGATTTGGTGGAGTCTTTACACAATGCAAGTGGCATTGACACCTCTCCTGAGAATGACTTCGGTAGACCAGATCCAGGAGAGCATGCCAGTCCATCTTACCGTCAGTTAATGACCAAGGTGGTAGATTACTTGGGATGGGCTAGACCACCAGCCCAATTCGTCCAGGATGATTTAACAGACATATTGGACCATGGTCCCACTGAAGACCCAGTACTACCTTTTCATGTAGCCTTACAAAACAGGGTGGCCAGTAATTGGGGAAACTCCGGATTCTATTCCTCCGGTAAATAAATCCCTCGCATCAAAATACCGCCCAGCCAGTAGTGACCCCGACTATCTGTCAAAACATCCAACTCCCGAGAGTTTGGTCATACAAGCAGCCACAGCTTTCAACAAACTTGCGTACCCGTCTATCCCTCCAGACAGGGACGATAAGCGTGTGAATGGTTGGGCACGGAAGGTATTTTCAGCCGGGAGCATGGCATTAAAATCTGCCAACTCCACATGTGCCTTGGCAAAATTTTCGTACATTCTATGGGAGTGCGTTGCAATGGCGGTGGAGCACATACCAGAAGGGGAAGAAAGGGAAGGTTTCCTGGCCATCGTTAGAGATGGAAAGGAGGCCATGCAGGAATCCCTTCAATCTGGATTGGACACTGCGGATAGTGTAAGCAGGTCCATGGGCACTAGCACGGTAATGCGCAGGTTTGCGTGGTTACGGAAGTCGGGTTTTGTACCGGACGTACAGAACCGCCTCCTGAACATGCCTTTTGACGGGTCTCACCTTTTTGGCAACAAGGCTGACGAGAGCCTTGAGAGGTTGCAGACCTCAAAAGCAGCAGCAAAATCCTTAGGAGCTGCTATTAGGCAACCTCAGCCTTTTCGTGCGCAATGGCAATCATGGAGGGGACGATCCTATCGTTATTACACCTCATACGGGAAGACGAGAGGAATGGCCAGTCAGAGGAGCCAAAGAAAGGCCACTCGTGGTGGACGAGGAAAATGTGCTAAGCCAGCTCCAGCTGCAGCCTCTTCGCCATCAGCAGCTGCAAAATCCGCAACAAAACCACTTTGAGGACTTGCACCACAAAACACCTGTAGGAGGCAGGCTGTTGCAGCATCTGCAAGAATGGCGAGCCATTACTTCAGATGTTTGGGCTCTAGAAATAATAGCCCAAGGCTATTGCCTTACTTTTCTAAAGCAACCTCAAAGCAATCCACCAGGGAGACAACCGTTGATACTTTCAGACCTGCTCCTACAGCAGGAAGTTCTAACTCTGCTGGAGAAAGGTGCTATAGAACCAGTACCTGCAGCAGAGAGGAACAAGGGTTGGTACTCCCCGTATTTTTTGATCCCCAAAATGGACGGAGGACTGAGACCCATCTTGGACTTAAGAAACTTGAACAGATGGTTACCCTTTCTCAGATCTTTCAGGCCCTTCAACTCCAGGTCTGGTTGGTGTCATTGGACCTCCGGGATGCTTATTTTCATGTGCCGATTCATCTCAAACACAGAAAATACCTAAGATTTGTATTGGCGACTCACACTCTGTTTCCAGTCCTGCCATTTGGGTTGACCGCCGCCCGAGTGTCTTCACCAAGTTAATGGTAGTGGTGGCAGCGCACCTCAGGAGAGGGGGGGGATTCATGTCTACCACCTACCTGGACGATTGGTTGATCAGAGCGCGCTCTGCCGAGCAAGCACTGGATCATCTGAAAGTCACCTGCCACTTCCTCCACAAACTGGGCTTCTCCCTCAATTTCAAGAAGTCACAGATGACACCTTCCCAACAGCTTCAGTACATAGGAGCTGTATTAGACACGTCCTTGGGAAAGAGCTCGCCTCCCAAGTCGAGGGCTCACACATTCTTCAGATGGTTTCCAAATTCCAAAATGCCCAAAATCTCCAGGCTTACGACTTTTTAAGGTTGCTCGGCCTCATGGCATCCTGCATCTTTCTGGTGCCAGAGGCACACTTGAGGATGAGATCCCTTCAATGGGCCCTAAAGACTCAGTGGTCCCAGTTCTCGGGTCAAATGACGGATCTTCTTCAGATTCCGAACAAGGTCAGACAAGACCTTCTATGGTGGACCTGTACAAAGAACATCCTAAAAGGAGAACCTTTTTGGCAACCATGGCCGGAGATCACAGTAGTGACGGACGCTTCACTCCTGGGGTGGGGAGCTCATACCATCGATTTGACAATCAGCGGTCGTTGGTCTCCATCGGAGTCCAAACTACATATCAACCTTTTTGAGCTGAGGGCAATCAGACTAGCGCTGAAGGCCTTCCTGCCATCTGTCAGGGGAAAGAATGTCCTGATAATGACGGACAACACAGTGGCCATGCACTTCCTAAACAAAAGAGGAGGCGTGGGGTCACTACCCCTGTGCAGAGAAGCAATGCAGCTCTGGTATTGGGCGATTCAGGAGGGAATCTCTTTAACCGCAATTCATCTAGCCGGGGAAGAGAATATGACGGCAGATGCTCTGAGGAGACACAGCACGGTATCCCACGAATGGGAACTGGCTCAGGAAGTCATTCAAGAGATCTTCGCCCTTTGGGGAACCCCTCAAGTAGCCCCGTTTGCAACCGGAATCAACCGAAAATGCGAAAGGTATTGCCCAAGGGAATTTCCCCCGAGATGAGCCCTGGGGGACGCGTTCGTGGTGGAGTGGAATTTCCCACTATTGTACTTGTTCCTTCTGATTCCCGTCATTCCTCAGGTCATCAGGCGGCTGAGAAGGTTTCGGAGCCGCATGATCCTAATTGCCCCGAATTGGGCCAGGAGAACGTGGTACCCGGACCTTCTAGACATGTCTATCTGCCCTCCAGTATGTCTTCCTCAGAGAGAGAATCTTCTCTCTCAAATGGAAGGTCAGGTTCTCCATCCAGAGGTCAAAACGCTCAGCCTTCATGCTTGGTATCTGAAAGGCTGAGATACAGGGATTGGAACCTTCCAGATGACGTTATGGAGGTGTTGCTTTCGGCAAGAAGGCCAGCAACAAAGTCTCTATACCGTTGCCGTTGGAAAAAGTTTTGCAACTGGTGCAGAGAAAAGAATGTCGATCCTTTTCTATGTTCTATTCTGGAAGTATTATCTTTCCTTCTGACCCTAGCACATAGAGGTCTGAATATCGGAACAATAAAAGGTTACCTTGCAGCGCTTTCCATTTTCAAGCGCTCGTCGGAAGAATGCTCTTACTTCAAAATTCCTTTGATAATACAATTCTTAAAAGGACTCACTAATGTGTTTCCTCCTCACCCATTTCAAGTACCGATCTGGGATCTAAATTTAGTCCTAAAATTCTTGATGTGTGCTCCTTTTGAGCCTATGCACACGTGTCCATTAAGATTACTAACGTGGAAAACAGCCTTTTGGTTGCTCTAACATCAGCAAGAAGAGTGAGCGAATTGCAGGCACTGTCTTCTGGGCCACCCTTTACTGTGTTCCATAAGGACAGAGTTGTGTTGAGGGTAAAACCATAATTTTTACCGAATATCTGATTTTCACTTAAGTCAGAAAATTGTCTGACCCGCATTCTATCCTCCACCCCATATTTCGAAGGAGGAGGAAAGATTACACAGGTTCGATCCGAAAAGAGCTTTAAGCTTTTACATCTCTAGACTTTCCAGACTTAGAGTGGACAACCAGCTGTTTATAGGTTACACAGGAAGGAAACTGGGTCAATCGGTGACAAAACGGACAATTTCATGCTGGATTGTGCTTTGCATTTCAGAATGCTACAGACTAGCTCAAAAAGACCCTCCGGAAGGGTTAAGGGCTCATTCCACCAGAGGCATCACCTCCTCCACGGCCCTTCAAAGAGGTGTTCCAATAATATCCATTTGCGAAGCAGCAACTTGGTCTTCGCTACACACCTTCTTAAAATTCTATAACCTGGATGCTTCCCAGTCTAGGGAGCTAACTTTTGGAAAAGCAGTACTATACTCAGCCATCTAAGAGTATTGAAAAATCTACCCCCTCCTCCAGAGGAATTGTCCATACTGCTTTGGGAGTCTATCTAAGATGAGGAATAACGTTGGAGGACACAATCCACTCGAACAAGTTACTTACCAACTGGTAACGTTCTTTCGATTGGATGTTCCTCCAACGTATTCCTCATCGCCCTCCCAGCCTACCCCTCTGTAGATTTTTCCGGGTTATTGCCATCTCAAATCTCGCAAGGCTCATACCTGTCTGCCGGCACAATCTACACAGTACATAGATCAAAGATAAAAAGGGGGAAAAACAGAACTGAGGCCAACGGGCGCCGCGCGTGCTACTTTTACACCCGATGACGTCACCCTCGACGGAGGCCTTCGAGGGACCATTGACTCGACATCGATGCACGGCGCCCTCTGCTGAAAAAATCTCCAGCAAAGCTGGATGGAATACATCTAAGATGAGGAATACGTTGGAGGAACATCCAATCGAAAGAACGTTACCAGTTGGTAAGTAACTTGTTCTTCTAACTTGTATACCTTTTGAGCCTCTGCACTCTTGTCCCTTGAGGCTTTTAACATTAAAAACTGTCCTTCTTGTGGCCTTAACATCAACCCGCAGTGTTAGTGAACTACAGGCTCTCTCATGTAAACCTCCATATAAAACTTTTTACAAGGACACGGTAGTTCTCAAAGTTAAACCTTTCTTTTTACCGAAAGTAGTTTCTGACTTCCATTTGTCAGAAAAAATAATTTTAATAAGATTCTATCCTCCTCATTTGGGCAAGGAAGAGGAGAGACTGCATAGACTGGACCACAAAAGGGCTCTCAGTTTTTACATTTCAAGAATGTCAAAATTACGTCAAGATGACCAACTCTTTGTAGGTTATTCAGGTTATAAATTGGGATTAGCGGTGACAAAACAAACCATATCACGCTGGATCATTCTGGCTATAATTGAATGCTACAGATTGGTGGGAAAGGACCCCCCAGATGGGCTTCGAGCCCATTCCACTAGGGGGATGGCTACTTCTGCGGCTCTGAACAGGGGAGTTCCTGCAGCGGATATTTGTTCAGCTGCAACGTGGAAATCGATTCATACTTTCATCTAACATTATTGTTTAGATGCTTCCTCCTCCAGTGAGGGTTTATTTGCCAAGGCGGTACTTCATTCCGTCCATGAAAACAGTATCTAGTACTCCCACCCCCAAAATTGCCATTGCTATGGGAGTCTATCATAAGATGAGGAATACGGGGGAGGATACAATCCATTCAAAGAGCAAGTTACTTACCAACTGTAACGTTCTTTTGACTGGATGTTCCTCCCACGTATTCCTCATCGACCCTCCCAACCTACCCCGCAGTACAGTTTGCGTTTTCTTACACTTTCCTCTTACGAAGAGTGCATCAGTCATGAGGCACGCCTGGGTGTTCCTCCTATATTTCATCGAAAAAACAGAACTGAAGCCAACGAGCGCGGCTCAAGTTATTTATACCATCAGTGACGTCGACAAGGTACGGAGCCCATCGAGGGACAATCGATGCCACGACCTCGAGCACAGCGCCCTCTGCCGAAAAAAAAATTCCAAAGCAGCGAAGCTAGCGATAACGAATTATCATACGATGAGGAATACGTGGGAGGAACATCCAGTCAAAAGAACGTTACAGTTGGTAAGTATCTTGTTCATCTGGGGCAGCCAAGATTTTAGTACAGCAGGAAGTATCAATGATAGAGACACAATGCCTAATTCATCTTGCACTATGTAGGATCAAAGGCACGTTCCAGGTACGCAACATCCACCTAGAACTCGTTAATCCATACACCCGAAAATGCAAAAAGAGTTCCATCATCTCCAACCCCAACTGTTCAAAAGAACCTTACCTGGTGATCGAAGGGGCAAAGTACACTAACAATAAATGGCAAGAAACAACTCTCACTTGTAAAGCCGAAGGACTTGTAGGGTTCCCAGAAAAAACAATGGCTCTCGCAGAACAAGCATGTGCACAAGTATGGGGGGGAGGATGCATTTATATGACATGTACACCTGAGCAATATGCACAAGCAGGGGAGAGCCTAAGACGTGTGTAGGGCCTGGATGCCGATAAAAGGAACACCTGCACGGGAGGAAGCCGTAAGGCGAGCGAAGGAGCGTAAATATGGGGGAGGAGAATTTGTTACTGTAGAAGTAATGAAAGGGGGGAATGTTGGGACGGAAATGAGGATATCCCACCCCCCTAAGCACTTTCAGGTGAGGCGAATCCCCTATGAAGTAGTGTAGTGTATAATGGGGGAGAGAACCACACTATGAAACTCGGTGCAGAGGTAATATAGTGCGAACAACAGATGCATGGCATTAAGAGACTCGTAGAAAGAAATGCCATTTTATAGTTATGACATAAGTACAGGCTTGGTTCACCGCACTGCACCAGCCGAGCTCCCTGGAAACATTTCACTAGGCCCAACATCATTATTTTTTTTTTAAACTTTTATTTTTGTCGGCAGAGGTTCACAAGGCACATAAGTCAAGGCAACAAACAATTAAATCAAGCATAGCATAAAACATCGTAATGGTTACAGAATATAGTTCCAACAGTGGTTATAGAGCATCAACAATACAGAAGTACATAGAAGAAATCAGGGTGCATGGAAGGAGATCGGAGACCAGCCAGAACCGGGCGCGTTCTCACTTTGATTGTTGAGATATGTATTAAATTTGCTCCAGATGTTCCTGGGGCGAGATTGGGCGGGCAGCATTGTCAGGTATTCCTCCTCACAGTTCCGCGACCATGTGAGCATACCCAGCCATTTCTGAGAGGCCGGTGGGGAGGAGCGCTTCCAGTTCTGAAGTATACATTTTTTGGCAATCATGCAACTTATATTCAAAAACTTTTTCAAGCGCTTAGTTTCATCAGACCCGCAGACCCCAAACAGAACTGCCAAAGGATCAATTACAGTTTCAGTTACTGCACTTAGTGTATGAAGGACACTGTCCCAGAAACCGGACAATTTGTTACAGGTCCAGAACATATGCAAGTGATCAGCATCCACCACCCTACAGCGTGGGCAGAGGTGCACCTCAGAGCGAGCAAACCGCGATGTCCTGCGTGGTGTATAGTAAAGTCTATTGAGGAGCTTGTATTGCATGGCACGAAAACGGAAATTGAGGGAAACTTTTTGTGTGTGGCAGCACATATCCTCCCACAATTCATCAGATATTTCTAGACCCAGTTCAGCCGACCATCCGTCACGCGATGATGTCTTGTAGGATTTGATACAGTGAAGAGACGACGCCACGTGCACCGCCCGAGTTGGCGATGTAGGCTATCGCCGGGTTATCTGGGGGCTCATCCGGAAAGGAGGGCCACATGGTGCGGAATGCGGCGCGAAGCCTGTAGTATTGGAGAGTCTCTAGGGGGGGATCTGGTGTGCCCCGGTCTCCAGGTTTGGGGGCCTATGAATTTGCCCTCGGGATAAAAGTCAGACAGGGCCCGATACCCCAGTGCACCCCAGTGTCGGGCCAAAGCGGTATCAAGCGTGGGCTCCAGGCCCGGAAAGGCCCACACGGGAAGCCATTTGTAATATGGGGAGGGCCCACTTGTCGAGTGTAGCAGACGTGACCAAGCATACAGAGTTGCAGCAATGGGGTCGACGGGGGAATCGGATGTGTAGCCTCTATGTAGTATCAGGGACATCAAGTTGATACCAGCGGAGGCAAGCCGTTCCAGTTTGACATGTGGGCGCACTGGAGAACCCGGGTACCAGTGAGTAGCATGCTGGGCATGGGCCGCGATCCAATATAGTTCTAGGTCCGGAGCAGCAATACCACCCCGTTTGTATGAAAGTGCCATGTCAGTCCACTTCTTGCGCACCGCACCGGAGTGCCAGAGTAATTGTGCGCAGAGCGTATGCAATTTAGTGAAGGTAAGCCCTCCCGGGCCATATAGGAATGTTGCAAAAGGTGTATAAGAGCTTTGGGAGCAAGATCATTTTAATAAGGGATAGACGGCCAGCGACGGACAACGGGAGAGTGCGCCATCGTGAAATTTGGTCTCAACTGTTCGTGCTCCCCAAGGTATCTCACACCCTCAGGGGCCCAGTGCAGGGGATACTCGGGGGTGGGCTGCAGGGTAGCCTTAGCGAGTGGGAAAATCTCAGATTTGGAATAGTTAATCGTAAATCCAGAGTGGGTGCCGATCCGGGTGATGTCTCTCAGTATGGGATCTAGATGGGTTGTGGGGTCTCTGACGTATAGTAGGACATCGTCCGCATATAGAGATATTATTTCAGGATCGTCAACCAGTCGTACTCCTTTACGTGAGTGCCGTGCTCGGATAAAGTCCGCCATCGGTTCTATCACCAATGCGAAAAGGATCGGGGAGAAGGGGCAGCCCTGTCTGGTGCCTCTGAATAGAGTGAACATCTCGGATGTTAGTGAGTTGACTCGTACCCGCGCAACGGGGGAAGTGTATAATAGTTTAATGAACCCTATCATGTTAGGGCCAATGCCGATTGTTTCGAGGACTAGCCACATATATTTCCAAAAGAGACCATGTCGAAGGCCTTCTGAGCGTCCAGCGTAACCGCTACGGCCTGGATGTCTTGATCTATATGGGACATGACATTGAATAATCTCCTGATGTTATGGGAGGTGGACCTGCCGGGGACAAAGCCTGCTTGGTCCTCTTGTACCAAGTGCGTCATAATGGGCAGAAAGCGGTTAGCAATGATTTTAGCAAAGATCTTTGTGTCTAGGTTCATGAGGGAGAGAGGTCTATAGGACCCACACTCGTCCTCAGGTTTACCTGGTTTGAGCAGTACCATGATGGCCGCTTCCCGCATGGAAGGGGGAAGGATAGCGGCTCGGAGTGCCTCATTCCATACCTCCAACAGCCGGGGGGGGGCCAGAATAGCCACGTGCTCTCGATAGAAGTCCGCCGTGAGGCCGTCGGGTCCTGGCGCCTTGCCTATAGGTAAGTCTGAGATAGCCGATACTATCTCGTCTAGCGTGAACGGGGTATCCAGTTGGTCCCGGGTCTGTGGGGCAATTTCCGTGGTGGGGATCTGGTCAAGGAGTTCTCGCATATGTTGTTCAGTATGCTCTACGGGCTGGGAATAAAGGGATCTATAGAACTCAGTAAATATATCCAGTATTCGATGGTCCGCCCATTGAGCGTCACCGTTCTGATCTTTTATGGAAGTGATCTGCGTGCGGCCCAGTTCCCCCCTCACAAGTGTCGCAAGTGTTTTACCGGGCCTGTCCCCCTCCCCATATTTCCTAGCGGCCTGCGGGCGACTGAAATAATGAACTTCGCTGGTTGCTAGAGTGTTAAACACCTGGAGCTCGTCAGAGATTTGGGCCAGAGTGGTGGGGTCAGACCCGGAAGAGCAACATTGCTCCAACCTTTTCAGTTTGGCCTCAGATCGCCCAAGGGCGGCTCTAATAGCTTTCAACGCCCCCGCCTCTCGGGAAATAGACATACCCCTAATGTAAGCCTCAAAGGCCTCCCATCTGACCGCGGCGGTCGTGTCTTGAAGAGAGTTGAGCTCAAAGAAGGACTCAATGTCCGCTAGTATCTCCGATTTAAACACAATGTCTTTTAGAGCTTTGGACTTAAAGCGCCAGGTGCAGAGTGTTGGGATGGGAATTCCCAGCCCTAAGGACAGTGTGACTGGAGCGTGATCCGAGAATGTGCGGGGCAAAATGTGTGTATTCTCCACCCTACCCATGACCTCTCTCGAGACCAAAAACAGATCTATCCTGGACGAACTATCGTGTACAGAAGAGTAATAAGTGTAGTCCCGCTGCTGGGGGTGAAGTGTTCTCCAGGCGTCACAAATGTTGAGCGACTGCATGTGGCCATGCAGCCTGCACGCCGCGCCAGACAGAGCTCTGGGTGCAGTGGCAGTTCTGTCCAGGGCAGTGTCCAGTATAAGGTTCAGGCCCCCCACCCCCATATGATCTGCACCCCCACAAAGCCCAGCAGTATGGTAGTTACAGTGTCAAAGAATTCCGGAGAATCTACATTGGGACAGTCAGTGTTAACCAGCAAGTACTTTTTATTGACCAGTGTGCAGTGTATTATAACATAACGACCCTCAGGATCAACATAGCTTTTATGCAGCACAAACTTGATTGATTTGTGGATCATTGTGAGAACGCCCCTAGATTGTGTGGAGTAAGAGGTAAAGAACCTGGCAGAACCCTATGACGGGGCAACAGCCCTCAGTATGAGGCCATCGGAGTGTGTCTCTTGTAGAAGCAATATCTTGCAATTGTGTCTGTTAGCATATGCAATGATCTTGCGGGCCTTAGTGTGGTTGCTCAACCCCCGAATGTTCCAGGACATTATGACAGTAGCCATTTCACAGGTAGGTATCTACAGACACAGTACCCATAAATCAGTGAACATCCCAGCTCCCGTGACGGTATGAGCTCCCAGAGTTGGAACAGCAAGTGGGCATGTGGTCCTTCAGCATGCGCGCCGCGAAACCTCGCGTGCCTTTTTGTAAAACAACCCCTATCCCACCCCCCACCCTCACCACTAACCATGGATCAGCAGTGTGAACATCACCCACCCCTAACAGCGCGCAGTTGGGCCGTCCCCAACCTGGCCCAATCTGCCCCGAAGCCCAACTGGGGCCAACACACACCAAAGAATTGAGAAAAAACTGTGCAATCGCAATGGGGTGCGCCGTTGCCGTGCACCAGCACGCTTGGAGCCAAATGGCTCAGTTGCAAAAACGAACAGTGGTGGTGGACTCGTGGCGCAGGCCCCGCCCGCGAAGCGGGTAATCGAGGACAGCACACGAGCCTCTACGGTTCCGAAATAAACCAAGACAGTTTCGACAGTCAAATATCGTACATCCCTGCATCTCATATGCGGGGAACGGGGTATATAACTGAGAGATTAAGGACCTGAACAATAGGAAGACAGAAATTGAGGTAGGACAACAGAACAATGTGGGACCAGCTCTGGGGAGTGCGTAGTAAGGATGTGTACACAAACGCTGCATCTCGCAAGGACTGCAGGGGCAGAGCGTCACAATAAACAGAGCAGCCTTACCAGTACCACAGTGCAGATTAAGTAAACAAGTTCAATAAGTGTCCATAGTCCGTTCCATTCACAGTTGATTAGCGTCCACTCAGCCTTCTCCAGGGCCCTGAAGTGGTATTTGCATCTCAATGAATTTCACCGCCTCGTCTGGGACTGTGAAAAAGTACAGTTTGCCCTTATGAGTGAGTTTGAGACGAGCTGGGAATAAGATGGCATACGGTACATTGCGTTCCCTGAGCATTTTCTTGACGCCAAGGAATTGGCGTCTCTCCTGCTGCACCGCCACCGAAAAGTCTGGGAAGATCCTGATGACGTGAGACTCCAGTCGCAGGTCCCCTTTCTCTCGTGACAGGCAAAGGATGAGGTCCCTGTCACGATAATTAAGAATCTTGGCTATAATGGGTCTGGGGCTGTCGCAAAGGTCGGGGTCGCGGGGCAAGGGCGCGGTGAGCCCGCTCCACCGTGAAATAAGGGGAGAGGTCCGGGTCCTCCAGCAAGTCCTTGATTAGTTGTTCGACTGCATCTTCCATGCGCCCCTTCAGGACAGTTTCAGGGACCCCAATGATGCGAAGGTTGTTTCTGCGGGAGCGGGACTCCAAGTCATCGCATTTTGCTTTAACACTCTTCATGTTGCGCGATAAGGTGGCCACAGTGTCCTGAAGTACGTGTATTGCATCTTCATTAGTGGAGATCCGGTTTTCGGCCTCAGTGATTCTAGATCCAGCCTGATCTACCCGGGTCTTGAGCGAGGCAACATTTGCATTGATATCGTCAAGCTTCTCATGAAAGGAGGCAAAGTTTTTAGCCATTGATTCCATCATGGCAGTGAGGTCCGGCGCCACCACCCCCGGATTAGGGTCGTTATCAAGTTCTTCCTGCGGAGGCGACGTGCAGCCCATCTGCGGTCGAGGGACCGTCTTAGTGAATTTGTCCATGGCACCCCCTTTAGCAGATCCTTTGGAGCGACTCGACATGGCCGTAACCAGAGGGGGGCAGGTAGCAAGATGAAGGGAGCGGGCTCCAGCGACGTACCGGGCCGCCGCGGGCACGATAAAGCTCAGTCGGTTCAGCCAGTGAGTCGGGTATTGAAGAGATCCCGTGAGGGCACGGCAGCCGTCCCCGCCGGCTCGCGCCAGGCAGCCCGGCCCAGGCCCCTCGTGGCCGCAGATGGGCCGCCGGCGTGCCTCAGTCGTCAGCGGCCTAGGCCCCCAGCGGAAAGGATTGTCCGCTGGGGCCGGGGCAGAAGCGAGCCGGCCCGAGAGTGTAGTGTGTGCCCCAGGGTGCCAGGGGCAGAGCAGCCAGCAGCGAGTCCAACGGGAGGCACCCGGTCAGGCCACGATGAGAGCAGGGCCCAGCGAAGGCCCAATGGCAGCGAGGCACGGCGGGACAAGAATCTCAGTTCTGAGAGTCTGATTTCTCCCAGAACTCGACGCGCGGATAGAGCTTGATGGCCACAGTGCAGGGATCGTAGCAGGGACACAGGATCCAAAGCAGAACCGCAGATGTCAACGAATAAGAGGCGGCTAGGCACGGAGCTCTTACACTAGGCAGCCATCTTGCAGGCTGCTCAACAGCGCCCCCCTAGGCCCAACATCATTAAGGCAAAATGAATCGCCAGTTCTCACGGAAGTCCACTTCCTCCATGTCCCTTCACTGTTGCAAACATTTAGTATCTTTCAGAGGAATGCTGTTATGATCACTTCCAGGGTTTCTGGATTAGGTTCTGGTGTCCGGGCCAGGAAGGAGTCTTGGTACAGATCTGTAGGGGTTAGATGGGTTTTAGCATGGCAAACATGGCATTCTCACATTCCCCGGTACCAAGGTGACCATGCGCTCCAATAGAGATCCAATGTGTTCCAATCCCTTTAAGATGGCCGTCCTGCTGGTCAGTGTCTAAGTAATCATTGAGAACTAGACGTTGGGCATAGAGGACTCTAAAAGCCCCGCCTCTGCGGTAACACATGTTTCGTGTTGGTTCCGCTGACAGCGGTGTAATGCTACCGGTGGTCAGCTCACAGACCTGCAGAATAATAGAAAAAAGTCATGTTATGAACTCGAATAGCTCACAGAAAATAAATCCACAGACATTAGTCTTCAATGTACCCGTCCAGAGTTTTCCGCACCAGCAGTCCTCCGATAGGTGACTTCATCCTCCGTAGTTCTGCAGTTCAGTCAGCAGTCTTCATCCACTGCCGCATCTACATTCTGAGATCTTCCGACCTCTGAAAACCTACAAAGACAAAGGTATCATAATTAATTAAAGAGCATTACAGACTGGTGTGAATGAAAATAACAATACGCGCATACATACCTGAAGCTCCAACAAGCTTTTTCCAACGCCTCGCCTCACAGAACAAATCCATAGCTTCATAACGAACGCACGCTGTGCCGCGCTCCTTTACCAAACTACGCGCGCATAGTTATCTCAAGAGAAAACCCATAGCTGGATACCGAAGGCAAGCTGTTCTGCACGCTTCACCCAAACTACGCACGCATACTTATCTCAAGAGAAAACCCATAGCTGAATCAAAGGCACGCTGGGCCATGCGCCTATTTTTAACTACACGTCCATCTTTACTTCAAGAGAAGACTTCATGTTTTTTCTTCAACGATGCCCAAACTCCTCAAGTGAAAATTCTTTCTTCAGAGAACCTGCAAAAGAGAGAGTTGTTAAAATCATCGAGAAATCTCTCCAACCTCGGAGCCTTTTTTTTTTAAATTTAGCTTTATTGGGTTTGCGAGAAACAAAAGGAAGCAAACAGTATTCAAACAAGATCATACATCTGCCAGAGGTACAAGTCGAAGAAACAGTGCATAGTAAAACGATATACTAGAATCTCTTGGTAGTGCGACAGTCCTGATTGTCTGGAAGTGTCTCATTGAATGTTTGCCAAAGCCCACTCCCACCCCCCCCCCCACTTGGGTTAGTGTATTTCACGAGTACAATAGTTTGGCAAAAGTATTAGTATCATATGATTGACAGTGTCACATCCGATGGTACCATGGTCGCTGGAAGTGAGAGTCTCATCCTTTGTAGTGTTCCTTAGGTGTAGCATCATTCAGTCAGGTTTTTTGGGGGTTCCTCTGGTTGGGAGTCGTGAGTAGGTGTGATATATGTATTCTTGAAGTCCATCCATAGAGTTTCGCATTTCACCGATTTATTGTGCAGGGAGGCAGTGATTGTTTCCATTACATAAATGCTCGTGGCCAATTTTACCTGGGACCTGAGGGGATTTCCACTTGGTCGCTATTAGGGCCCTCGCAGCCAGTAATAGCTGGGGAGCAAGGCCTTTGACCCGAAACCAATCCTCCTCGACTCTCTCACGGCCAAACAGAACAAGGTGTGGGTCAAGTTCTCTATGGATGTCATCCACTTCTTTGATCCATCCCAGGACTTCAGTCCAAAACACTTTAATGTGCGGACAGCTCCACCACATGTACCAGTAGTTGGCAGTTTCTCCGCAGTTTCTCCAGCACTTTGGGCTCATGGACTGGGACATTTTGGAGAGTCGAAGCGGATCGTATTGCCATCGGTGTAGGAGTTTTATGGCATGCAGCTTATACTGGTTGGATATGGAGGATTTAGGCGCAGCTCTGCACATTAAGTCCCATTGTTCGGGGAGTATCTCTTCGCCAAGGTCTTTTTCCCATCTGGCCCTAAGGGGTTCCGTAGTTCCGCCGCCTGCACCCAATAGCGTTTGATACATTATTGAGATAAGGCCTTTCATTTCCGTTCTAGAGTCTAGGAGTTTCTCAAAAGCGGTAAGATCTCTTCTCAGTTTTTCTCTCCATTCGGTTCTCGTTAACAACCCTTTTAGCTGGATGAAGTGGAATGTCGATAGAGTACCTATCCCCAGTGCCGTTGTCAGGTCAGGTAGTGTGATAAACTCATCCTTTTTCTGGAGGTGTCCCACCCTCTCCAGGCCTGCCTCGTACCATGACTGAAACCGGTCTAGGTTCGGGATTTGGTCATTTATGCCAGGAGACCACAAGTGACTGAGCGGGGATGGCCAGGTGGTAACTTCGCGCATCTCTTTCCCAGTGCGCCATATAGTCCATATGGTGGATAGTATGGGGTGGTGCTTAATTCTCTTCTGGACCCGTTGGTATGGTGACCACAGCCATTCTGCCACTGTGGCGGGGGACAAGTAGTGGTTGTCCATCTGGACCCATTGCAGGTGTTTGTGGTCTCTGAAGTGTGGGATTAGGACGCGCATCTGAGTGGCATTGTAGTATTTTCTCAGATCAGGAAGACCTAATCCACCCCTATCCTTGGGGAGACTAAGTGTGTCATAAGAGATCCTCGGTCTTTTTCCCTGCCAGAGGAACCGCAGCATGACCTTTCGGGCATCCACGAAGAATTTTTGGGGTATCTCAATCGGTAACATCTGAAAGGGGTAGAGGAAACGGGGGAGGCACACCATTTTGACGGCATTGATGCGCCCCAGCCAAGAGATCGTCAGTTTGCTCCATTTCTCAAGGTCTCTCTCAAAGCTTTGAAGGAGCTGGGGGAAGTTAGCCTCATAAAGGTCGCCTAGGGTTTTGGTGATCTGTATGCTCAAGTATCGTAATGTCGTGTGTTCTACCTTGAGCCCTAAGGGGAGGAACTTGGTGTCATTATCATCTGGGGTACCTTGTAGTGGAAAGAGTATAGATTTGGACATGTTTACTTTAAACCCAGAGAACCGGCCATATTCTTCTATTAGATTTAGGGCATGGGGAATGGAGGTCATAGGTTTAGTTAGGTGTAGAAGGTTATCATCAGCGTACAGCCCTGCCTTGTATTCCATCCCTCCCAGCCGTATTCCCTCTATTTGGGGGTCGTTCCTTATTTTCTGGGCTACGGGCTCCAGGGAAAGTGCAAACAGGATCGCGGAGAGTGGGCATCCTTGTCTGGTCCCCCGTTGCAATTCAAACCATCTGCAATATTCCCCGTTCACAAATATTGATGCTTTGGGAGAGGTGTATATTGCTCGTACTCCATCACGGAATTTAGAGCCTATCCCTACTTTCTGGAGTACTGCACCCAGGAAATCCCATTCCACCCTATCGAAGGCTTTTTCTGCGTCAATCGACAGGAGGGCCGGGTCATCTGATCTATTGTGCCCCACATGGACAAGGTGTAGAGTTTTACGCATGTGTCGGCGCCCTGCCTCCCAAGGATAAATCCCACCTGGTCAGGGTGGACTAGATTGGGCATTAAAGTTTCCAGTCTGGCTGCCAATACTCGTGCGTAAATCTTCGCATCGAGGTTGAGGAGGGAAATGGGGTGGTATGATCCGCATAATTTGGGATCTCTACCCTCTTTGGGGATGACAGTTATGAGGGCTTTCTTAAAGGAATCTGGTGCGATCCCAGAACTCATTATCTCATTAAAGAGCTCCGTGAGAAAGGGTGATAGTTGCTCAGCGAAGGTCTTATAGAAGCCGGCCGTATAACCATCCTCGCCCGGTGACTTCCCCAGTGTAAGCCGTTTGATCGCCTCTCGTGTCTCGTGTTCGGTTATTGGGCTATCGAGGAGTTCGGACTCTGTGTGTGATATTGTGGGCATAGTAATTGGGGACAGGTAAGAGGATATATCAGGGTGAGTCGCAAGCAGCTCCGAGGTATATAGGTTTTCGTAAAAAGTGGCGAAGCTCTCGGGTATCGAGTGGGGTGGATGCCTCAGAACCTTTTTATTTTCTCTCAGTGACTTCAGTGTCTTTCTGATTAAAGACCTCTTCAAGAATTTAACAGCATGATAATCTTCTGAGCCTCAACACCAATGCATCCCTGCTTGAAAAGCAGGACAGAGAGCTCCCTAACAACAAATCACAGGTGAGGAGAATGTGGTCCCAGGGAACTATAGGGGAGCCAGTCAGGGTGGGAAAACAGTGGAGAGCCATAGTAGATCCCAGTTTCCCCCTCCTATTTTCGCTCTCTCTCCTTTATGACAGGGGAAAATCCAGATCACCAGGGTTTTGGACCATTTACGCTGCTGTGGGGACAAGGTAAGCGTTACAAATGCGCCCTGCAAGAGCGTGAGAACACCAGGCTCTGTGCAGTGCCCATTCATCTCCACTAAACGGCCAGCAGGCTTCTAACCCTCACCCCGCCAGCCCAAAGCCAGCCCCACACCACTGACCCGACCTTCACACCTGTGCATTCCATGGTAAGCAAGCGACCCCCCCTGTTCTAGGACAAATCAAGTGACCATAAAAGATCTAAGCATGCACGACTGCATCACCCCCAACATAAAATACATCCTTAATACACGAGGTACAGGGAGGGATAAATTATAGATCAAAAGCAGGGTGGAGACCTTGGGGGTGAGAGGATTGGTATCAACGAAGCCCAGAATGTGTGGGTCAGTGTGACTGTATTTCATCCTCCCTTCCTCCTGGCACTAATCCCTGAGCCGCCTAAGTGCATGCCACAGTGATATAGTAGTGGGCTTAGTGTGCTAGTTCAGATGTAACACTGTATTTCATGAGCAACCTGACCTTCATCAGACATCAAGATGAGCCCAGCTGACCCACGTGGAGCCTGACTGACGGTGAAGGAACTAACCAATTGTAACCTGCCATCCCCTATGGAGCATGCCTATGTATATGGACTTGCTAATCAGTGGCTCTAGGTTGTACTATATGTGATGTCACTCTGCCTTTTAAGCTTCTGCTTGTCTTATGATTAACCAGAACGTTCTCGAGCAGCAGAGTCCTTTGCTGATATTTTGTATTCTGTACAATTAAACCTGGTTATACTTGCAAGCTATTTCTTGGCTTATTTCCCTAGAGGGTTGTATTCACTCTGGGGTGTGTGTTAACAGGGACTTGCCTTCATAGTCTACTGACTGGTACCTCACAGGGAATTTTACATCGTCTCCAGACAACTCAAAACGGTGCTGTGAGGGCCATGTTTGGACTATCTAGGCATGATCACATTACTGCATTTAGGAAGGAACTGCATTGGCTTCCAGTCAAGCAAAGGATCACACACAAGATCTGTCCCTTACATATAAATGTCAGAACCTGATTGCTCCCCAATATCTTATTAAGAGGCTCTCAATCCCCAATATCTTATTAAGAGTCCCTCTCTGAAACAATCTGTCAGAGTGCTGCGCTCCGCCGACAACCTTTAGCTAAACCAACCCCGGTTTCGCCTTAAAAAATTTGGTGATTCTAGCTTTGAATTGCATGCTCCACATGAATGGAATGCTCTGTCCCGTTTATCAAATTGTCTCAAACTTTGACAATGTTTAAGAGAAGTATTACAACTCTACACTTTAACTCGGCTGATTAATTGTTCTCCTTCCGCTCGGCTCTTTTATCCCCCCCTGGCCACTTGCTTCCCTGTTGTTCTGTCACTTTGGTGCACTGTGAAGCCCATGGGCATGCAGCGCCTTATTAAAAAAATAAAAATAAAATATGCTCTAGATCCGCAGGCCCAATTGTGATCCATAAGTACTGCTGTTACTTCCTTCATGCCAGGAACATCAAAAATTCGACCGCACGTGAGATTAATTCCTACTTTCATTGTGCCATTGTTTCTGAAACATTGGGACTCCTATTTCAGAGATAGTATTTGTAGGGATCCCCCCCCTCATCATCGACCCATGTCAGCAATCTTGCAGTCTTAGGCCACTGGTCTTTACATTCTTTTTCTGTATTCATCGCGACTGCTTCCCATTGTCCGGTTAATGCTAATGTTTTGCACACAATCAATCCTTCATCCGATAATAAGTACTGTTCGTAGTTGGCCTCTTTCTCAGCATTCTCGTCTTTCCTCCCCAATCTTGTCTTCACATTTGAGCATCTTATTTTCTTTTATCTTAGTTCCTGCTCCATCTATTCCAGGCTGTTCATATTTTATTATTCTGTGTTTCGTTTCTTGCATTTCTCTTGACTTTATATCTTGTACATACTTGTCTTCTCTTGACGATGTTGCTTTATTCACTCACACTATGGATGCTGTCCTGCCTTGAAATTATCCTCTGGTTAGGCAAAGTGTTAGGTGCATCAGGCAATGAGCCTTTTTCACTGAAACTTCTGTAGCTATGAATATTTTAAATGTTCCCAAAGCATAAGGTAAAAGGGAACACACACAACCTTCGTCTGATGTCCTCCTTCCAACCTTTTGCATATGCTGGTACCTTAAGTTATTTTTTAAATGAGCCGAATTGTCAAGGTATGCGTTTGTTTTCCTGGTTGTCTTCAACATCCCTTTTAAATCGAAACAACCTCCTAGTTATATTGTAGAACAGGCTGTCTGTGCCTTTAGTGGGAAGAATAATAGATGTTTCATTGATACCTTCTATACCTGTACTACCTTTTGCCATGTTTCGAAATGCCATAATAACAAGGAGAAGAATACAAATCATAAGGCCCATAAAAATCATCATAATTATCCCATGAAAACATATTGACTTTCTGGATGGCAATGAGTCTCTAAAATGTTGAAGTCTTTCCATGTTATATTTACTTTAATGTGCAAATGTGTTACCTTCTTTTTAATCACTTCTATATCAAAAACTGGAGTATTACTGTAATTATCACTCTCCAGGCAATACAGTTTTTTTGGGACCTCCAGAAATGTAATAATGTTTATTCCTGTTCGTATAAAGCTGGAAAGTCTGAAATACATAGGGAAAAAGAACAGATAAGAATGTATATACGAATGTTAATACAGGTATTATAAATGATAGTTGGACTCTTTCTTCATTGTCATTTAAATACTGTCTAAAGGGAGTGTTCCTAGGTAGCTCTAAGTCATTTTCTTCTTGTCAAATCTGGAAACCAATGATCTTTAGTTGATTAAAAAAAATGTTAAATCCTAATCTATAATGCTTATGTGCACTTAATTCTCCTTGTTATTGTTCTTAGCCATTTGGTGGGTCTGCATACGCGGAACTACCTGTCTTGCTTCTCTTGGGGTTTCTTCGGGAGGGGCCGATGTTTTGCCTTTATATGGTTTGATGTCATGTAGATGTAGCCATGCTGTTCGCCACTTCAATTTGACGGCAGTGGGTCTTGCTTCCTCTACTTAATAGGGACCCTCAAAACAAGGAGTATTCCAGGTGCGTATGAATTTTCGTACTAACACCTGGTCTCTAGGATACACTTTTGGAGATTTTGTGCAGATCATCCGTTTTCTGTGCTTGATTGTTGCTATTGCTTCCTTTTGACCCCCTCACTCTGGTTTCTGATCTGTTGAGCCATGAAAGAAACACTTGCAATCATTGTTGTTAAATAATCATACATCTCGTCACCCAATGCTCTCCTTGCTCTGTCGGCATCCGTTCTAACCCTAGTTGGAGTAAAGGGGGTTCTCATACAACATCCATTCACCAACTCATGAGGAGTCAAATGGTGATCAAACCAGGTTGGTTTCCTAATGCAAACAAAGCAAGGGTCAGGCAATGCAACCACCCCTTTTTTTTAAGTGATTTTAATTTTGGCTAGTCTCTCTTTAAGAAGTCAGTTTAGTTTGTCCCAGATACCATTGGACTGTGGATGATAAGCAGACGAAGATTTGTGCTTTATACCTTCAGAAGTACTGTATGCTCAAAAAGTTAATCTGCAAAGTGTGGTCCATTGTCAGACCACAAAACTTTGCACACCCCCCACCTGGGGAACACCTTGTGTACCAGAAACTTGGAAGCGAATGAGGCATCATGGTGTGTGAATGGACCTGCCTCGATCCATCTAAAAAAAGGACATACTACGGCCAGCATATATCTATAGCCATTACACATATGTAGCATATCTACATAATCTATATGTAAAGTTGAAGTGGGCCATTTGGTATAGGGATTTCTCCTCTTACTGTTTGCAAGTGTCCTGCAGTAAACTTCTGACACACAATGCAATTCACAATGAACTGTGACACATGTTCCAGGAGATTGGTTGAGAACAATTCTGCTGCAATTGTTGCAGCTAGACTCTCTCAAGTCGTGTGTGCTGGGTAGTGAAGCTGCTCCAGCGCTACTCTCAATAATGCTAGAGGCACAACTGGCTTTCCCGTTCTATCCTGCCTTCAAATTGACTCAGTTGGGGGATAAAGAACACCCCTGCTTCCTCCATAATTCTCCTTGTGGAGCTTGACCTTGTATTTCAATTAAATGGACACTAGACAACAGGTTAAAGCCCTCCTTTACCAATATGCATCTTCTTTCTCTAAACTGAATATGGAAGGGTAATAGGCCACCACTTTTTTAGCCTCTATGTCTGTGGCTTTGTTTCCGTTGGAAATTAAATTTGCTTGTTTAGAATGTGCTGAGAATTTTATGATTACTAGGGTTAATGGAAGACTCGATGCTTCTATAAGCCTGTCCAATAGGGTCGCATGTTGCACTGGAGTGCTATCTGCGTGGAGGAAGCCCCTTCCTTTTCCAACGTGACAAACCTGTGTGCACGGTTTACGTCACATAGGCGGAGTCAGAGTACACCGTCACTTCCTCATCCTCAAAGCTTTGTAGTGCTTCGATGAGCACCACTAATTCTGCAGCCTGTGCAGAGTAACTCAAAGGCAACCTCATGCTTGTTTACAACCTCACATTCACCTTCTCTATTCAGCTTTACTACTGCTGATCCCGTATGCCTTTACCTAGTCTGGTAAATTTTTGAAGAACCATCAATAAAAACAGCCCCCCCCCACCACCTCCTCCCCAATAGCATTTTCTCTAACTTGGGGGTTTTCATAATATTTCTCAATATACGTTGTACAATCATGTACATAGTTAATAATAGTCATCCTCTCCTATTGGGTCTGCTATGGTATCTGGTCATTGCATCAAATGAAATCGCATTGAATGCCATACGAGTGGGAAAAAAAAGCATACAAAAAAAGCATTGAATGCTTTTTTTTTTTTTTTAAAGGTAAAGAGTTTTGTTTGATCAAAATGGGTTTTAAAGGTTAAAAAAAGGGAGGTTGGGGGGACCCCACCGCCATTTAAAAAATACACATAAAGACAATGCATTCAGTGCTTTTTTTTCAATGCTTTTTTTTCTCTGGTATGGCATTCGATGCTATTGCATTCGATGCAATGACTATAAACCATACGCTATAAATGTGGCTGGGTTCAGTGCTTTAAGTGGCCTGGGGCTAGCCAGGGCCGAGCACCGGCAGTCTCCAGAAAGGTCTCCCGAACCGGGGGGCCTGCCGGGGCCCATCCCCGCCTAGCCCCAGCCATGCTGATGCCTGAGGCAGCCTGTGTAGTGGCTGCATGGTTACACGATCTGCCTGCAGGTGGCAGCACTTCGGATTAGAAGAAAAGAAAAGGTGTTGCCTTTTTCTTTTTTCTAAACCAAAGTGCAGACACCTGCAAGCAGCAGGTGCAACCATGCAGTGGGCTGCCTGATGGCCCTGTACTCTGAAACGGGAGGAGGGCTGGGCAGCCAGCTCTCCTTTTGTTTCTGAGTAAATAGCCATAACCCAGCATGAAGCCCCTCGGCTCCTCACGCTGGCTGATGGCTATTTATACGTAAACAAAAGGAGAACTGGGCAGTCCAGCCCTCCTCCCGTTTCAGAGTACAGGGCCATCAGCAGCAGGCAGCACTTCCATTGAAGGAGCCTGTGGCAAAGTATTGCACCACGTGACTCCTTCAGTGAAAAGGCTGCCTGCTGGGTGTGAGCTGGGGCACACTGGTGTCACACCTTTGGTGCGCCCAGCCCCTTATTTAGTTTAAAAGGAGGGGCTGGTTGCATCAAAAGTAATAATGCCAGTACGCCCCAGCTCTGCTTCTTTTAGCACCCCCCACCCTGTAGGTGCGGGGAGGGGGGGCTGTTGAAGGGGGGCGTGGCTTAAGCACACCCATACTGAGGCCACACCCCCTAATGAGAGCCCCCTCCTCAATTTCTAATCCCACTTAAAGCACTGGGGAATCGAGAAAAATGCATTTTTTAAATCGACAAATGTAAAATATTTGGCTGCAGATGGAATGTTGCGCAGTATCATTGCAGTATTTGGAACTAACTGAAACTCAGCTTCGACTATATTGTTTAAAGGGCGAAGGTCCTGGATAAATCTTCACGACCACCCCCTTTGATTTTTTTGACAGAGTACATACCCGTGTTACATGATGAATCTGATGGCACGAATATGCCTTGCTTCATAATGGTCTCAAATATACCTCTCTAGACATGGAGTATTTTTTTGCTCGTAAAAAGGGAGCTCCTGGTTTTAATTAAATTTCATCTGCCCCTATCTCCTTTAAGAGACCTACATCATATGGGCTCTTGGTCTACAAAATGTCTGGCACTTTCTCCAAGTCTTCCTGAAATAATGGCGGTCATCCGTTTACCAATGCCATTCTCTGTGGTATTTCTATATTCTTCACTTTAATCCAATAAGTGATGCTTATAAAAAAAAAAAAAGTTCATCAGAATAGTGCTCTCGAAACAATTCTTTGTCTGTCAAATCAGTTAGCCTGTATCCTTCATTGGGAGGGTATCGCTAGTCTCCATCCTCTTCCCTCATCATCTGTTCCACTAATAATCCTATTTACCTACACTCATTGTCTTCACAGCAGAACTGGCCTCAGCCATTTGTTTCCTTCCCAGTTATGATCTTAACCTTCTTAAATATGGTGGGGATATATCCCCTGTACTGCACGATCGTGCTGGCGGCTGCTCAGTATATGCTATTGATTCTGGTGTCCTCTCTAAATCCAACCTTTTTACCCCTTTATCTATGCTCAATTGTTTTTAAAACCTGCATGTGCCCACTCTTCACGCCCTTTTGTTTTCCTCCCTTTCCTCGTCTGACATCATTAGACCCCAGTTTGTGTAACTATTGTCCCCTTTCGAGTCATCAAGATCTGATCTATTGAAAGACAATGTTCCATACTCGTCTGTTATGACATCACCTGATCTACCTTAGGTTCCCGTTTAATAGGGATCCTTCTATATTCTCTTGGGTTTCATACCTTCCTCTGTCCCTCATTTTCCTATACAGCTTCCCAAGCCTTTGCGCTATGTCCTCTGTATCCTGCGTACCAGCCCATGCTGACCGCAGCATTCCTTGCAGCTCCCTGCGGCGCTGTTGTGACCCTCTCTCCTCCTCCCGTCATTCTTGTGCATTAATCTGCACTCTACCCCTATGGCATAAATATTCTATTTCATCGTATTTTAATCCCCTACTCTTACTTATTTATTTTTCTCTTCTCCTCATCTCCCTCAATTCATCTTTCTCTCACCTTCGTTGCAACCTACGTACTTTCATTCTTTGGGCTTCTATCTTCCTTCTCACTCTGGTACATTTCCCAAAGCTCTAAAATGGCTAATTTGTTCTGCAGCTTTTTCCTCTTATATGTGGGATGCAAATATGTTGTCATATGCCGCAATACACCTTTTGACAACAAACCTTCTTGAGGCCACGGCATGAGTCTCTTATTGGTCGTGCCTCAAACCCATTCCGAATGATATTTCCTTATTTTCGATGTCTACATCAGTGACAGCCGTATTGTGTAAAAGAGGTGTATCCCCCATGATGACAGATTGGTTTTCGATCGTCAATACTTCCCCTTTTATTTGATTCTTTATTTTATAAAATATACCACACTGATCAATTGGCACAGGCACCATCAATCGTTGTTTATTATCCCAATCAAACTATATATTTTAACTGTTTACTTATATATATATATATATATATGTTTTTTTATAAATCTGCAATGATATTTAATTTCTTTTTTTGTTTACACTTTCTACTCATCTTTTTTATATTGTTCTTATATCATTAGTACGTTAATAGTCCCTTTTTTACTTGTTTATTATTTTCCTTTGATTTCTCCCTTCCGGATTGACGTCAATCTCTTGGTCAAAATGTTCACTAATATCTTTAATTTTTTACTATCGTTTTATATTCATCAGTCTAGACGCACCAAAAGATTTCTATTGACAATTTTATAACCCCACACATGTGCAATTTAAAAATCTTTTTACTGTGTACGCCTTTACCAGTTTAGTAAAGGTATCCCTTCTCTATTTCACTCCATTCCAGAGTTTGATATGCACTCTTCTATGAACCTTGCCTCAGGAATCTTAAATAACTTAGTGCGTACCCTTCTGCTCTCTTGGGATCAGGAATCGAGGTATCGTTTTCTTTGTAATCTCCCAAAAATCATGTTACTATTTACAAATATTTATGCCACAAACCCTCCCGCTTGTTTTACCATTTTCTTTTACTTGCATATGTGACTCAGTTTGAGTTCTCCGGCATCGACTCTCCCTCAACCGACCAGTTCGCCTTTCATCCACGGCGCGTCTGAGGGGACCGGACATGGATTTCATCAAAGGACCTGTGAACCCAATTGTCTTCACTCGTGACTCTGCGCGCTGCTCTCCACGGGAAACTCTGCGGTCGTCTGGCTAATGGCGGGGAGTAGCTGATTGTCCGGGGGTCTGTATCTGGCCTAGGTCGACTAGACAGTAACCATCCGCACTGCTACCAAATGTCCTCTAGCACTGTGAAGCGTCTTTTGTGCTAGATGGAATTACACTAATAGATCTTCGACCAAATAACTGGACAGACTCAAAGATTATGGCAATGTACTACTTTATTATCAGTTTAATAAAGCAGGGTCATCTGGCAGACATCGGACTGATGTTTTCACACTCACACAGTAACTTGATTACATGGAGTCCTTATACCCCAATACGTCATCTATGACATCATTCTATGTGGCAAAATACAAAACCTATTGAAGGGCGGGATTGGTTAAGGGAACATATCTACTTATAAAATATATAAGTATTAGTGCTTCATTGGCTACTCCTTGTCTGTAGGACACGCCTTGAACTACCTTTAAATGCATACAGTACTGATTATGATGGACAAAACATCAGGGGATTGGCTCTTACAATGCTGTATGTTAGTTTGTCCCCCAACCCCAGGGATTAGTTGGGATACTATCCCAACCTTGGACTGTCGGCTCCTTAGCAGCACGTATGTGAAACGAAACATAGGTGTTTGAATCCCATCTGACTACTCCCCATTTTTCCAATTAGACCATCTGTCATCAGTAGGTCATCAGCCAAAGTCTTCCGTTTGTAGTTGACCTTGGTGCTGCTCACTGTTCTGGAACATTCAAGGGAGTATGAGCACACCACTATCTTAGCTTAAAGCTCTATTGAATAGTCTTTGTTTTCGACTTCTGGGTCACGTGTGATTGGACCACGAATTTGTCGATTTCAGCTTTCCATTTACTGCTATTTGATTTAATTATGAAAGGTGCTGTTGCTCCTCTTGGCCTTTAGAGACTTGCTCACTCTTCTCATATGAACTTTATACAATTTTAATTGACCAGACGTTTGTCTCTCAGATGTTTTCGTCTTTCTTCATTTAAGAAGATTCTCATGTTCAAAGCTTACCGATGTACTCCCTTTGTGCTCTGTACTTATACTTTAAAACTAGAATCTTCACTCACGGCCAATCTTGACTCATCGTCTTTTTCATGCCTTCTGATTCTTACAGCTTCAGCTTGTTTCTGAGGTAGCTTGGTTACATTCAATGTGCACCTAATATGGCCATACTTTCCATGTTATATATTCCTCTATAGCAAGCTTGTATACGTTATCTTTCTACCTTGCGTTACTGCCTATTAACAGTTATTGGTCAATAAGTAACTTCATTTATTTTTAGATTCATGATCACTTTGTCAGGTCAAATGAAGAACTAACACAACTTCACCTTGACCACCGAAGCTGAATGGAAGTTGACCCTCCACCCTAGGTTGGCACGGGTTCCTGATTGTCAGTAACAGGTCACCACGTGGCAGCCAGTGAGGGGAAAAGGGCTAGGGAGAAGTTGTGGACAGGAAGGGGGGGGGGAGTTAGGAACACCGGAACGAGGGTTAGGAAACATAAATGGATGGGAAAGGGGGAGTATAGGAAAGCACATAGCACAGGTGAACAAGTAATATGCAATAATCATAAGCTTCTTCAAACAGACTGCCTGCCCAGATAGCATCTAGTGTTAGTGCCCAAACTGCAGGCCATTCCTTACTCAAGAGCCTGTAATCTGAAAACCTGTATCTTCCTGTCCCCCTGACCAACACGCTCATACATTCCTTTCACAATGCATAGCAGATGATTGCCAGACAATAGGACAAGCATATGCACATGTAATGGGCTTTGTAAACCCTGACATCAGCAAAACAAATGCATATGCCACTGTGGACAGCATGAAAGTATGAAATTTGTTTTTAGGAGTTGGTAAAACATGCGCAATGAATCGTCCCTCAGTCTCTG
This sequence comes from Ambystoma mexicanum, assembly GCF_040938575.1. Classification (NCBI taxonomy): domain Eukaryota; kingdom Metazoa; phylum Chordata; class Amphibia; order Caudata; family Ambystomatidae; genus Ambystoma; species Ambystoma mexicanum. The sequence goes on from NC_090921.1 coordinate 998,224,910, forward strand.
TAGCATTCCTTGTATCGGCATAGCCATAGTTCCCTTCTGCATAGCATGATTTGGCCCCTCCACCGTTCCCCACCAATACGGCTGTCACTGAATAGAGAATGCCCACAGTTACTTATCTTTGGCTTGATGGACCGACTGGAGTACCCTCAGGCGAACTTGATAGCACGTTGCACATCAAGCCGCATACTCGACAGCCTCTCAGAACTTCAGGTGGATGTGTGGATACACTGCACTTCAACTCAGCGTGTGAGGCGTGCCTGGCAACTATCAGCCATGGGACTTGCAGAGCGAGATCGCAGGAAGGAAAGACAAGCCCCTCCGACTGCAACCACTCCCAGCTGCTTCTCGTGCTCACCGCCCCCACGCTCCAAACTTGCGTTTCCAGCTGCTCCTGCTTTCAGCCCATGCCTGCATACACCCGTAATCGCCAGCAAGTGGCACAGGCTGGGGCAGAGCTTAAGAAGCCAACCCGGCAGCCTCTCTCTCTCTATCTCGAGTGTCCCATCACGTGGCTTCCACCGGCATTGATAGGAAATGTATTTCCTCCTGAAAAAAGCCGCTGCTACTGACTCACAAAGCCACAACTTGTTGGCCCGGATATCATGGCTCCTTCCACAGCACACCAACCCCACAACACTATCCCCAGTCCTTACACTTTAACTTCAGATTCATGTTACTCTTAGTACATCAGTTACTTCATTACTTAGTATTTTCATATCATTTCAACAAAGGTTTATATATCTTCTTCATGACATCACTTTGTCCATGGCAGATTTTATTTTAACGTCTGTCCACGATTTCCATCGATGCATTCTGATACCCTGGCACACAACATCCTTCCATGTGACATCCTTTCACACTTTCAGTGCGAGGATACATTCTGTATGGCTGTTTGAGTGCATAACACCTCTCATACACTTGATGCGGTATAGGAATGATACAGGATGTCCTAGCTTTTGCTCTTCTCCGTCTGTTCCAATATGACAGTGGCAAGGGGGGTGGGGACTGACAGGATAGCTCCTACCTGCTCCTCTGCAGGGTTCTGATGTCTGGGCTCCAGCTAGCTCTCTCCCCTAATTGGGTTAATGCAACCTCTCTGTTCCAAATTTCAAATGTTGGGAGGATCTTTATGAATATTGCATCTCAAACCTTTAATGATTGTTGATCGTCTGTGCCGACGTCTATAGTCGTTGAGCTCATTACTCAAGTCTTTGCGTTAATAAACTTTTTATACCAAAACATAGTCTATTGACTACTTGAAAACAAAGTAAGGTAAAGGTTCAACAAATAGTCCTTTGGTCAGGGTCCCTGTGGGTTTCTTAGGGGTGTAATCCTCTTTTTCGCACCCCGATTTTTCTGCTTCTCCAGAGATTCACCCTCCTACGTCTCGGGGCATGAGGGCGTGCAGGCCTACTCAGCTGCAGGCCAGAGTTTCCACCAGGCTCTGGGCCAATTATGGCGATTGTGTTCTAAATGTCACTTTCTAGGACGCCCTTTGTACTCGAGGCTGCATCATGTTGTTGGGTGTCTGGGTTAGCTATAGGAAGGAGCCAGAGAAGGTAAGTGGTGGGAGTGTGGGGGCGGGCCATGCAGCTGGAGTGTGGGAGTGGGACGGCCATCACAGCTACCTTCTGCAAAGTCAGTTGTTTGTTGCTAGGATTTAGACCCTGCCCCACATATTCTGCACTGGATGCTGAGTGTGTTTTTGTGTTTCTTCCTCTTGTTTGGGGGATGAGGTTCTGTTCCCAAAACCACAACAACTTTGGTCACTTTGATGATGTGGGATGATCCTGTACCCGGAAGAGACTACTTCCAACTGCCTTCTGTTATCTTCTTTGCTCCCCCATTGCCTGTTCTACCAACTACTGAATGCTTTGCCATGTGCTTGTTATTCCTCCACTCCTCACTTTCATTCCCATAGGCGGATAGCATGACAGAGTTTCTTCTCTCTCAATTCTAGCCCCTCCTGGGCAATGCCTTGCCATTTATCCTCTGTAAAATCTCATTGAACCTTCTTCACTCCTTTATGGTCTCCTCCAACAAGTGGTCTGTCTTTCTTTTCCATGTCACATGACTCTTCTTCCTGGTTATTCTTGAATGTATTCCTCACCACCTCCTCCTTAGTTAACACCTCTCCTTTACTCTTTGCTGCCTCCTTACTCTAACCTCCTCCTCACTCCAGCTTCACTGGCTCTTCTTCTCTAGCTTCCTGCTCGCCTTACCTGCTCGCCTTACCTATTTCACTTCTTTTTTTCTGTCCTCCTCTCTCCAGCCCCTTTTACCACATCACCACTGTCTCTAAATGCCCACCTCTCTGTGACAACCCTTGAGCTTCATGTAGGAGCATGATCTGCTTCCAAGGAACACCCCTCGCTTAGCCCAGCTCAAGTGTGTGGAGACTTGAATGTGTAACCATGATTTCTATTCTTTAGAGGACCACATCCACCACTTTGTTCCCTTGGCCCACCACTTTATTCGCTACTTCTGGGTATTATTGACCCCTGCGCTCCCCCAAACCTGTACTAGGCATTTCTACTAATCTGCCTGGGACTTGTGGCGTGATCAGCATTCTGTGACACAGGGTGTCTTGGGGTTCAATAACTTTTGAGGGTTTTTTTCAAAGTCACTACCTGGGGTAGGACTTGGAATAGCCAACCTAGTATTAGCAAGATTATTCACAACCCCAGTTGAGCGCAGCCCGTCTCTTAAGTAGCGTTGACCAACAGAAAGGCTGACCTAATGAGGAAGGGGAAACGGTTTTGTAGTGCAGTTAACACTAAGCAGACTTGATGAGGAAAAGACCCATACCGGTAAGTTATAAAAATAACAATCATTTCTTACCTTACTACATTAAGGCACACTTTAAATATTTCAAGGTCAGTAAACACATTTTAGCACATATATACAACTCACTGTTGGGTCACCTACTATGGGTTACACACTACTTTAAAATCACAAGCAGTTATTCATAAATGCATTCACTAAAGTAGTGCGAATATACATTAACCACATAGTGCATTGGCCTTTTACTTATAGGACAGCCAGCGCCATATACTATCATTTCAGAAGTCCAGCCTTAGCCTGTACCAAATCTCTGGTAGTCTTTTAGGTCTCCCAAAAGGTTTCTGAGGCGAGAGGTGAGCAGCTAGGAGAGTCTACTCAGCAAGTACTGGTAAAATACTGAGGTTCAGTTAGTGCAGGGATAGTGTAAGGATCTTAAGACGAGTTCCAGAAAAAGAAGGAACAGCTACCACCATTGGGGCTCTTAAGGATGATCCACAGAAGTAGTGACCCAGACACCACCGCCCTGGGACAGCGCTAAGTTAAGCTTGACTTTACCCACTGCAAACCCAATAGGGAGAGGGGTGTGTGATGAATTTGATGGTGTCATCACTCCTTTCCCAGTGGCAGCTTCCTCCCATGTGGCCAGGGGACGACAGCTGCTACCAGATCCTGATCCTGTGGGCGGATATGAGGGAGGTCCACATGGGGGAGGTAACCCACAGGGGAATATCATGACATTGTTGGATCATTGGACGAGACATGATATTCCCCTTTTCTTTTTGAGGATTCCCCACGCCTTAATGGCATACTGTTATAGCTCTCCTCGTTTCCTCTTCAAAACTACTGAAAATACTTCTTCAAACTCTGCATCCAAGTCATCAAACTTGCCATTTAAAACTACTGACAACACCTTCACAGACTCTGCCTACAAGGTATCACAAACTGACTTCACTTCTTCTAAGGATAGAAGTACTGCCCATGAGGAAGCTGAACCGAGTTCTGTAGATCAGTGAAGGCCCAGAACGTAAGCCGTGCTCTAGTTGTTGTGAGCGCATATTGGCTGGCGGGACATTTAAACAGCAAAGCCAGCTGACAGGCAGGAACTGGCTAGAGAGGTTGAGTCTGAGAGACTTCTGGGCGAATGCGAGATCCGTGGAGCCAACTGGCTCACGGGAGAAAAATCGAAGGAGACAGACTGCGGAGATCAGTATGCTGCAGGAATGCCAATGGAGGAAGGACTGCCTCCTGGCATGCACCTGTACTGAAGAGCAGCCTCTGCATTGTTGGAGCTCTGGGCAGCATGGAATATGCAATCGAGAGCCACGAGAAGGACAGGAACCGCGAAGCAGAGGCAGCAAGCCCGAAAGAACGAAGCAGGACACCAACAAGCCGCTGCAGGCTCACCGCGGGAGAAGCCATTCCCACTACAGCAAACCGGTGAGTCTACTTAAGGGAAGAGGGAACACCTGGGCATTTCAGCAACGGGGCTGAAAGCGAACAGAAGTAAATGAAGCAAATGATAAGGAATGGAAAGTGCCATATTTCATAAAGAAATAGAGCAGAATAAATAGAAGAAACTGTCAAGTTTGCAAGTCTGCGCAATACGCATATGAGAAAGTCCTGACAGTAGAGTAGACCAGGCATTGCAAGTCATAAGTGTTTGTATGTGATGAAAAGACGTGCTTGCACATGAGAGAATCCCGGCAGGAGAGAATACCAGGTAAAAACAAATTGGACAATTTATCAAATATACTGCATGAGAAAATCCTGATAAGGATACATCAGAAGGTAACTAAAGAATGTGATTGAGAGATATCAAGGAGTAAGACGAAACCTAGTAGGAGAGTACGCTAGCTAGTCTATCAAGAATCAGACTGTCAGCCAAGCTACTTTGTATATTAATTATATTTGATCTTAAGGATCAATAAAGCGGAGTGAAAAGAAATCCAGGAAAAGGGAACCACCCTCTGGAACTGTGAACGTTATCCTCATGGAACTTTTGTGTTGGAGTTAAGCATTTTCCTTTTTGAAAATGTGTACACCTTCCAAAGCCAAAGACGTTTCCCTTTTCATTTTATAGTTAATTTTTAGTTTATGTGGGTCATAATAGTACTTTGGACACAGGACAGTTTGCTTTGGACATCTTGACAAAGGACCGACACATTTGTTTTGTTTTAGGTAGGGAAAATACCTCTTAGAGCAGGGACAGAGAGGCGTTTTTCCACACCCGTTATTGTTTAATAAAGGTTTACGGTCAAAACCATGAATCACCTGCATCTGAGTTACATTCCTGACCCTTCACAGGTGGTTCAAGAGATATAAGGGATCTCACGCCCGAGCCCCGAGAACGTTAGAAATGATCCCATGCAATAGTAAATCACTTGGGAAAACAAGGCTCACCGCTGTGGTCACTGTGCAAGGTCGTAGGGTCACAGGTGCAAGGGTGTTCACTGCCATTTGTCCTTAGGTTCCTCTGGAGACCTCAGACTGTATAAGGGACACCTAGGTTCAGTTCCACGATGGGGAGACCTTCACAGAGGTCTTTGTGGTTCACTTCTTACATTGATGCCGAATAGGGTCAGGAGACTCTAAGCAACTCCTCTTGTTGAAATTTAGTCGGAGATATTATTGCAATAAAGAATATCCCAAACCTGAACATTATGGGGACTCAAGGTGATAAGGCTGAAGACTTTTGTTCGTCAAAATGTAAATTGTGTGACAAATTCCTCAATGTCTTTGCTTCTCCCCGGGAGGGGGACCTTTTCCATGGGGCCAGGAAAGTGTGGCCACTACCCAATAGTCCGCCTGGTGGTGGTACACAGTGGGAGGATCCCATGGGTGGGGAGCAGTGAGGACAGTGCAGTGAAAACACAGTATCCACACCATCAGGCGGCAAGACCTCTATCGCCCAAATATAAATTTAGGGCTTAGACACCCCCATCCTCTCTCCCTCCTCTTTCTTCTACTAATTTCCTTATACATGTGCATCAGGCAGATAGTACTGTGACGGAGAAGAGTGAGGGAAGAGTGAATGTGGATGACTCCAAAGTACTGCCACGAGGAAGAGCAGGATAGTGGAGAGCCCTACAATTAACTGATATGAAAAATTTAGCTATTGGAAGCTAGAAAGACAATATGGCATACAAACTGATGAAGGACTCTCCTCGATGTCAGTCTGGCCCCAGAGCATCTTCACACTGGGGAGCGGAATAATGCGGAGAGGACGCAGTGCAGACCCGAACGCCTAGCCCGAGAAGGCGGGCCCGTGAAGGTGGGCCCGAGAAGAGCCACAAACTACCTGATTGTTGGAAAAACCAGCATCTGGTGGCATAATCCAGGCCAAGCCCGAGTGGCCCAGCCGAGGCCGGACGTGTGGTGAGAAACCAGCGTGGTGGAGCCGTCGAAACCTGCAAGACGACCGCAAGAGCCCAGGGAAAGCCACAGAAGCTTGCCGGTGTTGCTGTGGGCCAGAACCCTCGTGGGCCAAGTGCAAAGGTACACAAAGGGGGACCAGGAAAGCACAGGTAGACCCCAGAGGCTGTGGTTGGGAGGAAGTGCATAGGCATCTTCCTAGTCCCAGTGGAACTGAAGGGAGAGACCAGTTGAGAACAGAGGGGGTGAAAGAGCACCCGAAGGAGACACAAAGAGAGGCCTTGCAGGATAGTGAACCGGGCCTAAACAAGAGACATTACAATGCTGAAAGAAGGGTCGGGGTCCCGAATCTTGAGAAACCAAGACACTTCTGTGTACAAAATGATGCCTGGCAGGTTAGTGAACCGAGTTTGAGAAATATACCTTAAAGAGCTGAGAAAGGGGTCTGGGACCCACACAAGTCACACAAAAGTCCAGGGGAAGAGATCCTCTGGCCCAAGTCACAAGAAATCCAGGGGAGGATATCCTTTGGCCCAAGTCACGCGAAATCCAGGGGAAGAAATCCTTTGACACCAGTCACAGAAAAGTACAAGGGGGGGGGGAGATTCCTTTGGCACAAGTTGCGAGAAGTCCAAAGGAAGGGAGATGCCTCCTTTGGAAAGAACCTGGAACTTTGATAAATGCGACTATTGGAAAAAAAAGAGCCTGAAAAAAGGCCTGGGGAAGGGAGAAGCCTTCCCAATATTGTTTTAGAACGTGGAACTTTGCTGAGAAATTCTGGAGGGAGAGCCCTCCTCCCCGATCACGGGTAACAGCACATTAAAAGCAGAGGAATGGTTAGGGGACGATGGTTATTCCCCTCACCATTTATTAACTGACTGAAATATCCCAAACGGGGGAGTCATCCTGTTAGAAGCAGGATACATTTTAGTTATAGCTTTCTGTTGAAGTGTAAGGGACAGAAATAGGTTTGGGACATAGGACAGTTGACTATTTACTTTTGTCGGACATTCTGGCATTATCCTTGGTTTTGATTGAGGCAGTGAAACCCCTCTATTCTAGGGAAAGATAGGGTATTCCTATTTTTGAGTTCAATATTCTTGTCCTGCGTCTACTTCTGCACCCTTACTATAGGCAGATACACATGCACAATTGCGACGGTATACGCCCCAAACACTGGTGCGGATGGGTTTCTGAGAGGTGTAGTGGCCCAATTCGAAACATTTCTGTAAGGTGATGTTAATTTGATGGGAAATTTCAACTTAGTGTGGTCCCCGTTGAAGATCGCAGCACAAAGACATATCAGGAACAGAAGGCACCATCAAAGCCTCTCAAAGTACGCTTTATCACTCATCGTCGTATGGAAAACAATACAAGAGAATGAAAAGGGTTTAACTTTTTACTCACATGTACACAAGTCCTTCTCTTGCATTGATTATATTTTGGTATCAGCACAGCTCCTGGGTAAGTTTGAGATGCTAGACATAGGATTAATCTCCATGTCTGATCGTCCCCCAATTATTGCCACTATGAAACTCCTGACACTCAGCAACAGGCTCTTTAAATAGTCCTTCCCAAATGAAATTCTCAAAGATAAAGTTCTAATAGACAGCATAAGTGACAAAATAAAGTAATACTTCTTGAATAACTCGACGCCAGTCATCCCCCCTAGGACAATATGGGACAAGTTCAAAGCAGTTTTATGGGGTAGCTGATAAAGGCCAAAACACTAAGAGATAAACAAAGAAAACAGAAGGAGAACTTGAGGACCAATTGAAAACAATCATGTAGGCATCACAACCTAACAGGGCAACAATGAAAAACAATAGAAGCATCAGAGGTCAATTAGATTTGTTATATACAAAATGTACAGAAAAATCCCTACTCAATATGAGGCAAAGATACTACATTAAAGCTAACAAAGCAGATCACTTGTTGGCAGGACAGCTTAGGTAAAAAAAACAGCGTTGCAGACAATTTAAAAATAAAAAAGCAGGAGGGTGATTATGTGACTGAAAATGAGGCATATCCCAACAGTTTGCAGATTTCTACTCATCCCTCTATTCGTCTGACTGTCCGCAGGAGGTCCCCCCAAAAAGCATACATTGATGCTGTCTTGCTACAAAAGATATCAACTAGTGAGAGTGAACTTCTTGAAACAGACATCAGTGTAGAAGAAATGAACAGTGTAATAAAGAACCTCACGGAAAATAAGGCACCAGGACCAGATGGTTTCCTGGCAATATTCTATACAAAGTTTCGGATTCGCCTGGTGCCGAACCAAGCATAATTATACAACAACTTCAAAGAAATTAGTGGAATAACGTGAACTATGGATGAAGCGAAGGTGGTGTTTCCCAAACTAAATAAAATAAACGTAATGCCGGTACTATTGCCCTATAGCTTTAATAAAGCTAAATGCAAAGATTTATAGTAACATTTTGGCAATAGGTTACAATCGATACTTCCAAATTTGATAAACCCGGATCAATCCGGATTCATTCAAAACCGGAAAAAGTCTGATATTAGGAGAGTCTGCCACTTGGTGGAAAACGTGTCCAAAGTACAAACCGTGGCGCTTCTACTCTCTCTCTAGATGCCGAGAAGGGGTTTGACACAGTTGAATGCTCATTTTTATTTTGTACCATGAAGCATATGGGAATAAGAACAATGTTTATACAAATGCTACAAGCAAATTATCGAACACCGAATATATGACTGTCCAATGGTCGTCTATCGCAACGGATAGATGTCAAAAGATGAACCAAACAGGGTTGTCCCCTGTCCCCGCTATTCGCAATAGACTTTGAACCATTTTTTACCAGAATAAGGGGCATAACATTTGGGGGCAAGGAACACAAAATAGCAGCCTTTGCGGACGATATCTTGCTCACCTTAACGAATCCTGACCGTTCACTGGGCAAGGTAGTACAGGAAATAGAGAGCTTCGGAAAAGTGCCAGGCCTTAAAACAAATATGAATAAATCGGGAATACAAAATTTAGCCTTAGAAGGCACTCTACTGGAGATCATAAAACAACGCTCCACGTTTAGATGGGCTCAAAAGGGCATCACGTACCTAGGGGTCACCGTAACTCAGCCGCTGGATGTGATGTCCGAGGCAAATTATGGATTTATTTTTGCAAAGGACTAAAGCGGACCTGGAGAAATGAGGGCTGCTAAGTATCTTGTGGCTTGGAAGGATTGTTGCGGTTAAAGTTGTGACCCTCCCTAGCTCGTTCCAAGGTCATTACAACTACCGGTCAGCCCGCCGGCGCATTCTTCAATGGTGGCTGCAGCCTCCTTATATTCTAAACTATCATCTTTGTCGTCTTCCTCCACGGGAGCCACCTGCAGTTTTTACTCCAAGGAAGACAAGGCCCTTGAGTCTTTAGGAAAGCGCTTTTATTCCATCTCAGGACTGCATCTGCGGCAGGCCAACGTAGACACCCTCTTGACTGCGGCTAACCAGATGCTGTGTAGGGAGCTCAGGAATTTCTGCCCGACCTCCCCTTGTATAAGCAAGCCTCCTTCAAGGCCGGTCCATGTAAATATGAGCTAAAAACATATGGTGCCGGTACACAGCCATCTTGGGCATTCATCTCTCATCACCGTAGTGAGAGCCTAAGTCTTTTCATGGGCTCAGCAGAGTAAACGTGCATCTACCAGAGAAGGCAAAGCAAGGTCACATAAATATTGTTGCTGAGTGGATTTACTGTGGAGAATAGTTATTTTATTGTCCGCTGAAGGACGAGACCGAGAGAGTCTGAGTGCACTGCAGGTGCAATGATAAGGGGTCCTGGGAGGACGCGAGGAGAGGGAAACTGGATTTTTCCACATCTCGCTGTTTTTTTCCGCTCTTTGCCCCCTTCCACTTGTGATCTGCTCTTTGGCCGAGGGCAGTCATAACTGAGATGGGCGGGGTCATGCCCCTATAAAGAGAAGAGGTTTTTCCTCAGTGAAGAGAGTTAGAATCTGGACCCCCGGGTGATGCCGTTCTGCTGAGAGGGAGGACACTCCGCTCCAGACCCCGTTATTGCGCGTGATCTCTTTGCCTACCTGCTCTGGGACTAAGCAGTGTTGTATGGGCCAAGATGAAGTTGTCTTCTGCTACATTCCTAACGGTGATGAACTCTTTTTCTATGTTCTTATATAACTAACTATATGTGTATTTTGTGTTTGATGTACCTCCATAAGGTGTGAATAAAGGGCCTATAATGAGCCATTTATGTGTTTTACCATGCCTAATGGTCTAAGTGTGATTTTTTTTTTGTTTTGTTTCGTTTGCCAAACGAGTCCAATCACTCGTTTTGCCAAGGGCCGGGGGGCGATAAGTCTAAGGCTCTCTTCACGTAGCCAAGCAAATTCAAAACGGGCCATTGCGTAGGACCTCATGGAGTCTTCCGTCTCCCACATTGACACAGCCAGCAGAGGATTGTGCCTTGATGATGAGATGAGGAGGACGGCATGGATGCACGCCACTAAGTTTTCATCTGATGTGCAGCAGCGGATTCTTAATCTGCCTTTCCAGAGCGTAGACCTTTTTCATTCGTCAACCGATGACGAGTTGACAAAAATGAGAACTTCAACTCAAACCGCTAAGTCCTTGGCCATCCTGACGAAACCAAGACAGAGATAATTCCCTCAGTACCAGGGTCGAACTGAGTTCAAACCCTGCACTTTCTCCCGCTTCAGCGGGTTTCGGGACCATGGTACACAGAGGCCCGACAGGTTGCCAATTGACAACAGGAGGAAGCAGAAGAGGACTTTGTGCAGGTTTTTTCGGCTCTCCCTCCTCTTCCCCCACCTCGGACACCAAGAAGCAGTGACGTCAAGGTCGGGGAACAAAACTCTCCTGTGGGGGGCAATTTGGCTCTATTCCAGGACTCCTGGAAGCATCTTTTAAGCAACCCATGGATCCTATCCATAGTCTCCACAGGCTTCAGTCTTCCTCTTCCATGGCCCCTGCCATCCTCTCCTCCTCTTCGTCTGATCGGGTCCCCGGCTCTTTTACGGGAGGTCCTTTGGCTCTTTGAGATGCAGGTGATAGAACCGGTTCCTCTCTGACAGGGGCTTTGGGTCCTATTCCAGGATTTTTGTGGTACCCAGAAAAAACCAGTCTGGCCTGAGGCTTGCCCTAGACCTGTAATTTCTAAATCTTTGTTTACTGCTAGAACGCTTCAAGATGATTACTCCCGCGCACATAGCCAAGTCTCTGTGTGCAGGGGACTGGATGTGTTCACTGGACCTCAAGGATGCGTACCTGCACGTACCCATCTACCAACCTTTTCAGAGGTTTCCGCAGTTCACGATTATGTCATACTATTTTCAGTACAAGGTACTGCGCTTCGGCCCCTTGGGTCTTCACAAAGCTGATTAACGCAGTAGCTGGCCTTCTCCGCTTGGAGGCCCATCATTTGTACCCTTACTTGGACGACTGCCTGGTGAGGGCGGGGTCACCCGAGGGGGTGCCTCGCTCCTGCCACAGACTGGCGAATGTCCTTCATCAGCTGGGGTTCTCCCTCAGCCAGAGAAAGTCACAGTTGTGCCCATCTCGGGAACTGGTCTTCCTAGGGGCGCGTTGGGACACTATAGTTCAGCAGGTGTTCCCTAAGCCCGAGAGGCTCCTGTCCCTCCGCAAGATGATAGCATACTTTCTGGCCTACTCATCCACCTTGGCATGGTGCTTCCAGCATATTCTGGGCCTGATGTCCTCCTCCGTGCTCACTGTACAGCACACTCACATCAAGATAAGGCACCTCCCGCTCCACCTGGCAGCCAATTGGGATCAGGAGAGACAGGATACCCATACCACCGCTCTAACTGCCCGATCTTCACTGGTGGATGATGGATGTCAATGTTTAAGTGGGAGCCCCCTTCACCTGTCCGGAGCCATGCCTGGTGGTGACAACGAACTCCAACTGACTCTTCTCTTTCGGGCTGGAGGGCCACGCTGGAGGGCTACACGATTCATGTAGCATGCTCCAGGTTGGAAGCCCCCCTTCATATAAACCTGCTCGATCTCAGAGCTGTGGGTCTGGCCTGGTTTAAGGCGTTTTTGCCCCTTCATCAGGGACAGGTCTGTTCTGGTCAGGATGGACCATACATCTACGATGTTTTACCTGAACAAGCTATGTGGCACCCGTCACCCTCTCCTCTGCCTGGAGTGGGTAGCTATCTGGGATTTGGCCCCTGATGGAAGGGGTTTGGAATGCAGCAGTCCACCTTCTGGGGGACAGCAATGTAGAGGCGGACCAACTGAGCCTCTTGCGGGTTCAGCACCTACGAGTGGGAGTTGGATGACGACTCCTTGTTGCCCATGTTCCAGCATTAGGGGCTTGCAGATCTGGACTTGTTTGCATCCTGTCTGAATTCCATGTGCCCCCAGTTTACTTCGTGGACAGGACAGGGTCGAGGGTCTTTGGGAGATGCATTCCAGATCTGTTGGCACAGCTGCAGAGGTTATGCGTTTCTGCCCACCCCTCTGCTCCAACGGACCATCTGCAAGTTTCAGGCTTTGGTGGGTTGCAGCCTCATCCTGATTGCCCCCCCCCACTGGCCCTCGAGACACTGGTTTTCGGATCTGCTACAGTTGTGCTCCCAGGGTCATGTCCACCTTACAATCTCCAGCAGGGGATTCCTGATGCAGCGGGGGGGGGGGGCGGCAATGGAACATCCAAATCCAGCCAAGCTGGCGCTGGCGACCTGGTTCCTGACCAACTGAGGCATCAACACGCTCAATTTTCAGATGATAACTGGGATATCATTCAGCAGGCCAGGAGGCCCTCGGCTAGGGCCCAGTATAAGAGTAAATGGACTAGGTTCTGCCATTGGACTCGTGACAAGGGTCTGGACTCTGTCACCGGTCCTCTGGATTCCATACTGCCCTTTTCAGCGCACTTGGCTTATTCTGGTCTACAAGTGGATACTTGCTACAGTTATTTAGCAGCCATTGGGGCTTACAAGAATTACCCTGAGCATGTGTTTTTGGCAGCCAATCCGGTGGTTAAGGCCCACCTTCTGGAGTTGTCTAGGCTTTTTTCTCTGTTGCACAGGCCTCACCCGGTATGGAGCCACAATGTGGTTCTTCCAGCTTTGCAGCGTAAGCCTTTTGAGCTGATGACCTCTGAGGACATTCGCTTGGTGACACCAAGGACAGTTTTACTGGTGGCTCTCACCTCTGTGCGCAGGGTTAGTGAGCTGCAGGCGTTACCTTCATGTAAGCCCATCACCACATTTCACAACGATAAGGTCATCTTGAGCACTCACCCAAACTTCTTGCACAAGGTGATCTCTCCATTTCATCTGACTCAAGAGATTTGCCTGCCGGTGTTCTCCCAAACCCAAAATCCGAGGCAGAGAGGGCCCTACATTCCTTGGACCTCAAGAGGGTCCACAAGTTGTATCTCTCTCGGAGGAAATCCTTTCGGAAGTCTGAGGCGTTTTGTGACTTTTGGGGGCTCCTCCCCCGGATCTCAGGCCATTTCGGAGGCGTACACAGCCTTGGGCAAACCCGTCACTGAAGGGATTTATGCCCATGCGGTCAGAGCCAAGGCAACGGCTGTCGAGTTTCAGAGACATGCTTCTTGGCATGTCATCACCAAGGGGGCTACTTGGGCCTCTGTCGGCCTTCTGCAAGCACTACTTGCTGCACACCAGCTCTAGGCGCCATGCAGAATTCGATCAGGTGGTTCTGCAAAACCTTTTGCTTCATCCTAGATATCAGGCAGGTTATCACAGCTCCACCATATATTCTTGTTCAGTGGAATCGCCTACAAGGATGGAGGAAAGGGGACAGGACGTATGAGTAATTAAAGTTACTCACCGTAGTGACTAGAGTACTCATAGTCCATAGTCCCCTTTCCTTCATACATCCCACCCACCTTCTCCCGCTAGTATGGTCTAAGAGTAGCCAGGTATCTAAGCATCCGATGTGTTGAAAGGGGACTGAGGTGAGACGCTGGAGGGCTAGGCCTCGGCGGGGCGTTCCCACGTGCAAGACTGCGCCCCTGCATGCTATACTAAATTTAAAGGGGAAGGTCAATTTTTTGCTGCCAACGGTTCTAGTACGATCCCCATGTTGGGGGACGCCAACAAGGATGGAGGAAAGGGGACTATGAATTAGGAGTACTCTAGTCAGTAGGGTGAGTAACATTAATTTTTGCACTATTCCCAAAACCCTCAACTTCTTATGTACCCTTATCCACAACCCCCTATATTTTTCAATTACTTTTTTTGTAAAAACAATTTCAGCAAAAACCCATCGAAAAAAACACTGTAGATGAATGAACCTCATATCTAAAGGAGGATTGGTGCTCCCAAAACTTGCTACATAATTAAGAGGCTGTGCAAATGAGGATCATGAAAGAATGGTTCTCGGGTGACGTCAGTAAAGAATGGCCCAGAATGAATAGGGCAGTAGTTGGAGCTCCATTTTTGGGGGTACTATGGCTAGATGAATCCTATGGACCGAAAAAAACATGCATGAATCCCAGATTACTGCATTGGTGGAACAAACATGGGACAAATTAATAGATATGGGAAGTATCTCTTCGATCCCATCCTCGTTTATGCCGCTATTCCGAAAACCACAATTTACACCAGGGATAGAGAGGGGGGCCTTTCAACAGTGGAGATGATCGGGATGTTTGAAAATTAGGGATTTAAGGCAGGGTCAGGAAGTGAAGGCATTTGAAGAATGCAAAATAGTCTTTGGAGTGGGGCGAAGGGGAGAAGCTTACATATTACCAGCTTTGACATTTGATCTTCCACCCAACCAATAAGAAGGCCGCATCTCGGGCGCTCACCCCATTCGAGAAATACATAACCTCCCAATCAAGATACAAAAGTCTCCTCTCTACATCATATAAAATCTTTCTGGCAAATGCCCAACAGATTCATTGGCCATATATGGACCGATCAGAAAGGACAGTGTCAATTTTCACCAGAACACTGGGATTATCTTTGAGGAAAACATACCAAAGTTAACTAGCGCCATACAGCTATGGGAGACTAACACAATGGCACTATACTCCAGAAATGTTTCCCATTATGACACCCAACTGCTAGAGGTGATGTTCTGAGAGAGGAGACTGGGCTCATATATTGTGGGAGTGCCCATTGATCAAACCGTACTGGTGAAACATAATTAAAAGAACAAAAGAAATGTTTAGGGTAAAAGCAATACTGGGAAAGAACAAATGCCTATTGGGGCTTTGGACTTCCGGCGAAGGCCATCAAACCCAAGCTCAGTTCAAAGCCTAGTAATATTAGTGGCTTTACTGGTACTAGCAAAGAAATGGAAGGCGATAGAAGCCCCATCGGAGCAAGAGTAGCTAACAAAAATATGGAATCTAGTTGCCTTGGAATGGGTCACGTATTGCATCCAAGGGGGGGACTACATGCTGTTTTGACAAAACTGGGGCCCGATCTTGACTTTCTTACAGAATGACTTCAGGATGATGTATTGTCCACAAAACTTGAAAATCTTCGATATCATGTAGAGAATGCAGGAGATCGGGGTAAAAATGGAAACGCTCACAGGCACCACTGACTCAGAACTCAAGAGGGGAATGGATCAAGGGGAGGGGGGGGAATGTTGGGGATGGGCAGCAGCAAAAGTTATGTTATTGTTGTTAATAATGAAAGTGCCAATGAATAGAATTTTTTTTAAAAATGCCTAGAGGAAGGAGGGATGGACACATCGGTAAGTACAACTTCTTCGCTGTCGTGATATTTGTACTGAAGACCTGGTTATCTTTTCTTCGAGATGAAACTGCATTATCAGACAATGAAGCTTATAGCGATTTTGCACTCGAAACATACAACACAACATTTGTCATTTTTTTTATACCTTGCAACATTTTAAAAAAATCTACAAAAAATGTGCAAAATACAGTATTTTAAACATCTACCCTACACTTTAATTAGTGTGAAGGACAAATCCATGTTATTTGCTAATGTGCATTGTCCGCAGTGTCCGTTTTGACAAACGCCACATATCATTTCGATGAAGTGTACATTTGTTTTAAATGCAGGGGAACAATACCTATTACTTTTTTTTAACCATATCTTTAAAAAAAAAATGTGAAGATTTGTGCCACTGTATTTACTATTTCTTGCTGCATCATTTTGAATCCATGCCACTGTATCTTGGGGGTATCCTTTGAATCCATGCCACTGTATCTTGGGGGTATCCTTCTGTGTCTATGCCATGTGTTAAGGATGGTGCAAAAAGGACCATGGAGAGAGCCAGTGAGAACTGCAGTTGAACCTTTTGCCCTGGGCACAACTTTTTAAATTCTATTTTTGCCATGTGATGTGCTGTCCTACATCCACAACAACCTATACAACTATAGTATAGGGAACAGAGGACCACCGGTACAATGGGGAGTAGCTTGAAATGAATGAATGATTGATGCTCACTTTTGTTAAATTGTTTTGTTGTCTGTGTTACTGAAGGTGGCAGTCTCTTTTCTTTAAATTGGTTGAATACATCCAGCAGTAAGAGTCTAGACCATTTTAAAGACTGTGAAAAATGCTCACTGACTTTCTGCCTCCTTTCTTTTCCACAGCATGATACCCTGCTGCAGATGGAGCTAGAGCGTCTTCTGGTGAAAGAGCATGCCTTGGAGCAGCTTGCAGTGATAACCACCTCCCCGTTGGGGGATATCCAGCGATCTCGCAAGAAGCTTGTCAAGTAGGTCCCCATACATGTTAAGAGGATGAACGTGCTGTGAATGTTGCCGTGCTGCTTTTCCTTGCTTCCTTAGAGCAGCTACTTAGTTATTATATTGGCTTGTTGTCTTGTTTATCGATCCTACCATCCAGTGTG
Source organism: Ambystoma mexicanum (assembly GCF_040938575.1). Lineage (NCBI taxonomy): Eukaryota > Metazoa > Chordata > Amphibia > Caudata > Ambystomatidae > Ambystoma > Ambystoma mexicanum. The sequence continues at coordinate 998,241,899 of NC_090921.1, forward strand.
TTTGAAAGAGTTGGCTGCAAATCTGACAAAAAACGTCCATTGATTCATAACTTTATTTTGGCAGAGCCACAAAAGTGTCAACATAACATACCAAATTTGACTAAAAACATAATCCTGCTCATGAAGAGTACAGATGTTCCATAGTAACGTAACAGAAAGTCATGATTCAGTTAAAGACACAGGGGTGAAGGATTATGCACAACTCTTCTCTCTACTTTTCCAGCAGCTTATGTCAATAAACTCAACTCAAGTAGAAACACAAAGAAAAAACGACAACATCCATGAAATCCAGTCTTTCTCGTAGTTTGAACTTGCTAGGTTACTTCTCCACTTGATCCCATTCCAGCCAATCATGCTGCTTGACTCCCTTACCCTCTACTGCAGGGGTGCACAACTGATTTTGACAGAGGGCCGAAAGTACCTTACATGAGGGCTATAGGGGGCCGAAAAGTAAATGTGAGCGGGACGGTAGGCGGGGCAGGAGGCTTTTTAAACCCCCAATTTGTACTAAACACATGGAAAAAGAATGTTTTTGAGGGGTAACGATTTTTATTTGCATTTCAAATTTACATTTTGTACTACACATTTTCCATTGTTATAATTTATTTCTATTTAGTTAGTGTATCTCGCCTGTTTAATTAACTTATATATATTTTATTGACCCTAGATTGGACATGCCGTTATTTTGGACTGCTACAGTTTGCTAATTGGGTTGCCCAAGAGGAGTATGGCCTTCGTTGAGTCAGGTTTCCTCAAAAAGCCAAAGATGAAAATCTCCTAACTGTGCCTGTTTTAGCTTTATTATTGGGTTCACTCTTGGAGTGCAACACTATGCCCCATGTCCCTCACCCCCAACCAAACACTATGCCCTATGGCCCCCTCACACCCAACCAAACATTATGCCCCATGGCACCCTCACCCCCAACCAAACACTATGCCCCATGGCCCCCTCACCCCCAACCAAACACTATGCCCCATGGCACCCTCACCCCCAACCAAACACCCCCCCAACTCCAAACCCCCCACCCCCCAACTCAGCACACACACAAATATGCACCCATACAGACCCGAACCCCACACCCCCCAACTCCAAACCCCCCAACCCCCCAAATCAGCACACACACAAGCACCCATACAGACCCGAACCCCCACCCCCGCAACTCAGCACACTCTCAAACATGCAAACATACAGACCCAAACCCCCACCCCCCAACTCAGTACACACACTCTCAAGCATGCACCCATATAGACCCGAACCCCCACCCCCCAAATCAGCACCCACACAGACCCGAACCCCCCCACCCCCCAACTCAGCACACACACAAACAAGCACCCATACAGACCCGAACCCCCACCCCCCAAATCAGCACACACACAAAAAACATTCAAATCCAAACATTCATACACATCTGACACCCCCCCACCCCCGCATCTCAACATACACACAAAAAACATTAAAATCCAAACATTCATACACACCCGACACCCCCCCACCCCCGCATCTCAACATACACACAAAAAACATTAAAATCCAAACATTCATACACATCCGACACACATCCGACACCCCCCCACCCCCGCATCTCAACATACACACAAAATACATTCAAATCCAAACATTCATACACATCCGACACCCCCCCACCCCTGCATCTGAACATACACACAAAATACATTCAAATCCAAACATTCATACACATCCGACACCCCCCACCCCCGCATCTCAACATACACACAAAATACATTCAAATCCAAACATTCATACACATCCGACACCCCCCCTCACCCCCACCCTTTTCCCCCCCTCCCCCTTTCCCCCACTCATCGCAACATACACACACACAAACAAAGCAAAACAGACCCGACACACAAACACAAACAGACCACTTACCGGAGGCGTGCTGGAAGGCAGGCAGGTAAGCGGCAGGTAAGCTGGAACGCTGGAATCGTACTACGGCTGGCCTGGTCCAAGGCTGAAATGCCTTCCGGCATCAAGCCTTAGGGACCACCGCAGCCGTAGTGCTGGCCCTCCATTGGTGCAGCACACACGCATTACGTGGCTTGTAGGAGCGACGTGGTGTGTGTGTGTGCTGAGCCAATGAGGGCCAGTGTTTTGTCAAGCCTGGAAGACAACAAAGACTTTCCTAATGGAGGGCGGCCGCGGGCCGCCCTCCATTAGGAAAGTCTTTGTGCCTCGCGGGCCGGACAAAAGAGCATGGCGGGCCGCAACTGGCCCGTGGGCCGTATGTTGTGCACCCATGCTCTACTGCATAACTGTCTTCCTCCTCCTCTTTCTTTTGCTGCTTTGGCGTATACACCGAACTGTGCGCCCCAACTGGTACACGTTGAACTTCTAACTGCTATCCACCCTGACTGTTCAAGAGCATGCCGGCTTGGCTTCCGTACATGCAGGGGAACATAATAAGGCACTGAGCGTAAACCGGTCACTGGGTGGCCAATCCCAATCCTTAGCTAGCCTCTGGCTGGTCATGCATCCTTACTTACACTCATTCACCATTTCCCTATGATTGCACAGGTGGGATAGTACCTCGCCTCCATATCTTTAATAGAATCATGACTTTGTTAGGATAGTTTGGAAAATCTGTATTCTATGTCAAGACCGGAGGCTCAGATTATGCTTGTTTAAAGCTTACACTAAATCTTACACACCACTAATGAGAATACCTAGTTGATCGGCCTAAAATAAAACATCTTAAAGACCTACTTGTTCGACCAGTCTGCGGCTTTCAGAATGTCTTCCAGACACTAAAAGCCTTAGACGCATTCACTCCTCTAACTGAATGCGCACCATACAGAGATAGCCTGTAGGTGTGCTTCTGCTGTTTACTTTCATTTTAATTACAGATTTTAACTGTTGAGTATGGTATCCAGTCATTGCATCTAAAACAAAGCAACAAATGCAAAAGCATCGAATGCAAAAGCCTCGAAATAATGCATTTTTGTAGGTAAAGTTTTTTTTTTTAAATTGAAATGGGTTTTAAGGGGTAAAAAAACAGGGGTTAAGGGGGATCCCCCCCCCATTAAAAAATGCTATGCTTTTGCATTCAATGCTATTACTAGGAACTGTTGTGTATTATTGTGCATAATGCCGGTCAAGTGGCACAGCAAGTAGAGCGCTCGCTTTGACATCGGTGCAGAGTCTGCTACCGCAGGTTCGAATCCCGGCGGGGCCAAACTCAGCCTTTCATCCTTCCGAGGTCGATAAATGAGCACCACACACCGTGGGTAATAATAAGCGGCGCTCAGATACCTGAGGGTTTGTAGCGCTATATAAATACCAAATTATTATTATTATAGATAGGAAATTCCTCTGCTGTATAATACTGAGAACTACTTAAAACAGTTTTAGAATTGAAACCATTTTAAAACTGAAGTCGCATTGAATTGAATTTGCTCAGACCGACCGTGTGATTAAAGACTGAGTCTTTCCTCTGCACACACGCATAAGCGAGATAAGACCACATTTCCCAGCAGGATTGTAGTCCTTGCGCTCATTTATTCCATCCCCAGGTGCTAACGCGCTGGTGCGAACGGAACAAGCGGGTCCTTGCGTGGACGAGCAGACGTGCTCCTATACCCTGTTCAGACATGATCCCTGGTTGCTCTCTCCAAGACATGGGTAAAGTAAACAAGCCTTTGGACACTTCAGACACACAATTGGCAAACCTTTTAAGGACATCACTCTACAAGGACCCACCCATACAAGCCCCAACATATGTAGGGAGGCTAGTGTAAAGACAAGTAACAAGCATACTAGGCCCACCACACACCATAGTAGTGAGGACATGGAAATCACACAGGAGAAAGAGACCCTGCTGACAGACTTATCAGTAGCACTTTTGAACACGCGTTCATTAGTAAAACACACGCTTGATGTCCATGATTACATCATGGAACATAATGTGGACATTGTGTCTTACCGAAACCTGTCTCAGAGGCCTATGGCCCCACCATAGAGCAAGTGACACCACCAGGCTAGGTTTTCTTTGGTAAACATAGCGAGGGAACTGTGGGTGGTGGGGTTGCTATTATATGTAAAAAACATCTTGGTTTTTATGAAGTCAAAATTGAATGCATGGGTAGTGACATTATACATGTCAAACTTATCTCTAATTTCAAGAAATTGTACCAATCTGTTACTCCCATATTGGCCGCCTGGTGAATTAGATAGTTTTAATGATGATATAACCAACACTGTTGCTCCCATGTTAATGGCTAACTCAGCTTTAGTTATCTTGGGAGATTTCAATCGTTGGAAAAACTATAAACATGACAAAAAAGCACTTGACCTAGAAACAGTTGAAGACCCATCACATTACGATATACAATACTGAAAAGTCATATCCTTGATTGGATTGGGAGTGGGAATCTCTTAATTGAGAATATTATCACCACTCCATGTATCTGGTCTGACCACTCGTTTGTCTCCTGATTATTGAAGCTCCCAGGTAAAGTAAGCAGGGTGAATGAACCTTTGCGCTTAGTCAACGCCCAAAATTATAAGGATATAACTGCTCCTGTCCTGACCACTTACATACAGAAATTAATGACGATAACAGATGACTCTGATGCGCCAGAGTCTCTCATCAACAGTTATAACAAGGAAATCACAGATATGCTTGATCAACATGCCCCACTTAAGGCTACTTCAAACTAATAAAAGGCAGGCAGTACGTAAGTGGTGTAAAGATAATTGTGAAAAGAACTTGCAGGCTTGGAAACTGTTAGAGAGGACGTATAAAAACAAGATCACTGAAATTAAAAAGACTTGTTACAATGACCAGATTAACTCAGCCGGGGGCCAGACGAAAGAACTATTTCGCCTTTTTAGAACTTGGGAAAAACCTGTAGTTTCCATTCCACTCATTAAACCCACCAGTGATGACTGCAGAAAGCCTTTGCGGATAAACAGCGGAAAGCGGAACATAAAATAACTGAGGAACTTCTAATTTCCCCTCCAAAGATTGCCTCCTCTCATAATCAGACCACCCTTAGGAAAACTAGTACACATTCTTGCACAGGTTTGTCCACTTCAGTATCTGAAATCCACCCCCAGCAAGATCAAGGTATCGGTTTTAGGTTCAAAGAACTGAATATGGCAGAGTTGCATGATAAACACAAAACCATGCATCCTACCAACTGTCCTGGCGAATTGCTCCCATCTAAAATCACACTAGAACATAAACAACTATTTGTTTCTTTCTTTTGTAGGTACGTGAAGTCCTCCTCCTTCCGAACAGGTCTCATCCCTCAATCTATTAAGAGTGTAGCAGTGACACAACTGGTAAAAAAGAGGAGGATTGGACCCTTCAGACGCTGCCAACCTCTGACCCATTACGAGCACCTTATTTTTTCTTAAACTCATCGATAAGGTGGCCACGGTGCAGCTCCAATCCCATGTTTATACTGCAGATATCCTACATCAAAAACAGTCTGGGTTTAGGAGTTTCAATAGCACAGAGAGTGCCCTCCTTGATCTCCAGACACACATGCTCTCAAAACTGGAACATAGCAAATCAGGGCTGCTGACGTTATTAGATCTGTCAGCAGCCTTTGACTTGCTAGACCATAAAATTCTGCTTGAATGTAGGTCTACGGTCGGAGGACTCTTGATAGAGGCAATTACATGGCTTGTATCCTTTTTGGCGGGCCGCCTCTCGCGAGTTTACTGGGGTGACAGTGCCTCCGAGGTTGAAACCATCACATGTAGAGTACCAATGGGGGCTTGCCTCCCCCCCTCTGTTATTCAATATTTACATCCTACCATTGTGTAATGACCTGGAATCTACGGATATCTTTAACTGCAATTATGCAGATGATTTCCAACTGGTTCTGGAAGTCGCTGGGGATTATGAAAAAGACCAGTTGTTGTTGGACACAACTTATTTGCTTATAAAAAGATGGATGTCAACAAATTGGCTGTGTCTGGATGCGGCCAAGACAGAGCTTATGCTGTTTGGCCCAAGACTCTCTAGAATCGGTCTTAATCAGAAGTACTCCAACTTCGTTATTGATGGCACTCAAATAAAGGTTGTGCCTAAAGTTGAGATTCTTGGCACCTACATGAAGGAAAGCCTAGACTGTAATGCCCATGTAGCTGCCATCACAGAAAATACAAACTATTATTTCAAGGTGCTTCGACAGGTCACGCCACTGATTTCGATAGAAAATAGAACCAAGCTGGTGAGGGCAGTGATCCTCCCGCGTGTGAACTATAGCAACACCTTACTGGGAGGTGCCAACGGGTCAAATATCCAAGAGCTGCAAAAACTCAGCCACATGTATCATGATGAAACGGTCTGAACCAACTACTGCAGCAAGGAAAAGACTCCATTGGCTACCTTTGGCAGCTTGTGTTCAATTTGAGCTGCTAACGATTTGCCATAATGTATCTCTGGGAACGCTCCGGCGTACCTGAAAACTCGAGTAAGTACATATCATCCCTAAAGAAACTTGAGATCTGCTGAGAGCTTTTTCATGAAACAGCACCAGGTTAAATGTGCCAGGGGCCTGTGGCAGGCCTTTCACGTTCAGGGGGCAAGAGCCTGGAATGCTTTGCCACTATGTGTAAGAAAAACTGAAAATCTTCTCGAATTTAGAAAGCAGTTAAAAACAGTGCTCTTCAATCAGCATGACTGATTCCTACTAGCTTGAGCCTCATACTCCTGTCTCTCGGCGTCTGGATGCCTAGGGGCTTTGGCGCGATACAAAGTAACATAACATAACACCATACGCTCTGGCGTTGATGCCTGCTTGATGCATGCACCACCAGACCCACCTGGCTACGATAGAACGAGATACCACATTAAATGGCTTCTGCAATGCAATAAGTAATTGTGCCTCCCCGGGCAGTGGTAGTTGCTCCGTCATGGCCTTATAAGCCACGAGACACCTGACTGGGCAAAGCTTGGACTGCTCTGGGAACGCTGGGCAGAGGCATGGCTAGGGGGAGATCAGAGGTTATAGCCCTTGGTCTTTTGGTTGTAGCCCCGGATAGAAGCCCAGGAGCTACAACCAAAAGGCTAGCTAGCCCCGAGTCCCGACAGTCTCAACATTAGCATAGCCCGGACCTATTCCTGACCTAGCAGCACCCCTGACGCCGGCTATTACACTTACCTAATACCAGTCTTGGTTCTCTTGCTGATGTAAAAGGTAACTCATGCCACAGAAAAAGATCTCCTTTCGACTTCTAAGGTTCTGATGTCGGATACCATTTTACAGGGAATGAGATGGAGCAAGGTCGTAACCTTGGCTGACAGGGCTTTTATTGACCAAGCCTCGTTGCCAGGCCAACCTTGAAACAGCTTAAGGACTTTATTAACATTCCATAACTGAGTATTTCAGTGTGGGAATGGAGCCTGACTCCTCTGAGCAGCCTGCACTAGGGGGTTCTCTCTCACTGGCAGATCCTGCAGGCTGTCGTACCCCGCTGAGATCCCCGAACGAAAGGTATTAACAGTCCTGTATGGCTTGCCCTGCGCCTCCAAAGCAGCCAGAAAGTTAACCACATGAATTACATTGGTTCTAGCAGGATGGACGTCCCTAGCCAGGCACCAGCATTGCCATTTAGACCAAGCGGCTCTGTATGACTTCTTAGTCCCTGGTGCCCAGGACTCTGCGATGAAGCGCACAACTTTGCCCAAAAGGCCTGGCTTGCAGCAGGCTCTCCGGAAATCTCCCAAGCTGACCGACTCAGATTCCCCAGCTGGACTAAGGGGTTCAGCTCCTCTGTTGGACCGCAAATTATAACCTTGTCCTGGGTAAGAACAATGGGGTTCTTGCAGGATATCTCCAAAGGGCTCAGGCACAAAGCTTGCCCTCTCCAGTCTGGTGTCGCTAACACCATTCTCGCTTTCTGCCTCCTTGCCTGCACCAGCGTCCTGGATATCATTGCAAATGGCAAGGCGTATTCTGTGTGGCGATCCCGCGCCTGCAGAAAGGCATCTGTAGACCCGTGGAAGCTGCCTATTAGCCTTGACGCGAAAGGGTCCGTTGATGCGAAGGGTCCGTGCACCAGGGCCCCCGGCGCCTCATGAGTTCGTGAACTACCATCGGATCCAGCTGCCAATTGCTGGAATCTCGCAGGTACCTTGAGTTCCAGTCAGCCACTTGATTATGGAATCCTGGGAGGTACTCCACTGTCACAATGATGTTCCTCTGAAGGCACAAGTGCCAGAAATCTTTCGCTAGCTTTGCTAGCATTGTGGACCTCATCCCGCCTAGTTAATTGATGTACTGGACTGCAGCAACGTTGTCCATTTTGAGCAGGACACATTTTACGGGTACTGCATTTTACGACGAAGGAGCCCGCTAACAACTCTAGGCAGTTGATGTGTAGACTGAGCTCCTTCCCCGACAACCTGCCTCTGGTAGTAATCTTCCCGCTGCGGTCTCCCTAGCCCCACCTGCTGGCATCCAATTCTATCACTAAGTCCGGGGAAGGTCCGAAAATCGCTCTCCCGTTCCATGCTTCCATATGGAAGAACCACCAGGACAACTCCGTCCTTGCTTCTGGGGAGAGGGATACTCTGTTCGTATCAGAGATCTTTCCTGAGATGCTGTATTTTCAGGCGCTTCAGCACTCGGTAGTGCAGCGGTCCTGGAAAGATGGCTTGGATGAAAAACGTGAGCTGGCCGCCAGCCTCGCCAGCTCTCAGTGATATTTCATCTTTTGCCATGACCGCTTTGATCTCTTTCTTAATTAAATTCACTTTTGCCATCAGCAAACTGAGTGTCCCTTGAACTGTGTCCACTGCGAAACCCACAAGCTCCATTGACTGGGACAGAGATATCTCTGATCTTCTCCGAATTGAATAGAAATCCTTACTCTTGTAGCAGTGTGGTCGTGAGCGTCACTTGCTCTTGCAGCACCTGCTTGTATTGGCCCTTTAAGCAAATGTTGTCCAGATAGACTGAGCTGAATGCCTTACTCTTTCAACCAGCTGACCACTGGCTTCATCAGCTTGGTAAAGAACGCTAGCCTGAACGGGAGACAAGTGAACTCCCATTGCTGTCCCTGCTACAGAAACTGCAGGAAACTACAGTGGCTGAGAGCCATTCACACCCCCAGATGGGCGTCCTTGAGGTCTATCCAGGCCAGCCACTCCTTCTGAAAGATATCCCTCAGCAGGTGGATCCCCTCCATTTTGAAATGGTGGTACACCAAGAACACGTTCAACGCTCGGAGGTTGATAACTGGCCTCAGCTTTGCTTTTCCCTTTTCACTAAAAACATATTGCTTACGAAGCTTCCTCCGTAGCTCGGCTATCTCCAGTTCTAGCCGTCGCTCATCTTCTGTTGAAAGAACTATCGCCTTTGGCAGCTCTGCTTGAAGGGTTTCTAGATAAAACTCCAAGCGAAAGCCTTGTATTGTCTCTGTTAATGTTAAAGGATATTTGTACTGCGCACTATCACCACCGGAGTGGTCCCCTGGCGCTCTGGGGGATCTGAAAGGGAAAGGGGATCAGGGGGGTGAGTTAGTGGGAACGAGCAGGATAAGTGCAAGAGAGCAGTGATGTGCTGTTGGCAGCTTCAGTTCGGTTAACACTGTTCGCTGAGCTTGGGGGTGCTTTCCGGTCGGTAGCCGTTGTGTGCTGTTGTGCGAAGCAATGTGTGGTTTGTTTTGTTGTGGTTTATTGTGCTTTAGGGTTGTGTTTGGTTAGAGTTTGAGAGGTGTATGCAGAGGGGTGAAATTGTTAGTGGGTTGGTTATTGGCCCCGCTATCTAGAAGTGATATGTGCTAAATTTCCACGTTCTTTCTGGCACGTGAATATCTCTGGATTTCTATCTGATTCCGGCACTGGCTAATATTCACAATCCTGTCTATATATGACGCACGCCAAAATTCACAATTAAATCCAAAGTGGCACTGGCCCACCTTCTAAATCCTGTCTAGATGCGAAGCAAGCTAGCATTCACAATTCTATCTAAATGTGGTATTGGTAATATTCCCAATGCATTCTAGATGTGGCAATGGCCAATATTCGCTATTCTATCTAGATGTGGCGCTGGCGGACATTCACAATCCTGTCAAGATGTGACGCAGGCTAAAGTTCACAATTCTATCTCAGTGTGGCACTTGCTAACATTCACAATTCTGTCTGGGTCTGGCGCAGGCTAATGTTCACAATTCTATCTTAATGTGGCATTTGCTAATATTCACAATCCTATCTCGATGGATAGGATTGTGAATGCGAATGTTCACATATCTAAATGTGGTACTTGCTATCATTCCCAATTCTGTCTGGGTCCGGCGCAGGCTAATGTTCACAATTCTATCTAAATGTGGTTCGTGCTAACATTTGGAATCCTATCTCGATGTGACACAGGCTAATGTTCACAATTCTCTAGCACCCAAGAATCTCTGGTGTGCTCTTCCCACCTTTTCATGCACTACGCCAGCCATCCCCCAACTGCTGGAACCATTGCGTCTGTTAGCCTGCTGAGTGGGGCTTGTGTCGCCCTCACCCGAGGTGCTGTTCTGTTGCTTCCCACTGTACTACCAGCCTCTGTCCCTTCCTCTCCCTCGCAAAGGGAAGGAGGAGTTGGGCTTGCAGTCCTCCTGTTCTCTTCAGTCAGCTCTACTGGTGGCGGGCCTGTAGAACGAAGCACAGCTGGCCGAGCAGCCTCTGCCAGCCTTCCCAAAAAACTTGTTCCCAAACACTATTTTGAGTGAGGACTGTGCCTTGCCAAGGGCTGCATACGTGCTGGCCAACGTGGCCATGCCTTTGATAAATGAGTCTCTGAAAAGCTTCCCTTTGAAGGTCACTACTGGTTCGGGAGATGCCAGTTCGCCCAACCTGGGATCTGTCTTCACTAAAATCGACTGTCTGCGTCTGTAGCTATGGCGCAGTTGGTGTTGCCCAGGAGGCACATGGCTCGATGGGCCCAACCTGCTAGAATCGTAGGATCTGAAGAGTTCTTACAGCTGCTTTGCATCCTCTGACATTTGCTGGATCCTGGTGAGCAGGCCTACTATGTCCAGCATCTTGTCCTGGCAGGACTTCCAGGACCGGTCTATGTCCTTCTTAACATCTTTATCATATCGCCCCATGACAGCCACTTTATGAGGAATGTGAGGCCTTGGACACTCTGCCCTCAGCTTGTTCCTGGCCTCCCTGTCTAATGGGGCCCGCAACCACTTCTTCAGGTATATGGCTAACCTGACCCACAGTTCCCATTCTACTGATCTAGGGTGCACCAGGTCGTCTGGGTCAAGCTTGTCTCCCTGGACCTCTTTCTCTCTAGGCCTCTTCCTTTTCTTAGATGCTTTCTTGACCATAGACGCACTAGAGGATGATTCTCCCCTGTTGTTTGCCCCTTGGTCTGACTCCTCCAACCAGCTCTCCTTCTCATGCTTGCCCGAGCTGAAGGATACGTAGATGTAGGAAGGCCCCTTCTGTCCCAATTCCTTGCTCGCTTGGCACTCCTCTGCATTTACTGCGTGGCGAGCCCGGTGGGGGAGGGTATGAGCGCTGACAGCCCAGTGGGCTGTCTTCCTTGCCCCTTTCTGAGAGCCAACTACAGGCTCCCTTAGGGCTTTGCCCCTCAACTCTTACATGTCTTGTAAGAAGTCATGCATTTGTGACTAATCCTCCACCACACATCTATTTGCTAAGAAGTCCCAGGCTTCATGCTGCGGTCCAGTCTGCTGTGACCTGTGCATGGGTCCTCACTTGAGCTTCTGACTCTCCTACTCATTATGCAGGCTCTGTCACCGATAATTAGCTGTCATGGACTGGGTGGGTAGTTGCAGGTATGCTCAGGCCTGCCCCTGGCAGAGAGACGAGCAGTTGGTGCGAGCTGCTGCTTGACTTGGCTCTTTGTCTGTTCTGTTGACAGCCTTTAGAGCTGCTAGCGCAGGTTTTCTTTGGTCTGTACTCGTTCTTTGACAGCCTTTATGTAGGCTGTACTCGATAATGTGCCTGGGTCAGTGCCGTTCTGCTGTGATGCAGGAATTTTGCTGTAGTGCTGTTAGATGGCGCTCTCTCTTCATCAAGAAAGCTGACGGCACTCCAGAGACTCGCGGCTGCGGCTCAATATGTGGCGCTGAATCTGCTTTTCCGAATAGAGTCTAGTGTGTATGATGCCGCAGGAAGTGTGCTGGTGGGCTCCAGAACCACTGAGGCCCTGTCGCGCCTCAATGCGACTTCCGTTGTATACTGCCCCCTTGCCCCACACTAGGAGAATTGGAGCAAGCAAATGCTGGAGCTGCGGCCCTGTCTGTTAGCCACTAATTGAAGTGCAGAACTGTTCTACCTCGCTTTCGCGATCGCACTGATGTGTGCCTAAGTGCTCCGGGCAATTGCTGCACCTAAGTAAAGCCTTGCACTGCTGTGCCCTTCACACATGCGCACACACACACACAAGCACACACGCACACACAAAATTCCTTTTCAAATTGATTGTGTCCTCCCACGTATTCCTCATCTTTGATATTCGATATCCAGCTTCAGCTGCTTCGGAAATGTCTTCTTCGGTAGAGGGCGCTGTGCGTTGACCCGTTGGCTTCAGTTCAGTTTTTCCGAGTAAGTTATGCTTTCAGAAACTACGGCGCGCTTCTTTTGTTCTATTCGCAATGTCTTCTAGCTCGACACCAATTAACCCGAAGACCGGTTCAAGAAGTGTCGAGACTGCGATTCAAATATGTTGTTAATCGATCCACATCGAGTTTGTCTGTGGTGTCTCGAGATGCAGCACAAGATCTCGGCTTGGTCCAAATGCCAGTCGATGACTGGAAAGGCTCTAAGTGGAAATTGACAGTAGGTAAAAAAAATTATAATCCTCATCAACTACCCCGTCGAAGAAACCTTCTTCGAACGAGACGAGAGGTGACTCTCCTCGAAGGAAGAAGGTTAAAAGATCCATATAGAGGAGTTGCTCCCACCACTGGTTGTCGAGGAAGTCGAAAAAGAGGCACCACAGGTCGCCTTATTCGACTTTGTCATCAGACACCTCCCCAGCGAGGATATCTTGTCCCACTAATAGCTCCACACCTGCTGAATGGGAAGCATTAAGATCTGAAATGCTAAACATATTTGAAAAACAAAGACCCTCAGCAAGCCATGCTCCTACCGCGCTTTCCAAAGAAGCCGTTAAGAAAATGGCTCGAGCCAAATCCTGTGCGCCCTCGAGCCGGAGATGAAGGCCAGATCCTCATTGAGAGCCGTCGAGGCCTCGACTGGATGATAAATCATTGATGGATCCTTCGAGCCGTAAATCCAAACATAAGTCGAGATCGAGGTCATTGACACCAGCTGCACATTCGACGCCAGCTGCGCCCTCGACGCCAGCTACGCTATCAGCAGTGGTCGAAGTGGGCGGGAGCGGTCTGGAGCGGTGCTCCCCTACTTCTTTTAAACAGGTTTTACCGTTCCTATACTTTTATTTTAAAAAGAAACCGTTCCGGAACGGTTTCATTTTAAAATAAAGGTGTAGGAACACGTTGAAACTTGCCCTTTCAGTGCACTGCACTGGATGTTCCCTTAAACATCAGGCGCATGTGTTTTGGGGTTTGTATTGTGCATGGGAGGGGGTGCATCAATGGGGTTTGTTGGGAGCGGTGCAGGCCAGTAGGGAACATAGTTCCACTACTTATTTTCGTACACTTCGACCACTGGCTATCAGTGCCGGCTGCACGCACGACACCAGTCGTGCCATTGGCACCAGCTGCGCCATCTAAACCAATGGCATCATTGAAGCCGAAAAAGATTTCTACTCAAGCGTCGAGTTCAGTTTCTTAAGCCTTCGATGCCTATCCCAGATAAGACTTATATTCCTTTACGAAAGAGAGACTATTTCAAATCTCTTACCTCAATTTATGAGGAAAATGAGCCATCAGATAATGATGCTCCATTTGGCCTTCTATTTGCTACACCAAATGTGCCTGAGGGTTTTATTTCGGAAGAGTTTAGATTGAGAGGTCTTTAGGACAATTTGCAAACCGCCAGTGGGGTACACAAGTCACCAGAGCTGGATTTTGGTAGACCTGAAGCTGATGTGCATGCAGATGCTTCATATGGACAACTAATGTCTAAAGTTGTAGACTACTTGGAGTGGAGTAGGCCTACCCTCCCCTTTGAGCAGGATGATCTTACTGACATCCTTCATAAGGGTCCGCAAATGGATCCTATTTTACTATTTCATATCGCTCTCCAAAAAAGGGTGGTGGGAAATTGGGAAACACCTGAGACTAATCCGGCAGTAAATAAAAACCGGACAACTGCCCATCTAGTAGTGACTCCGACTACTTATCAAAACCCCACTCCTGAGAGTCTGGTGGTATAGGCAGTTACCGCAACATCAAAGCAGGCAGCCTATCCAACTATCCCTCCAGATGGGGATGACAAGAGTAGATGGATGGCAAGGAAAGTATTTACTGCAGGGAGCACGGCTCTTAATTCAGCCCACTCCACATGTGCCCTAGCAAAATTCTCATTCACTCTATGGGACTGTATTACCCTGGCAGCAGAGCACATTCCCGAGGGGGAGGAAAGAGATGGGTTCTTGGCTATTGTTAGAGATGGCAAGGAAGCCATGTGTGAGTCTCTTCAGTTGGATGTGGATTCTGCTGACAGCATCAGCAGAGCCATGGCTACAAGAACCGTAATACGTACATTTGCGTGGTTGATGTAGTCTGGATTTGCAGCAGATGACCAGTCCAGACTCCTCAACATGCCTTTTGACTGGTCTCACCTTTTTGGCAACAAGGCTGACAGCCTTGAGAATTTGCAGTCCTCAAAGGCGGCAGCCAAATCCTTAGGTGCCACTATTAGGCAGCCTCAGCCCTTTCACCCCAGTGGACAGCCTTGGAGGGGTAGACCTTTTTACTACTACTGCTCAGTTGGAAGAGCGAGAGGAATGGCTGGTCAAAGAGGCCGAAGAAGATTCCCTTGTGATGGAAGAGGGAGAGGTGCGAAGCCCACTCAAGCAGGGGCATCCTTACCAACAGCCACTGCATCAGTCGCCTCAAAACCTCTGAAGTCTTGAGTCACAAAACACCATTGGTAGGCATTCTGAATGAATGGCGAGACATTACTTTGGATGCTTGGGCATTGGAAACCATAGCCCAAGGTTACTGTCTCCCCTTCATTCAGAGACCTCAGAACCATCCACTGGGGATCCACTTGTTGAGGGCTCCAGATCTGCTCCTTGTGCAGGATATTTCGATCCTGATAGCAAAAGGTTATATAGAACCAGTGCCTGTAGCAGAAAAGAGCAAGGGATCGTACTCTCTTTATTTCCTAATACCCAAAAAGGATGGGGGACTGAGATCCATCTTGGATTTGAGATACTTGAACAAGTCCCTCAGGAAGAACAAATTCAAGATGGTTACACCAGGACCACTCCAGGATTGGATGGTGTCATTGGATCTTCAGGATGCTTACTTTCATGTGCCAATACATCTCAAGCACAGAAATTACCTGAGATTTGCCATTGGCAGTTCTCATGATCAGTTTTGAGTTCTGCCTTTCGGGCTGACCTCCACCCGAGGGTTTTCACCAAGATGATGGCGGTAGTGGCAGCGAGTCTCAGGAGAAGGGGGATTCACGTCCATCCCTACCTGGACGACATGTTGATCAGGGCACGTTCTCCCGAACAAGTCCTCGATCATCTCAACGTCACCTGCCACACTCTTCACAGACTAAGCTTCTCCCTCAATTACAAGAAGTCCCATATGACACCTTCACAAAAGCTCCAGTTCATTCCCGGCCTAAGATTCTTGGAGATTGCTCGGCCTCATGGCATCCTGCATCCTGAGATCCCTCCAATGGGCCCACAGGACACAATGGTCCCAGTTCTGTGTAAACATGTCAGACCTACTTCAGGTCCAAGCAGGGTCACACAGGATCTCCTGTGGTCGGCCTGCAAGGACAATATTATGAAGGGAGTACCTTTTTGGCAACCATGGCTGGAGTTAACGGTAGTGACGGACACCTCACTCACAGGGTGCGGAGGCCACGCCAACGATCTGACAATCAGCAGTCGTTGGTCTCCATCGTAGTCCAAATTTCACATCAATCTTTTGGAGCTGAGGGCAATCAGACTTACGCTTAAGTCTTTTCTGCCCTCTGTACGGGGAAAGAATGTCCTGATAATGATGGACAACACAGTGGCCATGCACTACATCAACACGAGAGGAGGTGTAGAGTCCCTACCACTGTTTAGAGAGGCAATGCAGCTCTGGTACTGGGCAATTCAAGAGGGAATCTCTCTATTGGCAGTTCACCTTGCCGGAGAGGACAACACAGCGGTGGACGCTCTGAGCATGCAGAGCACAGTCTCCCACGAGTGGGAACTAGCTTGGAAAGTCCTTGAAGAGATCTTCACCTTTTGGGGAACCCCTCACGTGGATCTGTTTGTGACCAGTGTCAACTGGAAGTGCGAACTGTACTGCTCCAGGGAATTTCCACATAGAGGAGCCTGGTGCTTTCCTGGATTGGAGCTGTGCCATTGCCGATAGCACTTCTTCTTCCATGATTTCCGCGTCTAAAATAGTGTTTTGTGCAGGGGGCAGGAGGGGGGGGAGGATGATCTCGTCCAGTATGGAGGTCGAGGGGCTGACACTAGGGGCATGATATAATTCTTCATAGTATTGTGCAAACCCTTCCGCTATCTCTGCGTCTGTTAGGAGCGGGTCGGCATTATCTGGCGTGGTCATTCTCACGTGACTATGGCCTTCATCCCGTCGTTCCATGCCAGCATCTTTCCCGCTTTATCCCCCGTCTCATAGATCCTAGCTTCCATTGCACTGTGGGCCTGCCTGGCGTTATCTAATGCCACGTTTTGCAATTTCTTTTGGACTAGGGTTAGGGCTCTGTGTGTCTATGTGGTCCTGGGGAAGGTGGGCTGTTTTGGCTTGTTTAACTTCCTCCTCTGCTTCTGCTACTGCTTTTAGGTGTGCTTTTTTATGCGCTGTGGACCAGGAGATGACCTCTCGGCGGAGCACTGGTTTGTAAGCCTCCCAGAGTGTTATACACTCCACCGAATCTACATTCAGCTCAAAGTATATTTTGCTCGCGTTTTGCATGCGTTCGGTTAGCTCTGGGAAACCCAGATAGTAGCCGTTCAAGCGCCACAGTGGTGGAGGTGATGGTTTAGAGGTTTCAATCAGTATGAGCAGTGGGAAGTGGCCTGAAATGCCCCTTGGTAGGAGAATTGCCTGTGTAGCCATGTGGGTGTCGGTAGAAAAAAATAGTCCAGCCGGGACAGTGAAGCGTGTGCCCCAGAGTGAAATGAGTTTTCTCTATCGTTTGGATGTAGGTCACGCCACGCATCCTGAAGTCCAAAGCTTCGCCGAATGTTGCCAGTTTAGTACGTGTGTTGGGGGTCTCTACCACATAGGTGTGTGCGGTCCTGAGTTACGTCCAGAACCTCATTAAATTCCCCTCCCAAGATCAGGATCTCAGACGCATCCTCGATCAACAGTGGTTATGTCTTGTATCTGTGTGGCTAATAATGTGGGTGGGGATTAGATCGCCATCAAGGAGACCGTTTTGTCCCATCTACCGCCAGTGTCTTGTATTACCTTCGATAGGGTGAATGGGAGTCTCTTGTGTTTGAGTATTAGCACCCCTCTTCAGCCCATTGTGAAGCCCGACTGTATCGCTGTGCGGTAGTTAGTGCGTCCAAAGAGGGTGTTGGTTGTGCCTGCCAGGTGGGTTTCCATTAGGAAAACCACATCCGGGGTGTGTCTGTTTAGAAATTGTAACACCAGTCTTCTCTTTATGCTGCTCCCCAACTTGTTCACGTTCCAGGTCATCACTTTTAGAACCCGGGTTACCGTGTCACTTGTAGGCATTTGGTGGTTTTAGGTGTGAGTATGGGATACAGTGTGTAAGGCAGGTGCTAGTGGCCCGAGTCCCTGTTCTGTGCCAGTTTATGGTTGTGCTGTGTACAATGAGCTCAAACCGGATCCAAGAGCGTCTCAGTGCATCTCTCCTCTGTTCTTTCAAACTTGCAACATATACTTGAAAATTGATAACATTACAAACTTTTCTTTCTTTCCCTCCCCCCCCACTCCATACTTCACCCCAATCCGAAGCATCTGTCGCCCGAACAGTAGTTGGAGGACGACCAACAGCGTGCCTCCAGCTATGACCTTAACATTAGTAACACCCACCAAGGGCCTAAGCCTAGCGGTAAGTAACAGCTGAACAACGCAAGGAAACCCACACAGACACCACTGCAAGTGATTCACAATTTCCTCTCGCAGTTAGCGTCTGAAGCACTTCCAGTCTGCTTGTGGTGGGGTGTTTCCCAAGAAGAAGGAAGGGACAAAAAAGAAAAACTAAAAAGAGAAAGGGAGGGGGCTGTGCATCTATGTTGGCTGTTTCATTCTAAACAAATCCGTGCTTTGCGAATATGTATGTTACGCCACACATTGTAGTAGTATGGTTGTCCTTTGTCTGGGTTGTGGGAGGATGATTTGCTTCACAGGTGTTTCTGTTTCAGTCTATTCCTTCCTGCTGTATTGGTTCCTGTGCCAGTGGCTGCGGGGCCAGTGGTTCTCTCTCTGGCAGCGCTTGAGGGTTCCTGTTCCTATTTCTATTGTTTCTCACTGGTCTCCAGTCTCCTTTAATGTGTTTCTCAGCCCAGTTCCACGTCTCCTTAGGATCAGTGAAGTGCATTGTTGTTCCTGCATGATATATCTTAAGTTGGGCCGGGAATATCGGGCCATATTTCACGTTTAGGGTCTGAAGCTGCCTTTTAAGTTGGTCAAACGACTGCCTGGCTTTTCTGCACTTCCCTCGTGTAGTTGTGAGATATGGTGTTTGACTGCAACAGGGTTTTTAATAGATTTACCAGATGCTGGGGGGGATGTTGGATTCTGGTAAAAGAGGTGCAAGGGGTGGAAGTAAGGTCGAGTTGGTACAGCCTATAAAAGTCTCAAGGACCTTGTCTTCCACGTCCCTTTCTCCGGTATAATACTGTGCTGCATCTGGGGCATTCCCCCTATCATAACCCTGGGCTCCCCCAACCAGGTGATCCTCCCTCGTTCGTCCACCCCAAGGGTTAAGATCTGACAGTGCCAGCCCTTCCCTAGCCACCTGAATAATGGATTCTTGAGGTCTGCTTGAGAGAATACCCTCAGGTTTCTCACACCTGCTAAACCAAGAATTCATTGTAAGTGGGATATTGCTGTTTGTGCTGCATATATCCTCTCTGATTGTAGCAGCAAATTGTGATATATTTCGGCATAAAAGAACAATGTGTATAGGTGTTTTCTTAAAATTTGAGCGAAAGTGACTGTACACTGATTCCTCCATTGAGTTTGACCACACCGCTAGGACACGTCCTTTTATAGTGGTAATATCTGACATTTAAGATGGGTAAGACTTGATGAGGCCATGTATGTTTATCATAAAATGATCCATATTCCTTTTCTTGCCCAGTTGCGTTTCCTCCATCTGGTTCTGCCCACTTGTTAACACTAGCTGTTTCACCCCTACTTTATCCATTTGTGGCATAGAATTTAGATTTGCGAATGTAAGCAATTAATCTGGGAAAGAGTATTTTTATAAAACACAACCATGAAAATGACCTACCTAATTAATCCAAAAGATATTTTTTATTAATATTGCACCAAATAGTTAACCAACAGGCTGGCCTTTAATCTTAAATCATGTTCTACATATAGTTGATTGAACTTGTTATGCAACATGAAAGATAGGGTGAACCTAGGGAGATTCAAAATGCATGTAAAAAGACACTCTGTTGTAGAGCAAGTTGCTTCTTGAACCCCAGAGGCTCTCATTGGTGCTCAGTTTTTACAATAACTACACTTAAGTGTCTCTGTCTTCAGGCCAGTAGGAGGTACCCCATGGAGCTTTCCTTTAGTCTCAATATATTCTCCCAAAAAAGTTAACTGATTCAGAACAAACTTTTCTAAGATCACTAGAGACCAGCAGAATCTGATGCTATTTGGGGAATGGGTATTTTTTTGGTTTGTTTTTGAAATACAAAATTCAGCTAGCTAACCCAAATGGTTACACATGTCACAGTTGTAGTGTTACAAGGCTGCCAAACATCTACAAGGGCCAGCCAGTAATAGTGCAGCCACCATGATGTTCCAGGTAATTAACTGGGGCATCCATGTAGTGGGATATGCTTACACGGAACAGCCACAGGCAGAATGTTACAGGCAAGTCACACGCTGGAGGTCTTTGAGTACTACTACACAGGCATTTCTGGACCCATGGTATAGGTAAACCGGAGACGAGCAAAGAGCAGCAAATTGTAGGACAATGCATAACCAGGTATTTGTTGGCCTTTTATCTTAGTTTGAGTAACAAGCCAGCCATCAGGGATTAGTTTTTCACTACACCCCACACAATGGGTCTTCACAACTTAGACTGGGTACGTGTAGGTTTGTGAACCTCAATCCTACCCTCTCTTCTCTAGTTCAGGTCTGCCTTCTTGGTGGTAAACATTCTCTGTCTCTGGGATTTATAGTGTCCTACATTTCTTTCTTGGCTTTCGCTTTGTCATTTTCGGCCATTGTCGGTGTTTTCAGGATGTGGCAATTATCCACCTGGACTCTCATACTGGCTTCCCTTAGCAAACAAGGTCAAGCATCGGACAGTTGTGCAGATAAGGCCCCAGGGGTTTTAAGGCTTTCCCTCCTGGAAGTACTGAGCACATGCTACTGGCATATACCCCTCTTTTGCCAAATGGTAACTTTGTCGACTGCATTTCCACCAAATCCTTTACAACTTGTTTTTGACACAGATGGTAAGTTTCAGTAAGATAGATTAAAAAAAAGGGGCTGGGGGATGAAAGGGTGGGTTGCGGTGGTCTCCCCCCCACTTTCTGGGGTAAATCGAAGTAGTAAAAATGGCAAACGCATTTGGTGAAGATGCCATTCTGCTAAAAATCGCAAACCTTCATAGAACCGCTACTGGCGGGCTGTCAAGATCTTGGCTGATAACTCAAGGTTTCTCCACAACCGTACAATCTTCTGTTAGACAAGATTTCTAATGACAGTCTCCCTCCACTTCCTCCTTCTACTTTCCTTTGTGCTGTCCTATTCCTTTCCACCTCCACTCTGTTCTCTCCTATGACTTTTGTTTTTTTCTCTATTTCGTTAATTCCGACCACCTCACTGTGCTGCCAGGTTCTCCCCCTCTTTCTTCGCCCTTTTCTCTCTCACTGCCCCCTTCCAACACCTTCATTCTTCTCTCTCTCCTTTAAACAACTGCTCTTTCACTATTTCTCCTTTTATCCCCTCTACCGGATCCCTCCTCTCCACTCTTTTCCCTCACCTTCACCTCCTCCCTCTTCTCTCGCCTCCACTCCATCTCTGCTCCTTTCTCTCCTCCTCCTTTGTCCTTTCTCTGACCTCCTTTCCACACCACTACTATTGTCAACTACTGCCTGCCCCTCAGTGCTCCTAAAGCAGAGTTTCCCCCGTGGTCTCCTCCCCTTTTGTATCCATAGAGGGTTGGGGAAGGGTTGAATGACTATGAGAGTGAGACCAGCTGTTTATGTGGTATAAGCAAGTCCTGGCATTGAGTATGGATTCCCTAGCAGAGATAAAATAGTTAGCAGATCACCCCTCAGCTCTGCTAGCTGAGGCTAATAAACCACAATCTTAGAATTGGCCTCCTAGTGGTTTGCATCCCTGCAACTCTAAGCACTGTTGGGAAGGAGAGAGGGTCTTCCCACCCCCCTAAGCGATTCTGAATGATAAACTGTAAACCGTACATTGAGGGAGCGGCAGGGTGTACACACAAGAGAGTGTATGATCGCGTAGTGCATGCTTGAGGAGCTATATAGTAGAGGCAAATGTAAACACCATCTTAGTTGATGGCAGCCATTTTTGTACGTAAACCCAAGCACAGCAAAAATCACCAAATGTGTTAGTAGTAGATTTGTATGGCCCACACAGCCATAACCCCCACCACAAGAGAGCTTCGTCCGAGTTACAAGCCTGGCATTGTCCCCGAGGTTGTAGGCCTTCGCGTCCCAGAAGGAATGGGCTCTGCAAGGCCACGAGAAGGGGGCGGAGCACCTCTTGTCAGTTACCATTCTCAGCGCCAACACACCACCCATTTGAGTTACATCCCTCCTAGGCTTTTATCGCAAAACCCCCACATTCCACGGCACCAGCCCGGCCCAGACCACCGACCGTAAAGCTGTAAGACCCCCGATTGATCAGAAAGCAAGGTTATCTTGCCTTCACATTTGGTTCACGTGGATTTGTGCTGTGAGGTGCCAGGGAGGGATGAAATTGTAACCCAAAACGAGGGTGGAGGACCTTCAAGGCTGCTGGGACTGAGTGAAGTATGCAAGTTGGTATGACCTTGGCTCTCCCCCTGGAGCCATCTCTGTGTCTGATAGTTGTGCCTTTACAGTGATAGAGAAGCATTGTTTTTAAAATAAATAATTGCTTGTTAGGCCTCGTTTTATCACGGATGATGAGCCCAGCAGCACCCACGTGGCCAGAGACGGATAAGAAGCTTGGGTCCAATGGCCTAGTATCCCCTATAGAGTGGGCCACCCATGTATAGGGTTTCTCCAACCAGCCTTGCAGTTTTTTACTGCATACGACAACGCCAGGCGTCCTTTTAACTTGCTGCACATCTCCAATTTGGCAGAACGTTTGGCGGCAGCCGAGGTCTTTGCTGATGCATTTGTATTTTGTAGAAATAAATACTTGTTATCCTTGCAAGCGATGACTTAGGCCTTTGCCCTAGCGGGTTGTATTTTGTCTGGTGTGAGTGTGCCAGGGGCGTGCCTTCAGCATCAGCCTCCACTATACAGCGTCTCTATAAAGGTATTGTGTTCAGCTTGACTCAGACATCTGTTGCAGCGATTGAGTGTGTACACACAGGCCTCACTGTGGTTCCCATGACCTAAGCTCATCAATCTAGTACTTTCTGACCACCGAGTCGTCTTCACTATACTTTGAGGCTTGCAGACTCCTTTGGAGATGTGCCCTGTAAGAGCCGGTCCTTATTCAAACTGTACTATATTTATGTTTCACATGCAGCTCAGATTTCTAGTCAATAGGACTGCTCCTATACAGAAGAGTGGGGATGGGCTGGGGAACATGAGGGATCCCCCATGTACCGACTCTAGAGCCTGCATCATGTAGTAGGTGGAAGTCTCCTACCTCTAGGGCAGTGGTCTTCAAAATATTTGGGCGGGGCCCCCCAGAGCAAAATTTGAGCAGACCGGAACCCCCCCAAAAATGTCAAAGGGACAGTATGTATGATACAATAGGTTATTTATAACGCGCTTAATACAGAGAGGTTTCTAAGCGCGGACCCGGGGATCGAACCTGTGTTGCTTCGTGTTGTCTTGCTTCCAAGGCGAGCACGATGCTGCTGAGCTATCCTCCCGGGCTGGCACCACTATTGCATGCTGTCACCACACCCTACTCACAGTATAGTCCCTGGGCTCCCCCACCTGCTCCCATTGCAGTCGCTGGGCTACCTCAGCCCACTCCTACCCTGTCCCTGGGCGCTCCCCACCCCATCACACACCATGGGCTTTCCACACCCTGCTCCCACCACTATCACATGGTTCCCTCCCATCCTGCGCCCCCTACAGTCCCTGGGCTCCCCCCATCCCATTCCTAACACAGTCAGAGGGCCAGTGGGGGCTGGTGACATAACTATTTCCCCCAAAAATGCCTATGCGACCGAGCGCAGTGAGGGAGCCTGAACCAATCAAGGGAGGATCAGGGGCGTTTTCCCCCGTGATTTTTTTTTTTTTTTAAATAACGTGTTGAAATGTTGCATTGTAGAGCATACTTTAAAAAAAGAAATGGATAAATAGCCAAACAGTTTGCAATTGGTGGTTGGGGGCCCAGTGGCCAGGCATGACATTTTTTACTGGACATCTATAATAGATGTCCAGTAAAAAAATACCATCCCTGTCCCCTGGATCCCACTGGGCCTAAGGCAATCAACATGATTATGTGTGTATGCAAGGCATTCGGGTGCCAAGGGGGAAGGCATGGTATTTATGACTGGACATCTATGATAGATATCCAGTATAAAAATAGCATCCCTGGGCGCCACAGCGCCTCAGAAGGAGAGCTGATTTTGGCAGGTGGGTAGGGGGATTGTGCAACAAAGGCATTTAGGCATTTTTTTAAATGCCTTTGTTGTACAACCCTCCTTTCCCCTCTATCATCACTTGCCAAAATCAGCTCAACGGACACACACTCTCACACACACACACACACACACACTCACGCACACACACGCACACGCACGCACACTCACGCACACTCACACACACTCACACACACTCACACACACTCTCTCACAAGCATCCATCACCCCACACATGTTTAAATAAAAAAAATAACTTAAACGTACCTTTTGCAGGGGCCTGCGTGTAGGTGCTGAAACGCCCTGCTTCAGGCTGCTCTGTCCGTATGTGCGAGGAGTCGCAGGAGCTCCCCCTCGCACATACAAACATGCAGTGCCCCAGCCAGAATTTCCAATGAGCTAAGCAATGCTGGCGAAGCACAACGCCCCAGCCTTGCATGGCTCAGTGAACATGTGCGGCTGAGGCACTGAACAGAACTGTCAAAGGGAAATAGTGTTTCCCTTTGACAGTTCAGCCAGCCCAGGAGCTCTCCCTCAGCTGAAAAAAGCAGCTGAGGGAGTGCTCATTGTTTCACTGGACTGGTTCTTTAGCTCCTCCATAATGGGTGAGGGGGCTACTGGGTGGGTGCCCCCTCGCCATTATGGCTCGGACTGGCCTATGGGGAAATAGGGCAATGCATGTATCAAAAATGCAAAATGCTAGTGTGGGCCATTTAAAATGGGTCACCTTTTTGGCCAATGTGGGCCAGTTTGATGAGTTACTTCACTATGAAGTTAGATTTTGACAATTGACCAGTTAGTAATTTTGCCAATTGTTGCTGAATAAATATTCTTTAAATATCACCATTTACTTACATTTTAACACAAAGCACCCCCTTGGGTACTTACTATTCAAACAGTCTTTGACTAAAGGAATGAATATCCATTTACAACTGCGGGCCACTTTTTCATTGGTGTCTGAGACAGTTTCATGCTTCTGCCCGACCATGTCAGCTGCCCCTGCCATTTCTTGCAATCTAAAAAAAAAAAAAAAATTTTTTTTTTTTAAAAGGTTTCATGCTGGCCTCTCACGGCCCCCCAGGTATGCGCCCGCGGCCCCATGTGGGGCCGCGACCCACAGTTTGAATACCACTGCTCTAGGGCCACCCCAGTCCCATTACCCAGCACCACCTTGTAACTGTCTTATTTGCCACACTCATTCTTAAACGGGTGCATACAGTCATACGGAATCCACAGAAAAGATCTGTAGATAGACCTTGTAAAACAGATGTTTAAGTTGATGCCTGTGTATATCATTGTCCAGTGATGTGCCAGCTGTGAAAATAGCAGTTGGATTTTGTACTTTGCTTTACTGTCTAGTACTGTTTGTGTTTGACATGTTTTTGTACTATTCTTGATTGGGGGGGGGGGACTAGCTTACTACGGGTTAGCCCCCTCTCTAAATAATTGCTTATAACT
Organism: Ambystoma mexicanum; assembly: GCF_040938575.1. Lineage (NCBI taxonomy): Eukaryota > Metazoa > Chordata > Amphibia > Caudata > Ambystomatidae > Ambystoma > Ambystoma mexicanum. Next base: position 998,267,443 of record NC_090921.1, read on the forward strand.
CCTGTTCTGTAGCGGATCTAACACTAAGATGGGTTGATCTTATCGGATCTAACATATGTATTGAAATTAATGACTTTTTTTTCAAAATATTGTTGTGGGGGGTGGGGGCCAGCCCCCTTCCTTTGCAGCCAAATATTTCAGCACCTGTGTGTGTGTGTCATAAATCAACTCGGATCTTACTGTAAGATGCACCCAGCAAAGGATACGGGTTTAAAGGATACAGGGTGCAAACCGTTCAGGTATGGGATGGATTGATCTGCAGTTTGAACGACGTCCGGTCAATGTGAGACCTTCCAACTGATGCCACTCTATGGCTGTAAAACCAGACAGCCAGAGGGAGTTATCAGCGGAAAGGGCGTGGATAAACAACAATTCGGCAGACTGTAAATCAAAGGAACACTACATTAGTGTCTAAACCAATATTTAACTACTATGTATGGGCGAATGCAACAACACACTAACCTGCAAGACAGTCCCAGGTAAGTCTTCATAGGAACACCAGATAATCCATGGGGAAACCAACGTAGGGGAATTAGTAGAGGAATCTAGACCCGAACGGCACGAGGGCCGCACTAGTGAAGAGTTGGTGCACTGCAGGATACCGTCCATGTAGTCCGGTGCACTTATCCAAAAGTAAAGAAAGGATTACGGAGGTGTTCAAATGGTGGTAATGGGAATTGTTGTTCAGTGTCTCAAATAAATGAGGAATGAAGTTGAAAGCCCTTAATAAAGTAGCTGGAATCCAACAATCACGGATGGGTCGATCACAAATGGGTTGTGTGTCCGGAGAACCTAGCAGAGAGGAATACTAGATACAGACAACCACTCTGCTCTAAATAGGGAGCCCCCAACTCCGTGGTAATGCCGATTGTATCAGCACTCAGGGAATAGATGCTAAGGGAGTCCGCTGGGAAGGGGGGCCGACAAACTCTGCAACTCTGCAGGACAGGAATCAGCATGCGGAATAGAGAACTGAAAGGTAGATGAATCAGCTGAGACCGGGAGCCAACAACTCCGTGAGCGTGTTGACAAGAGTCACCCGCTGGGAAGGGGAAATGCCATCGGTCCATCTAAGAGCAGAACTTCGCTCCGAATCAAACAAATGAAGAATAAATACTGCTATGCTGGAAACAAAGCGGTCAAAAGCAACAAGGAAACAGCTCCGGAACGTTAAGGAATGAACAATCTGAAGCAGCCAGCGTAATCAGACGCCCTGCTATATACACGTCCAGGTCACATGACCGCTCATGTACCACGTGATTACATACGTGATCGGAAACGAAAACGCTTCCCAGGCAAAGAGCCGAACAGCCGCCACCTTGTGTAAAATGGTCTGGCTGTTCTGTAAGCAGCATGGGAAGGGAGTGCCACAGTCCTGGGGATGTTATGTGCAGAAGCAGGCAAACGATGTAAGTGGGGCCTGACAGGCATGACAGTGTGATCTAATAAAATGCATTCCTGGGCATACCAGATCTAATGTATATCTAACAAATGACATCACATTTTTTGGTTGAGGGGGGCTAACTAGCTCACTACAAGTTAGCCCCCCCTCTAAATAATTGCTTATAACTCCCATTCTGTAGCAGATCTAACGTTGAAAATGATTGATCATATGCGATCTAACAAAGATCTAACAAATTTAAATAAGTTTTGATCAAGTGTTTGATTGAGCACGGGCTAGCTACGGGTTAGCCTCCCCCAATAAATAATGGATTAGAACTTGTGTTCTGTAGCGGATCTAATATCAAAAATGATTGATCAAACTGAATCTAAAAGTGATCTAATGAAACAGATCATTTTTGTAAAAGATCATGGAAAGGGGGGGTAACCCGGGTGAGGTGATATCAGTGATGGTCTGTAGCGATTTGCTTCAGAGTCTACACCACACCACAAGTGAGAGACTTTTGGCCAGTGTGCATGTTGGAGAAGGTATTTTTGTCTTGGTTCTGAGGTAAGGCCTTGCAGTCTTTCAACTTGTTGACAGAAAAATCTCACTTAACATAAAACTGCATCAATGATAACAGTAATCCGTAACTTTCAGCTATTAATTCCTTCTTGCTTACAATCAGCGTGGTTGTCGGGGCGTGACTAAGATGGTGGGTGTGTAGCAGTCTAGAACCTCAGCTCCACTACTCACCACATCCTGGTTAATCCTTTGCTGGCTAGCTGTTGGTTCTTATTACCAGAATCAATTCTGCAAGTTGCCGGAATCTGTTACTTCCTGTTCTGGTGCAGCGTTTCAACCCCCAGAAAGCACATCATGTTGCTGCTGCAGCCGTGCATATGCATCTCACCGCCCTATTCCTTGGAAGCCGCTCTGCATCCTTGCTGCATGATCGGAGGCTATGGTGTTGGGGAGAGTGCCATGTGGGTGTCCTGCAGTGCTCACCTTTTGGGTACTGATTATCCTGGCTGTTGAGTGAAGCACTCCAGAGCCCAGTCCTCCACCTAGCGTTTGGAGGCCTATGGCTATCATGCAGGTCATTGCTTTAGCTGCACTATAGAAGGCATTTAAGTGATGGACCTGCTCAAGATAGTAGGACACCAAAATGGAAAACGGCCTCCTGAAGTGTCAGGAATAGCTGTGTTGGAGGTGCTCCTGTTCTGGCTGTAATGCATGTTACCTGAGGTGACACAGCTTTGCTGCACTCTTTGTTCTACTCTGGACACCTGTCCTGGAAAATCTCAGTGCATTAGTGTAAAGAAATAAAGATCACAACTACCATCAATGAAAGAGAGTAGTTTTGCCCCGAAGAACAACTATTTAACGCAGTTGCGTTATTGGAATGTGAATGCCCTGAATCATCTAGTGCTGTGCCCAATTCTACAATGGGCCCATCTAAAGGCACCCTTAAACAACGTATTTTTGATGGCAACTGTTAGAATCCATTTAAGCAGGGGACGTCTCTCTTGGTGCCTGCAAGACTGTATTGCACACTACAGTTCCCTTCAGGTTCGGCGGCGTGACATCATGCTGCATGCAATACTCTCTGGTATGTTGGGTATCTCTCTCTCTCGACTTTCTATCTTGATTTGAATTCGGATTATCCTGGGATTTGACGTTTAGACCTGTGTAGTGGCTTGGAGAGGAATGTCTGTCACACTTCAGTAGTTCTCGCACCCCATCACGACAGTAAGCAACACATTTCCTGACAAATAGAATCACTTGAGCAAAGCATGGAGATTATCCACTGGGACAAGGATAAACAAAGGGATATTGAAACTGAAGTTGAACAGAGTGTCAACGATCGGGAATATCCTTTGTATGTCCACCTGAAACATTAGCATGCTCAAAAGAGACCGCACCAGACTACAAAAGATACTCAACAATTTGGATGCCCTTTAACAGTGCAATACTATATCCCTGCGGGCAGGGCCAGGCTGGGACATCAAATCGGTATAAGCACCAATAAAATAGTGGCTCTAAATCGAACATTGTAATTAGTTACTTTTCAGAACATACTGTTTGAGCACTAACAAAGAGCCTGATGTTTGTAAAATATGTTGAAAATAATGTCTTTGAAAGTCTCTTTGCTCATTCATATTAGTTCAACCTAATGTAACTTAGGAAACTGGTCCACAATGGCAAAAAAGTGGTCCATTCTGGCCATAAAAAATTGTCCGTTATTGACTCAAGTGCTGAAACTAAGGGCATTGCCCTACAGACCAGTCCAAGCCTGCCTGCTGGGCCTTGCTGAGGGGACCGAGAGAGGAGCCATGGAAAAAATCCCTGAGGGGTCTGTACCTTCTCTCTTTTTCGGGAGGCAGATGATCTGTTCAGGGCTGATGGTGGACAGGGTGCATTGATACACCAATGCAAAGATCTGTTCCTCTAAGAGTCCTCATAATGTAGCTACATCGCTTCCAGAGTAAAGTTCCTCTGCTGTCAGCTGCAAGAGATCATGTTGACACCATGTATAATGGAGCGTGTCACGCTGTATCCAGATTACACCGTTGGAACAAAGACATTTGGACAAACATTTAATGGTGAAATAAAGCTGCTTGTGCATGCACATTGCCATATGTGCTGCACGCAACTACACAACGTAGGATTCACACTGAGGGCTAAAGAACTGTTTTGTTGGATCCCCAGTCTGAAATACACTATGTAGAATTATTAACAAAGTGATACTATGTGATTATTGATGTTATGATGTTTGGGTATTCCATGTGTGACAAAATGACTTGTGCCCCCACAAGTACAAGGATGAGTAATGGCTAAACCGCCCTCACGTTTCTACAAAACAAGAGTGATCACAATCATAAAGGTGAAACCGGCACAGGTATGAGCTATACCTCCTTCACCTCTTATTGTAACAGTGGGTTATACTCTTGAGAGCAGTGTGAATGTAAAACAGTAGCAACCCAAAAAGCAAAGAGGGCTGTCTTTCTGGAGAATGGTGTTAATGTTGACACATGTATGATAGATACCAACCAGATGTGGCTTTAATAATTATGAGAAATACTAGCCACCACATCCTAACACATCCTAACCTCTTTGGCTTTCATTTAAAGTTTACAACTGCCACCGGGATAGTAACTCTCAAAATGATGTGCTTTTGGAACCGTGGTGCAGATTTAAATTCAGCGTCTGCACTACAGAGACTTGACTGCCACAGCAGCTCTTAAACATGGCACCTGTGACCTCTGAACCTGTTCGGTGACCCTGGAAAGCAGAGGCTGCAGATCAGGAGACTGATGCAGCAGGGCACATGTGTAAATTATGCTTGTGGCATGGAATTTATTACATGGCCGACTGATTAGCAGGCCAACCCTTCTGATGGTTTTACTCATTAATAAAATGCAAAAATGCCAGGACTTCTAGACCCTTGCCAGATGGCAATTCCTCACATCATTGTGCTTCTGGGTACATAGCATTTGCAATTCAGTATATAGGAATCCATGAAAAGGTTCTTGAGTTTTGACTGTCCAGGCTTTACATATGCTTTTGTGGGTCACAGGAGAATGGAGGGTTTTCAACAATCACTACATTTTTAATCAATGTGATCTTGCCTGTTATGGTATGCCCCTCACAGTTAAAGGACTCAACTCCCTTGCTGCATGTCCTTGCTGGAAGGGTATTTCCTGCTCTGCAACCAAGCATTTTGCAATGTTTGTTGATGTGGGAGGACGGTGCTCTATCAATTGGCTCTGAACTGGTAGTTTCTTGTTGCTGGAGCTTGTGTACTAAGGTTATTTTCTGTATTCATCCCAGCTGAGTGGCCTGTTGACAGTAGCAGCACTGATGAAGAGGGCAGACTATACTTGCTTAAAGTGTAATGTTGAATGTTAGTGAGCTTCTATCATGGAACCAACATGAATGGTAGAGAGGCATGGTGGGGCCTTACTTGTGTAGACGGAACATTGGACTAGTGAGGCTGTGGAGACCCATTTATATATTTATATAGCGCTGCAGCTTGCAGGCATCAGAGCACATTCCATGTAAACAGGGACATAGTAAACGGGACAACATAGAGGGCGGGACGTCAGATTCCAAGGGTGGGTAGGGGTAGTGACATTATTTGAAAAGGAGGGTCTTAAGTTTTTGTCTGAAAAATAGGTAGTTTCTGATCTTAACGTCGTAGGTAAGTTCGTTCCTTTAGGCATTTACTACTTGCGCCCATTAGCGGAGCGTTTCCGTAGTCTAGCTGAGAGAGAATGGTGGCCCTGGCAATTGTTGTGCTGTTTTGTTGGTTAAGCAGGGGGTCTCATTTTTCTCCTGTGGGAGACAACAATGTTCCAGTCTTACTCCTCTATAGGTGAATGTAGTTAAATAGACAAATCTTCATGAAGGGGTATACTTAAAAATGCATTTTTCAGATCAGTCACTGTGAAATGTTTGGCCGTGGGAAGTATATTACACAATACCGTGGCAGGATTAGGTACCACTGGAAATTCAGGCTCAACAATGTTATTCAAGGGGCTTAAATCTTGTATGAATCTCCAGGATTTATTGTTTCATAAATACCCTCTTTGGACATTGGATACTGTTTCACTCGAGGTAAAATTGCCCCTTTTCTTTAATTTTATTGTTACTGCTCCAATCCCTTTTAACAACCCCACATCATATGGACATCATATGGACTGGTCGTCCATAGTGTGCCGTGTACCCATGCCAAATCTTCTTCCATAAATGATGTTTTTTTTTTTTAACTAGCATTATTTGTTGTGGCACCTCTGTATACTTTCAATTGACATGGTGTATTTATCTCAAACAATACCTCATCATCGGAGTCACTGTAGTCAAACAATTCGTCTGTCAACTGGGTCAGTCTGTGTGATGTGTCGAGTGCTATTACCGTGCGCCGACTCACCCCTTCCCCATCAGTGCCATGTAAAATCACACTATCATCCCTCACTACAGCCATCTCTAGCTCAATTGTAACCAGTTCCCCATCAATTAAATCTGTAGGTATCTGTGTTCTGAGAAGAAAGTCTGTGGGTAATCTCAATAGCTGCCCCCCAATACAGGGAAGCCATGCCAACATCACTTGTACTCCATGGAAAAATAATTCAGGAGCCACTGGTACCCCCCTCTGCACGTTCTGCCCATGAAAGGCTTGTATGTATTCCTTTGCTGGTGTAATGCTCACCTTGTTGGTCCACGGGGAAGCCTCTCGAATAGCTGGGATGCTCTCCGGAACCCTTCGCCTGTCCTGGAATCCGGATAATCGAGGGGCAACTCTAGAAGATAGGAGGGGGAGATAAGCTTCGGTTCGTTCCTTTCAACCCACCTCCCGAGTTCCCCTTGCAGTTCCCCAGAGAATTTCTCTCACCTTGTTTTCTATAAGGGTGCGCTCTCCGTCCTGCCATGCTGGGCAGGGGCGCGTCGAATGGTGGCACCGTACCGCCGAGTTTCTTCACTGGCGAGGGCCGGAATTCAGACCGGCTGCAATTCCTTCTTTCGGGTAAGTCTTTCAGGCGAAAGCAATGTCTTTTAGATGCAAGCAAAGTCTTTAGTTGAATTTGCAATGATGACTTTCTCGCTTCCTGTTGCAGGTGGCGAGTGCTGCGGTAGAAGCCGAAGCCTGGTTCGAAAAGGTAAGAAGAACGCCAAGCGGCCCTGAGAGCGTCCTGGCAAGTGGCTAACCTGTGGTTTGGTTTTGTTCTGTAGGTCGCGACGACCTGGAGAAGAATGGCCCCCGAGAATCCGACAAGATGAAAGACGTCTCGAAGATGCTGGCCTTCTGGGCGACCAGTGAAGCTGGTAAGGATGACGATGGTTCTTGCCTTGGATGACTTCGAAGCCGAGGGGTGCTGCAGAGCAGGTAAGGATGCCGATGGTTCTTGCCTTGGATGACTTCGGAGCCGATGGATGTTGCAGAACAGGTAAGGATGGCATGGTAGGATCTGATGAGCCTCACGCTGCAAAGGCAGAATAACGCGACGCGCGTGCCCTTAGTCGGGCGTGGTTTAAATAGCAAGGCGTTATCCCAGGTGTCTTTGGGGCGGGCCCCACCCTGAAGGCTAGACCGCAGAATGCAGTTCTCCAGTATTCCGCATGGGGGCAGCCATACTTGTCCTCTGCCCATAGAAACCCCGTCCCAGCAAGCGTCTCCTATGCCAACTGCGCCAGGACTGTCTCCAAGGCATCCGAGGGGACCCGAATAAGGTCCTTAGGGCCCTGTGAGCCCTTGGTGGGGATAAGATCATGACAGCTGTCTGGAAATATATGCCTGTTGTACAGCATATTATATTGTCCTCTGTGAATGATATTAACATATTGAGTTTGGCCGTAAGACACCTTCTCAATATGTTTCCTGGAATACAGGAATGGGAAGCTACCGTCTGCTCTCCTACTGTCAAAGGCAAACTGTCAGTGAAAGGTACCGTATTTGTAGCCCCAGAAAAGCCTTGAGCATCGATGAATATTCCTGACATTGGAAATCTTCCCTCTCTGACATAGGATTTTGTTGCCCCAGTGTCAACTAAGAAGGAAAGAGTCTGGTTGCCTATAGGTAATTCCACCCTCTGTTCCTGTTCAGGGTCTGTTACTGATAAGATAGGGCACATATCAAGCTATTTTGTGGACTGTCCTATTGGGGATACATGTTCAGTCCTGTCCCTATAAAAGGGTTCCCCTCAATTGCTGTCACTCCTCCTATCCGGGAGTCTGTGTCAAAATGTTTGTATCCTACTGTGTCACTGCTTGTTGTGATTGCGCTGCATTCTGTGGTTGATATGTCAACGTCTGCTGTGGTTGTTGTGGCGATATCTGTGGCTGTATCTGTGGCCCTTGTGGTTGCCGCACCTGCTGTGCTTATGTTTGATCTGGTGAATATTGTGTGTAGCAATAAGAACCGTATTCTTGCTATGGTGCACCATTTGGTGCTAGATATGCCATCTCCCCTCTTGGCCGATACTGCATTGCACCTTGCTGCATTACTCCTCTAGTTCTACACACTTGTGAAATGTGTCCTACTTTCCCACATGTCCAAACTATTGCTTCAGTGCCCCCAGGTCCTCCGAAGCAGGGCTGTCCCCCACCAAACCCTCCTTGTGGCACTCCAAACCCAAATCCTCTCCCTCTGTGAACAAATCTTCTTCCTCCTCTCGGGTAAAAACTACTCTCCCCTTTTCCTGCAAAATAACCACCCAGAGCCTGCTGTGGCATGACAGTTCCCTGTCCATTATTCCTGTCTCCTGGATTTATCATTACTGCTCCTTCTACCGCCATTTTGGATAGTTTCTTCTGCACCAATTTTGCCTCCTCCTTTTGCCTTTCCTTTATTTTCTTTTGATCCTCCTCCTGCTTTAACCTACAGTGATGGACAATAGTCAATTGTATCTCTGGCCATGGTCTCATTTGAATCCCCACAATCGTTTTTAACTGCCTCTGTACTTCTTAGGGTAGGCCCTGACGTAAAATATGATAAAACACTGGCATATGTTCATCCCAGTGGTCTTTGGTTTCCAAACACCAATGTTCTTTAATGTCTTGAATGTAGGCAGCAGGGTCCTCACTAGGCCCTTTCTTCCTAGTCATTATGGCGCTCATGTCAGATTCGTCTGGAAATAGCACCCTCAGTGCCTTCCATACATTAGCTCTACAATAATTGAATGGTGACCCGTCATATTTAGCAGTGTTCTATTCTGTCACTGCAAAATAGCCTGCTCACTTCCACACGTCCTTTGCCTGGTCACCCAATATGGATGCAAATAGGCTTTTCATGTCACCTATAGCTAATGCTATTCCAGCTGTGTCTCGCTCTAGCTTGTAGATCCACCTGCCCGCCCCTGCTATGAGTGATGGCAGTTTATCCATCAAGTTATTTTTGTCGGTCTGATTCTGTGGAGTGCCGAGGGGCTGCCCTAATCCGTTGTGTAGCAGTGGGAATTGTGTGATCCCTTTCATGCGCAAAGGTGATGTTGCGCCAGTTCTCCTTTTCAATGTCTCAGCTACATGGTGTTGCTGGCGTTCTGGCAAGTTTCTTAAGAAATATGGTGATCTATGGTCTTCATTTATGGGGAGTACTGATGTGAGGTGTGGGTATAGGCTTAAGTTTGGCCCCAGCAAATCTGCTATCTCTCCTATTGCTGGTCCTGTGTTATCCATTTGTGGGGCTTGTACTGCGTCCTCTCCCCCCTCTTCATCATCAATGTCTCCCCCGTCTTCATCATCAATGTCTACCCAATCTCTCTGTCACTTTCTCCACTCTCGCCATCCTCAAGTTTGGGATCAAAACTCACTCCCCTAAAAGGCTCACTTACATATGTTCCACTCATTATCTCTGGCAACACATCTCTGCCCCTGGTCTCTGTGGTTATTGTCCCACTCCCGTCTCCCCACATCTCTGGCATCATATTTCTACTCACCTTTTGGGTCATCTCCTTCCTAATTTTTTCAATGTCTTCCTTTTCTCTTGCCATTCACCTGTTCTTCTCATTTAGCCTCTTTACATACTCATCCCTTTCTCCTACCTCCCTTTTCCTTCTTTGTCTTTCCTGTGTCTCCCTCCTGAATTCCTCCCTGACTGCTTCCTTCATTTCTTCATACTCCCACTGCCTTCACATAATTATTTTCTGTGCCTTTCCCATCGAGTTTCAACAATATTTTTCCTCCTACCCATTTCTCTGGTTCCATCATAGTCTCTCCACGATCTCCATTACCTATGGGTACGCTTCTCATCCTGTGACCATCTATGCTTTTCTAAGCTTTGTAGCCCTCTATACTCTTCCTCATCCCTTAACTGTGTCTCTGAGCTTCAATCTCCATTGTCACTAATGACGCCTTTCCTTTTACCAATTTCACACTCCTCCTACTATCGTCACTTTCCTCATCAGAGGATTCATATCTGGGATTACTATACCGTACAGCTGCTGCTTGTAGTGGGTATATTCCTGGGATGGTCTGGGCTGGTGTCCTCTCCTCATACAGAGGCGGTACTGTGGATTGTGTTTAGACGCCTGCCTCAGCTGGTGAAGGTGGGGCTGTTGGGTGTGTGAGTGCTCTCCTCAGAGGGAGGATGTGGCAGAACTATGGGCTGCTTGCGCTCCCTCTCACACATATTAAGCATCCATTCCTTCTTAGGCCCCTTTGTCTTTTCCTCAAAGTCCTTGCAGAGCTCCAATATACCTAGCCGGTTCTTAAGCTTCCTTACATGTACATCTTTCCAGCAGTCCCTTTCACCCATTCAGCATGATACCTAATGATTTTAGTACCATATCTAGGTAACGCTTTGCATAGGTGAATTATTGGGGTATCTGACATGGTGACCACGTTTAAGCAGCACGCAGCTTGGCACTTACACAGAATAAACAATACAAATAGTGTTCAGCTTACCACTAATCAGAATAAAAATATTTTTCACAATTCTCTCACACTTTTCCCTTACTCACACCTCCTCCCCACTTCAAACATACACCACCATTAAATCAGTTTTCATTGTCTGGGGCCATGCCCCAATGTCCAAATCCTACCTCCGGGTCACAACAAAATCCGCTCACAATCTAAATGTTCATACTTGCCCCATCAACTTCTATCAAACAATACTATCTGCTATGCTCACAACACACAAGGAAAACACCTCTACAGGACCTACCATACAACACAATGCCAGCAATCAACAATTTAATCAATTAAAACATAATACAACACAATAAAATACAGCGGTCTTCGAGTTTTTTTCTTTTGACCCAGGTTATCCTTATCTCTCTATCTCTTTTACTCTACCCTCAAAAGAAGGTTGGGCCCTCAGGGCCCCTACTGCACAGCCTTCCAAGACCTTGTCAAGGAATAGCCTTTATCAACCTCTGTTTCATAAATCCCATACAATAAATGTCCCTACCCTCCCAAACGTTACCATGCACATAGCATACTCACTCACATCTGTGGATCTTTGAGGATTCTGGGCATTGGGGTCCCATCAATCTGCCAACTCCTCCTTTGCTTCCAGCGGGTGGTGATAGACCAGGCAGGATTCCGCTCCAACGCCGGCTCCTGCTGTCCTGTTTAAGTTGTGCACAAAAAATACTGCTTTCCTGACCGATCCGCTGTCCAAAAAGGAGCCGTGGCGGGCCCCACCAAAGTCCACAAAAAATCCAAACCGTACTCTGCTACGAGATGAAAAGAGGCCCAAAAACAGTACAGCCCTCTACCTGGTATTTGCCAATAAAGAGACAATACAGAGTGGATGGTGGTATGCTAAATGCAAGGTAATCCAGCTTTATTGGAACTATGCAAAAGCTGGGGAAAAACAAGATCAACAGCCAAGCTCTCTCTCTCTCTCTCTCTGAGTCATTCTGATGTCATCATAAACACTGAGCTATGAAAACCTAGCTCTACTGCTCATTGGTCCTAACTGCTAAGATACATATAGTTTCTATATGTCCCACCCTACTCATTGGGTAACTCGAAGGTCTCACCCATAAAACATCCCATACAATTTGACTTCCTCATGCTTAAATATTATTGGTAAGCTCCAAATTACTTCTGCAGTGAAAAGGACATATGCTTATCGGTTGGCATGCGGTCACACTTGGGGAGGGGGCGCTGTTGCGCAACAAGATGGCCGCATAGCTGAGGAGCTCCTCTCCGGCATGAATCCTTTATGACATTTTCCCCCGGTTCCAGAGTGCATCGAGCCCTCAAAACTACTGGGCTGCTTCTTGCTGCATCCAGGCATCTGTAGAGGAAATCGGACGTATTGGACCCACGGACGGGAGCGGGCTGTGATCCTACGCGCCCGGGCCGCTACTCGGCTCTACAGGACGCCACGGGAGAGCCGCTGCCTCCGGACACACACGGAGCTGAAAGGCCGCGCGCGGTGGGGCGGGTACCCGTACCCATGCCCCATCGCCTTGGACCAGCTTTCATCCGGTTCTCCAGAACCCGTCTTCCAGCTCGTGGCGTGGGAATAGACTGCTGACGCCAGCGCGGGGCCCGGGAGGACGGAAAAGAATTGCGCCGTGCTACGGGGGCATGATCCGGTGACTGGCGCCTGGTCGAGGCGCTGCACCAGCAGACCAAATCTCATCGATCCTATCATCCGGGACGGCCCTGCGGCCTGGCGGAGGGGGAGCACGCCACAGGGTAAGGCGAACTGTCGAAACATTGCAGGGCCCGGACACTGCTTGCACTGCGCCCCAATGTTGGAGCCATCAACAGGTACACTCTCGAGGGCTTCGGGGGAGGCCCGTGGGCGTGAGGGAGACCACCATAAGACCCTTGCGGTCCCCTTGGTGAGGGAGACGCTGCCCTCCCTGTTTGTGGCGCCGGGGGGGCTCCCTTGAGACCAGGACCAGCATTAATTGGGATGCAGTTGCATTACCCCCTGCCCGCATGTACAGTGATCGTGCTCCCCAGTGCAACAAAGCGTGATCCTCTCTGTTGAAGCGGGACACATTCCATCCGTCCCAACACAATCAACATAATCCTGCGTGTCCTCAAACGGGCCGTGGTGGCTATGGTGTGCAACCGCTAACCCACTCCGATCAACCCTCGAATTTTCCACTGCCCCGCGCCGCCCTAGCTCTGAGGAATTTCACACAGCCTGGCCCGCACAACTCAGTGCTGCGACAAGGGTGGCGGGGTGGACACGCCGAGACCCCCAGGCAAACCCTGCACTGCTCGAGTCTCCTATTGCGACACATTGGGGCACGACCTTAATGTCCCAACTGACTCAGGCTTCTCCATAATCTCCATAATGCCTAGCAAGAACGGGGGCAAGAACAGAAGAACCGGCCCTATGGATTCGTTCACCAGCTCACAGACGCCTCCCGCTAGCCCGGCCACACAGCCTCCCCCCACATCCTTGCCGTCGGAAGACTCGAAATTCGATCAACTACTCACCACGGTACAGAGCGGATTCCTGGCCATCATTGTTAAACTTGACGACATTGTCTCCACAATTGGATACCTGAAGACCCGAGTGGACAAGGAAAGTGCCAGGATCACTGAGGCTGAGGCTAGAATTAGTACGAATGAGGACTCCACACGGCAAAACACCCAGGATATTACTCTCCTGAGAGGAGAAATGGACAAACTCCGTAGCAAATGCGATGAATTGGAATCCCGGTCTAGGCGGAACAACATCCACATAGTCGGCCTGTCGGAGTCTTTCTGTAAGGGTCCAATGGAGCTCCGGATCGAAGATCTACTGAAATCCCTCCTTGGGGAAGAGGCCTTCTCATCTCAGTTCCTGGTCGAGAGGGCCCACCGCTCCCTTGCTCCACCACCCAGGCCTGGGGCTCCACCCCGTACTGTTATTGCCAAACTGTTGAATTACAGAGACAGAGACGCTATCCTAAGGCTGGCAAGGGAGAAAGGACCCCTGAGAATGGGCAATGATCATATTCATATTTACCCGGATTTTTCAGCAGGGGTCCAGACTCAAAGACGCTCCTACGAAACTATTAAACGCCAGCTGCGACTGCGACAGGTCCCCTACGCCCTCTTATATCCGGCTAAACTTCGGATAAGGCACAGCGGGAGAGCGCATTTCTTTGAATCCCCTGCAGCTGCCCTGTCTTACATGGAAGCCTCGATACCCCTTCCGCCGGGGAGGCGGGAACTCGACCAGAATGACCTGCAGCAACCGGTGTAGTCCGAACCATCACCTTTCGGAATTAGCCTTATCTCCAGGTGGGGTCTTTGGGCCGCCAGCGGGGTTTGAGGCGAGGGCGGGCAGAGATGCACCCTTACTCCCTATCCTGGAATGTCGCCGGATGAGTTGCTGCACTCGACCCCCTTCTCTGGGTTCACCCACAAGTTAGTTAAAAGAAAAGGGATCATCATCAAGTTGGGCACGATGGTGTGGGAGGGGGTGGGTTCAGGTAATCTGGGATGTTACTCTGTCTTAGAGACCACTGTTGAGTCCTCAGGACGCCCCTGTTGGGCACGTTGCATAAAGTCTCTCTCTGTTTGTTGCTGGTTACTCACTGCTAAAATTTCACTCACTGGCTCACTCGCTGGCCCTCTCTGTAAGATTGTCCACTTCTTCGAATGTTATCACTACGCACGAACATGGCGCAAAACTCTAGAACACCCATGGGGCTACGACTGAAACTAATCACTTGGAATATCCGGGGGTTAAATAACAGGGCGAAGGCCAGCAGGGTGGGGGCATACATTAATAGACACCATCCGCATATTGCAATGCTCCAGGTGACACATGCATTGAAGTTCACACACGAGAATATCCTTCGGCAATGGGGTGGCAACAGACATTACACGGAATTTTCCTCTCAGAACAGAGTGGTAATCACATTGATACACCCCTCATTGGGTTTCTCCACTGAAAAATGCAAGATAGATCCACAGGGTAGATATGTTGTGGTCTGGGGCAGTTTGGCCGGCGTAAAACTCATATTAGTCAACACATACGGCCCGAACTTGGACGACCCGGAGTTCTACATACAGCTTCTTGCAACGATAGGTCTGACGACTAATACCTGGGTCCTTTGGGGAGGAGACCTTAACACTATTCTTGACATTACATTGGATAGATCTTCCAGCAGGCCTAGATATCTCACAAAGGCGCCAAATATTATCCGACATGCCCTGGAGGAACTTACCCTTTCTGATGCCTGGAGGGGGACCCACCCCACTGATAGGAAATATACGTTCTACTCCTCAGTCCATGACACCGAATCTAGAATAGATTACTGGCTCATTTCGTCCCCCCTGGTCAACTGTATCGAACAATGCGAAATCCTCGCCCGAACGCTCTCAGACCATTCCCCAGTCACCCTGGATATATTGCTCCCTGACATAAACCGCCCAATACAACGATGGAAGATGCCCCCCAACATATTAAAAGACCTGAATGTCGTAGAGACTCTCCATACTGAGATAGAAGAATTCTTCCAATTGAATAAAGGTTCCGTAGACAGCTGGGCGATTATATGGGAGACGTTTAAGGTATGGGTGATGGGTAACTTGATGTCCAAAACGACTGGCCTCCTTAAAGCCGTTAGAATCGAACTAGGTAATACAGAATCACTTCTGCAAACACTCGAAACTGAGTACAGTATGACCCAAGATAAGTGCATTCTGGCTGAGATCAGTTCGCATCTCCAATCTTTCAAAGATCTGGCGACTAAAGAACAACAATACATGGCTATCCCCATAAGAGCACGCAGATACGGGGAGGGCAATAGAGCAGGCCACCACCTAGCCCGCATGCTTCGTAACAAACGCACCCATACCCCAATTATGGGCATTCTAACTGAGAGTGGAACAGTCGTTAATGGCGAAAACGAAATAAACCTCGAATTCTCACGCTACTACACTGATCTATATGCCAATCACGATAGTAGTACACAAAATGATACACAAAATGATATACGAACATACTTGAGTAAGATTGAACTCACTAAGTTGAGCTTGGAAGATAACTGGGCCCTCGAGCAACCCATAACGTGCGATGAAATAGCTGAGGCAATCAAATCGCTGTCGTCAGGTAAAACCCCGGGACCAGAAGGGTTGGATGCTGACCTATACAAATCTTTTTCCATGATCCTCGCCCCGGTACTCACTCGTGTATGGGAAGAAGCCATTGATGCTGGTTCACTCCCAGAATCAATGACAGATGCAGTTATTACAGTGCTTCTGAAACCTAGACGCCCAGCCCATGACCGCTCGTCATATCGCCCCTTGTCCTTGATCAATACCGATGCCAAAATTTACGCAAAAGTACTCGCCACTAGATTGCTCCCTAAAATGACCACTCTGGTTCACCCTGACCAGTGTGGATTCATACCCTGTGCATTTCGGCACAGATTAAACCAGAGGAGCAAGCTGCAGCAATATCTTTGGACGCAAAAAAGCGTTCGATTCAGTTTCGTGGTTATATATGTTTGCGGTCCTCCGCAAATTCGGATTCGGCCCCTATTTGACCGGATGCGTAAGGCTCTTGTACTCGTCACCCAAAGCCAGGGTACTGACCAACCGAACTCTGTCTGAACTAATCTCTTTACATAGAGGGACCAGACAGGGATGCCCCTTTTCTTCTATACTTTTCGCTCTAACAATTGAACCGGTGGCGGCCGCAGTCAGGGCCGAGCAAGTATCGAGAGGCATATATATGTCTGGGGCGTACCAAGCCATCTCGTTATATGCTGACGACGCTCTGTTATATGTTCGTGAACCTGAGAAGAATCTGCCCCCCATACTGGCCGTGATAAACGACTTCACTTTACACTCAGGCTGCAAGGTCAACACGGCCAAATCCGAAATTTTCCCACTGACTAGTGCCACCACTTGCCCCACAAACAAATATGGTCTGGCATGGGCACCTGAGTACATCAGATATCTGGGAATACTGGTTTCCCGTGACAGCACCTCCCTATACATAGACAACTATGAGGCCACTCTACAAACTATACATTCGAAACTTCAGATCTGGGCCAAACTCCCCATATCCCTAGCCGGCCGTATAGCGGTACTCAAGATGACAGTTCTCGCCAAGCTCCTTTACATTTTCTGCAACGTCCCCATTTGGCCGGGCAGACCCTTTTTCGATAACCTTCGGTCCATGGCTACCACTTTCGTTTGGAACGGGGGGGCAAGTAGAATTAGTTGGGCCAAGTTGGTCAAACCTTATGAAAAGGGAGGGTTTGCGGCCCCCGACTTCGAATTATACTATCAAGTAGCACAGGCACACTATGCAAAATTTTGGCAAGACCCCTTCGATAATACACCACACATACCCATAGAGCGACACTCAGTCCGCCCAACAGACTTGCGTTCAATTATATATACGAAAGGGTATAGAGATGACTGTAAATTTGATCCCACCTCCTGTACAGTCGCAGCATGGGCCGCAATCAGTAAACGACTTCAGATAGATAGTCCCTATGATTCTCAAGCCCCTCTTTGGAATTTCCCAGGCATCGCACCTACATACGACATTGGCATCCAGAAAAGTTGGCTCCCAGACTATGAGCTTACAATGAAAACCATGTTCCCAAACGGTAAATTCGTGACCCCTGAGGACTTCGCGGAATCGGTCGGTGGGAACCAACTGGTCACTCTGCAGTTCCACCGTATGAAAGCGGCGTTCAAGAAGCGCTGGCCCACATTTCCGGATGAACCTCCGGAACATGCATGTTACCAGTCCTTACATTCCCAGACGGGCACGGGGGTGTCCAAACTATATAACATAGTCCAGACACACACGGAAACTCTAAACACTATTAAATCATCGTGGGAAAAAGACATGGGCACTGTTATTGAAGCAGGGAAATGGTCCAGATACTGTCTCCTATCTAAAAAGATATCATTGAATGCAGGCCTGAGACTAATACAGTTCAAGATCCTGAACAAACTACACTTCACCCCGGTAAAAATGGCAAAATTCTATGTGTCTGTATCCGATACTTGTCCAAAATGCCATGCCCCTGGCGCGAACTCCTTTCATATGTACTGGGCTTGTCCCCCTGTAGCGGAATTCTGCCGCACGGTGGCTAACACCCTAGAGGAGATCACACAAATCCCTGCAAACCTTAACCCCCCGAAATACCTGTTTGGGGATATTGGAAAGGTCCCGGAAAAAATCAGGAGACTGTTCAATGTCGCCTGTGCCGTTGCAAAGAAATGCATCCTCCAGAAATGGAAGAGTACACAGGCTCCGACATCGGATCAGTTCCTCTCTGCATTGGCATATGTGAATGAATGCGAAGAAGGTTATGTGGGAATGGTACCCTCTGCATGTAAACCGAAAGACATTTGGGCACCGTTCAGGACGTATTTAACTGAAACCTTCTCTGATACAGAAAATTCTGATAATGACAGTGCGAACGAAATGTAATGCTTTACTGTTTCCCATGTTGCACCCTGTATCTCTTCACCTGCGTCTTATCTGTTTTGCCCATAATGGTGTATGCCTGTTATATAATATGAGTCCGGAGAAGATTGTACGATATTGGAAGTGAATAATGTATTTGTACCACATATATGAGACTTACAGCGAGTGTGCCGTGTTTTGCAACCAAAAATAAAGTTTATAAAAAAAAAAAACATGCGGTCACACTTTCCGTGAACTGGCGGCATGATGACATATGTATGTAGATGGGAGGAGAAGACCAGCATATCGGCTTTGTTTTTAATGAAATAAAATAGCCCATGTTATCTCTGCCATGATGTCTCTGAGTTTCAAAGAGGTTGTCGTTGCTCAAATTCCAGTTTTCCAGCTCTCCCTGTCTTGCAACAGTAAACGCGGCATTCTGTTCTTGACACATTATGAATAACTATTGTTATGAGTCATGCTACTTCCACCATGTTGATATTTCTTTGCAGCAATTATTTTGTCGTTTTAGCTGCACTTGCTTCTCTGTTATGCCTAGCCGATCACTTAGACCTTAATCTGTCAACTACTTATGAAATTTCGTAGTCTGCTGTGTTGTCACAACTGATTTATCTTAATTGTTGAACGCTCGCTGCCCAGACAATGGTATCTTGTTTGGTTATGTAAGCTTTCTCTCTGGTGTCCTCGGCTTTGACATTCCTTTGAGGCAGCTATGTCCAGCCACTGCAGCATTTTTCCTGAATGAAATGTATTTGTTTCAAATAGCGTGCTTAGCTGCAAGGCCTCTTAAAGGTACAGGACTTTTATTCTCCATTGTAGTTGTGCAGTTTAAAATGGCAACTGCTTGTCATGTTTTTATGCTCTGCAGGACACATTTGCTTTGCTATCTGCCGATTTCCTGGTGCATGCCTGTCCCATTATTTCCCTCCCTATGTGTAAGCAGCAAACCTATCTACCTACAATTTCCTGCCCTGCTTGTGTAGTGAGTCCCTATCTTGTGTACATGCCTTTCTGTCACCTAATCTATTCTATTTTAAAACACACTAATTGTGCAAGATAATGCCTTATCTGTTCCCTACTTGTGTAGCGCAAGATAGCTATTCTTTGTGACAGCTGCATTTCCAGGAGAATTCAAAGTGCAGTTTCAAATGTGTCCTTTCTTATCTTATAATTTCATTTCTTCTGAGGAAGGCAGTGGGGCAGAGCTCGAACATGCTTTCTAGCCAATAACTGCCCCACTACATAACAAAGCCATTCAGGTAGGTCACAAGCCCTGAGGGCATAACGAAGAAGAGATTAGAAACTCCAACAAAGGAGTACGAGAATCCCGAAAAACTAAGGGGGATATTAAAAACCAGGAAATTGAGGTATCCTAAAAAGAGGGGAGGGGACGCCTAAACCCTAGAGCTGAGTAGAACCAAGAAGAGGAAACGTCCCAAGAGCTGATTATTTGCAGGACATAGTCTTCCTGGAACTGACACCCAGCTGAGAGGCAGCGGCCTGGGCCGGACAGAAAACCAAAGAGACAGACCTGGCGTAGAAACATGTTGGCAGTTTCTTGAATCCAAATCTAATGGTACATGTGGGACCATCAACGGGTATTTTAGAGTGTGGAATAGGCCAGAAGGGGGGAACAAAATTGAGTCTTTGAACAACTGTAGTACTTTTCAAGTCAACTCTGACATACCGGAAAGAAACATGTCAAGTTTTACAAACTTGGATGAAGGGGCACAGAAGTTTAAACTTTTGCTATAAGGAAATCTTGGGAAACTTTGACTTATTCAGAATATGATAGGAACGGTCATGTCTGAGAAACACCAGAGAAACAGGTCTATTTAATTTACATTTGTGATTCATTGGAACTGTGAAAGCAACAGAGAACCCAGAAAACTGAAAGTGGCAATTTCCAGAGACATTTGGTTGAAAGGGGTTCATGCACCAGCCAACAGCGAGTAGACGAGTTGTTCGAATTTGTTTTCCTTTAATAGTGGTAGGGTTAGATAGCTTAAGTTTTTGACAGAACCACTTTATGTAAGATGTTCTGACGAGCACTTTTTATTTTGAGTTATTAGATAGGGAATCATTCCCATAGCAATAGGGTTAGGTAAGGGATTTTATTTCTCTTTAATAAAAGCCTAAAGTGATTTGCAAACCTGTCCAGTTGTATGTGTGCTATCTCTGATCACCACTCTGTGCTTCACCAGCCCCAACACTTCTTTTATGCACAAGATATTGGATTCTGAATCTATAAAATACGTATGGATTCACATGGGATATAATGTTAAAATGTTAAATGTATTTGTACCGCGCACCGTCAGCAACGGAGTTGGTCCCCAGGCGCTCTGGCGGATCTGCAAATGAGAAGGTGGGAGGGGTTAGTTGGTGAAGCGGGAGTAGGATAGTGAGGGGAGTGGTGTTCTGTTGGCAGCTTCAACTCGGTATACACCGGGTGCTGAGCTTCGGTGCGAGTAATGGATCGATGTCAGTCCTCGTGTGCTGTTTGTGTTGCTTATGTGTTGTTGCGGTGTTGTGAAGTGCGTGCGGGTTGTTGTGCGAGAGATGGTTGTGTGAGATTTTGAGTGAAATAAGTCTGCAAAAATGCTGAGTTTTTGTTAGTCGGTTGTATGAAGGTTAACAGAAGTTCAGAAATCTGTCTGAGTGTGGCACTCGCCAATCCTCCCAATTTCATCGGGGTGAACTGGAGGAACTCTCTATCTCATACCTCTGAAGCTTGGCAAAATGACTTAAATTGATTACTGCAGAAAATGTATACTCTGGGCTGGAGCGAAGTCAGATGGGTCTGAAACCTACTACTCTTTCAGACAATTTCCTATTGTGAATTTAATCATCACTTGGATCCTATGCCCCCATGAACTGAATACGGTTGAACATGAGACTGTTTTATTATCCAGGGTATGAATTGATATTGATGTAAAGCAACTAGCCAGCCATCATGTTACAGTATTCATTTTCGCGCTCTGAAACACTTGTCTACGAGCGCGATACAAATGAAATATCAATTAATATAATAAATGGTATTCCTTGCACAGTGCTTATAGTTGGGGGAAAAACTCTAGTTGAGTTATGTGTTTGCCTTTTTTCTTTCTTATCACAGTTTGTGATCAGTGTTAATTGTTGCACATAACTGAAAACTGAACAAAGATTTTTAAAATGGATCCAAAAAAATGTGTCCTTGACAGGTGAACCATGAATTCCATGATACTTGCTTATCACTGGTTGTTTTGTTTTAAAATGCTTCTGTCTTTCTCAAGCCTGAAGTAAACCATTTCTCTTTATCATTTCAGAACTCTTCTGCCCCAGTATGTGCTTGACTTTGGCTATGTCATTCTGGGCACTGTCCGAACCCATATCATCAAGATCACCAACACCTGCCAGTTCCCTGTGTCATTCTATGCTGATCGAAAAACTCTTGCCTGCACAGGTAATACAAGCAAAGAACTCCTTTTTATTTAGTTTGCCATATGTATCGCTCAGGCATTTTGATTATTTCATTTGATCAGACCATAATGTTGTAATTCTATAAATGAGATGTCCTGGTACTCGCACACTCCTCCTCCCATAAGTACTCTCAACTGAAATGTTTAGGAATAACTACCAACAATCCGAAACATAAGGAATTGTTTAGTTTAGAATGAAAATGTTATCCCCCTCCTACCAGATTGGGATTCCACCAAGAGTACTATGTGGATAAAGAAACGCGTCCTCCTCCCACCCAGATTCAGCTCCCAAATGCGACCCACCTGATTTGAAGACAAACACCACTGTACCTGTTGCAGCTTGTTTGTTCTCACCTTCCCCATGCTCTCTCCCTCCCATGCCCCCTCCAGCACTATCTGAATTGTCGCCAGACATAGTAAAATTGTCACTCGTTCTGTTTCTCTCCTTCTCGCCCGCCCCACCCTCCTCCTGTTATTCTTCCGGCACTACCTCAATTGCCATCAGGCATAGTAATGTAGCCACTTGTCTGTTTCACTCTCCCTCCCCATTCCCTTAGCACTTGAAAGGTCATCAGGCCGATTATGATAGTTATCTTTGTTCTTTTTCACATTCTGATTGTATCAAGGACTGAAAGAATGTTCATTTTTGTTTTTTCCCTTGTTCCCTCCCCTCCTTGAAGCGCTTTGAAACACATTGTGTATAGGCGCTATACAAATAAACAATCAATTCAATTCAATATACCTGGCAATTTAGCACACTATCTCTAGAGACCAATGCACCACCACAACCCACAACATTGCCAGTCTAGAAACAAATAATTGCATCAGGAACACACTAGGAAATATACCATGCCTCTGGAACATGGTATCAATGCAGATAAGGATGGCCTCCTTCACCCTACACTTGAGAAAGGTCCCCGAGACCCTACTCTTCAGATTGCATTTCCCTCCACTTATCCCTTCTGTTCTCCCTTTCCTGAGCTCCGCACACCTCTCCTGCTCCTCCTACCCATGCTGGCAACCTCTTCTAGTCCCGCATCCTACCTGTAATCCCCTGGTTCAGTCTCCGATGTTTGGTGGTCATTGCTTCCCAGAAAGTTTTATCTTTATTAATCCCTTACATATATACCAAAGAAGAGGGGAGGAAATTCTGTCAGATCCTGCTGGCCTCATTTCTGGTCACACTGCAGGCATCAGCCGACAAACCGCTTCCATGTTAAATCCAGCAGCAATACATGATGCCTAAAGACAGGCAGCAGCAGACAGGAGCGGCACTGGCCCCTGCTTGAGAGCGTTTAAGCCCTCCAACATTGAGGAGGTTGCAGGTACAAGGCGGCACTATGCCGTGAGTTCTGCCCGGGGCTCTGATGGCGAATGTAAAAGCCTGTCAAATTTCTCACCTGGGAAAGCAGAGTATTTACGTTTAAACAATCATTACCGTGGTGGCAGCAGCAGCATCAAACGTACAGAGGAAGAGGACAAAAGCCTGCTCATGCAATATATGGTTCATATTGTAATTTTGCTTCTACCGTTATATTGTTTGTTTTATGTGCTAAGTTGTTCCACTGTACAGCGCCTTGGTGTAAGGCGCTTTATAAATCAATAAATACAAATACGCACTATCATGGAGGCAAAGGCTTAACTGCTTGGCTCAGCTTTTAGAAATGCTCACGTCTCTAATTGACATCTCTTTGTGAAACTAAATATTCACTGAGCTGGGATGAAAGCTGCATCTAATGGGCCAAAGAAAAGTGTAAGAGCTATTCAGCCTTCTGGGGTCAGAGGAAGAAGGGGGGTGTTAACCACCCAATGGGTTAATTGGCCCACACATTTCAACAGTCATGTGGCCTCCACCCCAAAATGTTGAGGCTGGCCCTGCCCCTGATAGCAGATGACAGATAATGGGAGCTAAAAACTCCCCCGCAACCACAGCATTTCCCAAGTCTCCGGAAGGGATATAGGGAGACATGGGGCCTCATTAAAAGGTTGGCGGTAACCCGCCAGAGCCATTGGTGGGTTGCTGCCAACCCTGTAGCACCATTTCCACCGCCTGACTTCCCAATGCCACCGGGAAATTACAAGTCCAGACGCCCCGGGAAGTCAGGCGGTTGGAAATGTTAGTCCCCATTCCTGTGGAGTTCCATAGGACTACATGGGAATTGGGACTCGGAAGCACCGGCACCGTTGGTGCCGGTGCTTCCGTGGCAACTCTTTCGGAAATCAGAGTTGTAGTTTGTCAGTCCGGAAAGGGTACCCTTATTTCCGGAGCAGCAGACTTGTAATGAGGCCCATGGCGTTTCAAATCCGGATAGGAAAGGTGAATCTTAGGAAGTCTCCCAATGCTGCCTGTCCACCTAGATGTGGGGAAATCCTGAGGATCCTTCTCCCGCTGGGTTCGGTCATTCATATAGTATCCACCTTTGCAATCGCCCCCTCCCATCCCCAATCCCCCAGCCTGTCTGGGGAATTCTGGAGCTCCACCTTATTGGGAGAGTGCAGGCACAGTTATGTTTCGGGGGAGTGAAGTATGCATGGCTTTAATCTAAGAGGAGCAGGTGCGAATGAGTTGTTTGTCCGATGTCCGCCCTCTCCTGCGCCTACAGACACCCCTACGTGATGAGCATGACTGTCCTTCGCTCCTCTCTGACCGGTTGCTGCCTTCTTTTGTAATTAGCATGCATGACGGAACCTTGAAGTCTTTCCTATTGAACCCATCTGACATATACCACCAGTTCCCTTGTGACCTGATCTTATTTTGACCCCTAGGTTTCAGCACAGAGCTCTACCGTGTAAAGCATCTGCCATTCTGTGAAACAGAAACCTTTGAAGTCTGCTTTGATCCCCGTGGTGCAAACCTCCCTCTTGGTGATGTGAAAGTCCTGCTGCCTATCCAGGTATAGTGACGTGTCCAGTGGTTTAAATTCAGCAAGTATTTCCTTCATTCATCACGACAAATTCATCATGGAATGGAACAGGCAGGATATAATGATGCATGTGCCGTGAGTTTGTGAATGTTCTCTTAAAAACAGGCATGCTTACGTAAATGCACAGTAAGTGACCGTGCAGGATTCCCTTACAGTGAGAACCGGTAGAGTGGTGGTAGCAGGAAAAAAAAGAGCACTCAGGCCCCTCTGTAGAGGCTCACACTTGTAAATATATCTTTTCCTAATGGGGGAATTCCAAAGAACTTGGTTTACTTTTTTTTCTAGCCTACTCCATTTCTTACTTTACTTGTTTTTTATTTTCAGTTCAGTTAAATTGTTTTATAATTTCCCCTCAAAGTCATCCGTCATAATTTGTTTAGGAGGCATGTCTCTTGAGTCTTGCTTGTTTATGGGACCAATAGGCATATCTGTTGATTGCAAAAATGCCAGGCAGAGAACAAATGCAAAACGGTTCTTATTACATTCAGCACAAGGCAACATTCACTGGGTTTCTGGCAAAACATTGGGAGATGGGAAAACTGTGTCTCAGCCACACATGAGAGAACACTCCTCTGAACAGTGTAGCACCTTCCTCCAGCATGAGATTGTCCATAGACTTACTTTGCATCCTTGCTAATTGATTGGTAAAGGCCTGCACAACAGGCAGACCCACGAAAGGCATTCATCAAAATATGTCTTTAAGAGCTAAAACAGGGACCTTCCATGACCTTCCCAAACCGTGTTAGTATGCATCACTAACGACCAATCCGTTTATTTTCATTTACTGTTTTTTCTGTGAATACTGTATGCAATTTAAGGAAAATGTCTCTGATGTCGCCCCTGCTTTTTCGAGGTAAGTTCCTTTATGACTTTCCATATTTTCCTTTTTGATGATCACATGGTGTATAGGCGCGAAATAAATGCCATATCATATCATATTTTCTGCATTTAATTGTTTCATTGGACCTTGTGAATCTGTCTGCTTTTGCATTTGTCTGCTGTATACCACCAAATTCAAGAAATGTATTGCATAACCAACCTTTTCCAACCCTGACAAGAGGTGTAGCCAGGATTGTCTAACAAGTGGGGCCTGAAGCTAATGTAGTTGGACCCACCACAGTGACATTAACATATGTAAATGCCCACACAGCACTGCTGAGTGGACATTTTCCGATATTGGGTGGGATTTGCACGCTCAGGCCCTACCCCATCTGCGCCACTGACCCTAACTAATTCCAGTATCAACATAAGGCTCCCTCGTCCTCCTTACATTCTTTCAAACAACCAAAATACACCCAGGAGCAGCCTGCCTGCTTATTTAGCACCCTACAAAACACTCAATTTGTTTTGTCATGCCTACACCTCCTATCTCCACATCTTCGAATGTCCATAGATCATATTCTCATTAGTAGGCAAGAGCATAACATGTGGGGGGGGGGGGGTCATGTGACAACACGTAACATGTCTCACCCCAAATCACATAGAATATCACTGACACAAACACAGTGGATTCTTCCGAATTACACGCATCGCTGCGCCGGGATTCATACCCCTGCTGCCACTGTCACAATTATAACAAAAAAGATGATATTAAAGGAGGAGGAGGTATTGCTTGCATCTCTTCAAAGAGGATGTGCATTACATTGCAATGCTTCCTACCCATCATGGCATTACACATTTTATCAGTGAAATGTAGTTTTATGCCACATAGACCTGAACACACTGTATTTGTTTACAGACCTCCAGATGTCTTCAAGGCCATAATCTATACCTTACTTCACCAAATTACCACTTCAATTGACAATCTACCATATTGAATTGTGCTTGGAGGCTTCAATATTTGGCCAGTGGCCAAATTAGCAGGAGGAGTGAAGGACGTACAATTGTCTCAGTGGGCTAGAGGCCTGCCCTTGACAAAGGTCACACCCTTGATTTAATTCTGATTACTGACGGTCGTGACCATAGTGTGGAAACCCAGTCCATCCGATAAACCTCCTTCAACAAATGGCTCTTGACTCATCCATTGCTGAACCCTTTTTACAAATTAGTGACTGCATTAATTCCCAAGGTACTCAAATAAGCAGTGTTTGCTCTGCTGCTAAAGAAACCACAAGCTGACCTAGATGTCATGGCAACCTATGGACCTATTTGTAACCTCCCCTATATTGCAAAGCTAACGGAAAAAGCTGTACTAGCTCAACTGAATTACTATATTCTGACCAAGATCATTTTATGGCCCCAACAAGCTGGTTATTAGCCGCAACACAGCATGGCATGTATCGTTATCTCAATGAGGGACAATCTTAATACCATGGTTGATGTAGGTGGTTGGGGGCTTGCGGTCATCCTAGACCTCACAGCTGACTCAACTCTGTAGACATTGGTATAGATTGACACAGATTGGGGTGACACTCCAAGCTCGCAGGAGGATCGCAGCGTTTTTTAAAAAGATTGTGGCGAAGGCATTTTCTGTGCCTCTCTTTTTGTTTTACATGTTTTGAAATACCATGCAGTGTCTGGGGGTGACCTGCCCTGCTATTTTAACATTTTCCTTCTCCCCCAAATTGAACTCCTGCACTCTCATGGATTACATTTTAGAACTATTTGAACTATGCGTATGGCACCCCCATTCTGCCAATAGTCCTTCCCACCTCCACAGCTGCAAAAATATTTTATTCAGTGCAAGACGAAGTAAAAGTAAATGCCTCTAAGACTGAGATCCTAATGGTAGCTGTTCAGACATCGACAGACCTTTTAGACTTCTTGCCAATCGACAAATTGCCCCTGTCCTCTTCTGGTTTCTCAGTGTCAGGTTTTCACATTTTGCACCTCACATTTTCAAGGGCCCTATGAGGATTGGGTGTTTCAGATATCCTTCCTGGAAAGCTAGAAGGGGAGGTTTGTTTAAGTATTAAATAAACTCTGGTTTGAGTGTAGAAATCTTCATTTTTAAGTTTGCTCATTTTCCCTTAACTAACTTTCAATTAGAAAGATGAAATTCTCCCAAGCCAAGATGGTGGAACCCTTTCCCAGCAATGATTGGTCAAGATTACAGCAGGCAGCATTGTTTAGTCATTTGGAATGTTCATGATAGTTCTAAACTGCCTTTCATTAAAGTATTCATTAGAGTAGGTCATGTTTTTCATAGCTCTGAGATAACATACTGTAAAGTATATTTAAGGTTGTAGAATCTCTAGTTTGTTAGTTCTAGATCATAATATTAGATAATTCAATAACAAAGAAGAAGAAAATTACAGCTGAAGATTTCCAGTGAAACCCTAGTTGCTGAGTTGCTGAGTTCCCTTGCATATCTTTCAAAGACTGAGCTATGTGAATTCTCTATTTTGAAATATTCTAAGTATGGACTTATGAAATGAACTCAATTTAAAGACTGTAGAAAATTCAGTTTGGAATGTTTATCTCTCAATCTGAGTTCCATATATTTATTTGAAGAGTAAACAAGTTCGTAAAGAATATACAAGAAAAAGATTCAACGAATTAATTTTTGTTGTAAATATTCATTTTTATATCAACAAGGCGTGCGGATCGTCACCGTCGTGTTACAAATGTATATAACTAACATTTAAAGGTAGTTGTTAATACATTTCTTTCCGGCACGTATTGCTATTTACTTCGTGTGTGCGCGGATAGAAAAAAGGACCTTATAACGTCGCGCTTGCATCGCGGCCATTTTGTGGACTTCAATACATTTGTGTTTTTGGTTCCAGCGACGCGCATCGTATGGAAAAGAACTTTTCAAGATAAGCATTCTGTTTTCATAATAATAATCAGCGTTTATTTATGTGAAGTTATTCTTCCCTTAGTTTTTAGCTTCCACTTCAAAAACCTAATTAAAATAATTAGAGACCTGTTTAAAGCTTATAACGCTGCACGAACATGAAGTGTCAGTCTTATTTGAACAAACCAAAACGAGTGTTCGTGCAAGTTAATGGCAAGTGAAAACAGCTGACCAGAATTTTACAGAAAGACATTATTAGAAGAAAACGCAACATTTTAATTTGGAAAATAAATTAGTCTTCAAAGAAATGTCAGCAGGTAATTTGAATAAGAAGATTATATTTATACACTGTTTTTTACACAATAGTAGTATTATATCACTAATAAATCACATTGTTGTTTGGGAAATAAAGCAAAAGATTCCAGAAGTAAGAGATCAAGTGAGAAGATAGACAAGTAGAAGATAAAGAATAGAGAGTATCTACAGATATCTTCATACATTCTTTGAAGCAGCCTAATAACAAATCAAGCTTAGGCTACAGGTAATTAAGTAAATATTAGTGAGAGAATATCTGAAGGTGAATAGAAAACATAATATTAAAAGTTGTATTTTCCTTTTAGGAACCCTACTGAGTCGAAATCTTCGTGAGGACAGTCTGAAGTACCTGCAGTGGGAGTTCTTGTCATTTGTTGTTTTCTCCATTCCTCTTTCCCGTTGGGTTTGCCTGGCCAATAGTTTTAAAGAAGCAGGATTGTTGAGCAGGCAGGCTTAGGGGGCTTGGTGGGCCAACTTCACTCTTGCAGGATCCAACTACTTCAGTTTTCTGACAGAATGAAAGGCCCACGAAATTGATCCTGCCTGAGTGAAAATGGACCCAGAGTCAGGGTTGAGTTTGGTAACTTTGGAAAAGATTTTATTAGAATTAAAGGCAGAATTGAGGGAGGCTAGAAAGGAGACTTTGGGCCTCATTACGAGTCCGGCGTTAACCAAGGCGGTAAAACCGCCTCGGTTAACGCCGGACTCGTATTACCATTCCGCCTCCGTGATTCCCGGAATTACCGGGGCATTCCAACCCCGGTTTTCCGGGAATCACGGAGGCGGAATGGTGTAAATCCCCATTCCCATTGAGTCCTATGGGACTCGATGGAAATGGGGATCATGGAAACACCGGCAGCATCTCGTAATGCTGCTGGTGTTTCCTTGTCCGCCTGCATGCGGGAGGTGTTAAACCCGCCAGGTCAGACCTGGCGGGAACATCACCTCCCGCCTGCAGGGGTCGGACTCAGGCGGTCCGGAAACAACGGTGGCGGCGGGTTTACCGCCACCGTTATTTCCGGACCGCCTGGGTCGTAATGAGGCCCATTGTCCCTGGGGAATTAAGATGGAGGAGTTGAATAGTCAAGTCAGAAAGGGTGATTTAGCAGAAGCTTCAGGTTTAAGTTTTGGTATAGAAAGAGAACCACCCACTTTGTATCCAGAAGGAATTGAAGTCAAGGAATCTAGAGTAGTAAAAGAGAAAAGAAGTGGGGAAATTTTTCAGGAGGAACAATAGTTTCTACACCATTAGCTCCCCCAGAAAGATTTGGAGGGGATTTCAGAAAATTCAAATAATTCATTATGCAATGTGAATTACACTAAATGTGCAGACCAGAGGCATTTCCCACAGAAACTTCTAAAGTAGGCTTTTTAATTTCTTATCTCACAGGAGAAGCGGCAGCTTGGTCTGTTCCTTTTGTAGAGAGAAGAGCAGTAGAGTTACATAATTGGTTGGATTTTAAGATGATCTTTGGAAAAATGTTTGATAGAAGAACACATTCCCAGAGTGTTGATGGAGAGCTTTTAGAATTACGTCAATGAAATCGTGAGTTGGTTTCTTACATCACACAGTTTAGGGGATTAGTGTTAGAAAGTGGTTGGCCAGAGGAAAAAAGGGCTTCCATTTTTTATAGAGGTCTACGAGATGAGTTGAAGGATGCTTTATCAAATATTGTGGAGAGACCTACTGTCATGATGCCTACCTCCAAGGAGCCAGGTCGACCCAGCAACCCCAGAGGCAGGCATCATTTCCCCCAGGGGAGTGCCAGCGGGCCCAAGCTGGGGCCCTTTGGACGCAGTCCTGGCGCCTTAGGCGCCAGGCTCATGTTGGACCTCTGTCCTGGCGCCTTAGGCGCCAGGCTCATAAAGCTAGACATGTGTTCAAGTGTTTTAATGTGCACTTACCTGATGCAGACCATGCTGCCACATCCAGGCCCTCTTGAGGCCTGAATAGGAACTACTTTACCTGTGGGACTACTTTCCACCCGGGTGTGGTCGGGGAAGGATACATACCTGATCGGAGGAAGGATACACACTTGGAACTTCTTCCAAAGCTATTTAAACCACACCCGATCAGCAACTCACGCTTCGCGTTGTTCTGCTCCTCGCAGCTGGACGCTCACCGTGTCAGCTCCTGCATCTGGACTTCAGCCACGCCTGTCAGCATCCTGGGTCACCTGCAAAGGGAGACAAGAGACCTACCAGCTAATCTGCACCACGGAGACATCACCGACGATCCTGAAAGGGAAGACATCATTTTTAAAAGCATTTTGTTACGATCGCTGCAGCGCTGCATTTCACTCACCTTTCCTGGGTTCCTCCATCTTCAGCAGCGATCATCCGGATACACAGCCACTTCCCAGAGCCTAGAGAGAAAGACAAGAATAAGAGGTGAGAGAAGGAAGGGAATAGGAAAAGCCCAGTTTCCTTCTAAGACTTACCTGTTGGGTCATTCCCATTTCATTTCGGGTCTTGCTGCTTCCAAGCAGGACCCCGGCCCCTATGGGGAAAAAAGACAAAGACATTAGATGAGCGAATGCAAAAACATCACCTAAGCGCTCATCTAGGACTTACCAGATCTTTACTGGAACTGCACGTTTCACTTCGGGTCGGTGCCATATTTCTGGCATTCCGAACCCCGGCCCCTATGGGAAAAGACATCAACATCAGCGCTTTGTTGCAAGAAGTCTCCAAAGGAATCTTCATTCATCACCTGAAAAAAGACAATGAACATTATTATTTAAAGCTTGAACTTTTGAACTTGCAACAGAACTTTTACAGCGCCTTACCAGTATAATCAAGCTTACCTGAACTCCCATCCAACCTCAATCCAGTGAAGTAACTGGGTTCAATGCGCCCCTGCGTCAGAAGCAGGATGGAGAGCTCGTCCTTTCAGCCCCTAAGGTGAGACTTCACGGGGAATCGTGGAAGGGTATCGTGGAGGGTTGGAAGAAAGTGGGAGGCTTGAGCATAACTCAGTCAGTAGGTAATACTCCCTTTTCACGCACAGGGGAATATTCCTGCGAGCCGGAGAAGCCAGAGTAGAGGGCCCTTCCTGTCCATCTTCAGAGTCCTGCGCTTCACCATTGAAGAAGCATCAGCACTCGAAGCCAGACCTGCGCCTCCGTGGGAATCAGGTGAGCGTTACACCTACCTCTAGTGAAGATCTGATTAATTTGGTTATTCAATTAAATATGAGATTGGAAGAGAGAAGATTGGAAAAGCGAAGACATTTTTCTGAGAATAATGTTTGGTTCAGGAGTGAACATCCCAGAACAAAGCAAGTACTAAGGGAGGTTAAGGGTTCTTCGCGAAATGATGCTGTTAATTCAGTTAGACCTCCTTTGACTAAGGAGGAAAAAGACAGAAGAAGAAAAGAAAATTTGTGTTTATATTGTGGTGATAGTACCCATTTTGTAGGGAAATGTCCACGTACCCCAAAGCGATTCCAACCGTTTCCTGGAAAAGGTCAACAGGTGGCGAATACAGTTCAGACAGCAGTTCCATACATCACGTCAAATGTATCCTTTACATGGGAAGGTAAGCCAAGATGTGGTGGACCGTGTGTTATTGATTCTGGGGCTACAGGAAATTTTTTTGATATTAGTTTGGCAGGTAGATTGGGTGTCCCTGTAGTTAAAAAGGGAATACCGGAGCAAGTACGAGCTGTAGATGGATCACCACTTACCTCGGGGTTAATAACTCATATGACAACTAAATTGGAGATGAAAATTGGGGAAGAGCATAGTGAGGAAATTGAGTTTGAACTAATTGATGCACCACAGTTACAGATTATTTACGGCATGCCATGGCTCTCTTTACATAATCCTTTGATTGATTGGGGAAAGAGAACTGTAGAGTTTACAATGTTTGGTAAGGTTAACTGAGGAAGGTCAGGATGACATTTCTAAATCTATTGGAGTATGCTTAGCAGCAGGAGCATATAGTGGGCACAGTAGCTGGAGTCTTATCTGAGTGTTATAAGGATTTTCAGGATGTTTTTGACAAGAAAGAAGCTGATGAATTACCACCTCATAGAGAATTTGATTGCAAGATTGATCTTGAAGTAGGAGCACCAATTCCTTGTGGAAGAATGTATGCTCTCACTGAGAAAGAGAACGAGTTCTTAAAAGAATATTTAGAGGAAAATCTTGCTAAAGGCTTTATTAGACACTCGCAATCACCAGCAGCCTCACCATTGTTCTTTGTTCCAAAGAAAGACAAAACTCTGAGAACTTGCATTGACTACAGAGCCCTGAATAAAATAACTATCAAGAATCGCTATTCATTACCTTTGATATCCGTAATGTTGGATAGCATTCAAGGAGCTAAAATTTTCACAAAATTGGATCTAAGAGGAGCCTATCACCTGGTTCGTGTTCGTGAAGGAGACGAGTGGAAAACTGCATTTAGAACGCGTTACGGACTTTTTGAGTACCAGGTGATGCC
This sequence comes from Ambystoma mexicanum, assembly GCF_040938575.1. NCBI lineage: Eukaryota > Metazoa > Chordata > Amphibia > Caudata > Ambystomatidae > Ambystoma > Ambystoma mexicanum. The sequence continues at coordinate 998,300,576 of NC_090921.1, forward strand.
ATTTGGTCTGTGTAACGCACCAGCGGCATTTCAGTTTTTTATAAATCAGGTCCTTCGCGAATATTTATATGTATTTGTAGTTGTGTACATTGATGTCATTTTGATTTTTTTCTAAAGAAAAAGAACAACATTTGGAACATGTAAAGAAGTTTTAGTGAAATTGCGTGAGAACCACCTATTTGCAAAACTGGAAAAGAGCCAGTTCCACACTGATTGTGTGGAATTTTTAGGTTTTGTATTATCTCCAGAAGATCTTGAGATGGATTCAAGTAAAGTAAAAACAGTTAAAGATCGGCCACAACTAAGTTTTGTAAAAGATATTCAATGTTTTATTGGATTTGCGAATTTTTATCGTCGATTTATTCAAAACCTTTCACAGGTGGTTTCTCCAATTACTAAATTGTTGAAAAAAGGAGTGAAATTTGTATGGAGTGAGGAGGCTGAAGACGCTTTTAAATTTCTTAAAGAAAAATTTATTTCAGGACCAATTTTGTTACATCCTGATGTGGATCAACCTTTCTTTGTGGAGGCAGATGCTTCCGATTGTGCCATGGGAGCAGTTTTATCACAACGCCATCCAAGAACTGGACAGATTCATCCAGTAGCATATTTTTCAAAGAAGTTTACATCGGCTGAGAGGATCTATACAATTACAGACAGAGAACTTTTGGCCATCAAGTCTGCATTCGAGGAATGGAGACATTATCTTTTGGGTGGACGTCATCGAGTTACAGTGTTAACTGATCACAGAAATTTGACTTTTCTTCGTTCCGCCAAGACTTTAACACCAAGACAACTTCGTTGGTCACTGTTTTTTGCAGAATTCGATTTTGTAATTACGTTTAAGCCTGGACGTTTGAATGGAAAGGCGGATGCTCTATCTCGATGCTTTCCAGGAAGTTTAAAGGCTGATGATTGTGCTCCAGTGTCACTCTTGTCTGAGAAGAATTTTGTGGTGGGTGAAGTGCATAAGGAAGTAGATTTTCGAGAACAAATTCATAATTTATTATCTAAAGAAGAATTGGAAGAATGGGAAGCAGGAGATCCTGTGCAAAGTATTAGGGAAGGTTTGCCCTATGTAGATGCAAAATTGTATCTTCCTTCTGAGGAATTACAGGAAGAGGCATTGAAGAATTGCCATGACTCACCATTGGCAGGTCATCCAGGAGTAAAGAAAACTTTAGAACTTCTTCAAAGAGAATTTTGGTGGGAAAAGATGCGTGAAGACACAGAAAACTATGTTAGAACTTGTGAAGTTTGTATTCGAGCAAAATCAGATCATCAAAAGGCTGCTGGTTTATTGGTACCTCTGCCAATTCCGCCTCGTCCATGGCATACTGTTTCTATGGGTTACATTGTTGAGTTACCATCTGACAAGGGATGTTCAACCATTTTAGTGGTGGTAGATGTGTTTTCCAAGGCAGGACATTTCATTCCCATTAAGGGTGCTGCCACAGCTATGTGTTTGGCACAAGCTTTTTTGCAGAATGTAATGAGACTTCATGGTTTGCCTTGTCAAGTGATTTCAGATCGAGGAGCACAGTTTGTCTCAAGGTTTTGGAAGGCTTTTTGTAAGGAATTGGGAATTGAAATTAATTTGACTACTAGTTATCATCCCAAGGGTAATGGCCAAACAGAAAGGGTAATCCAGGAGTTAGGAAAGTACATTCGTTGTTATTTGGGTTCTGATCACAGTTGGGTGGAGTTGTTGTGGTTAGCGGAATTTTGTTATAACAACACAGTAAAGGATTCTACTTCAATGTCACCATTTTTTGTTAATCAGGGATTTCATCCACGTTTTTTGAGAGGAGTAATTCTAGAAGAGGTGGAAGTTCCTGATGTTGAGTGCAGGTAGAGAACTATGGGACAGAATTTGGAGAAAGCAGTTCGAGCCTTAAAAATAAGCAAATTGAGTTACAAGAAATTTGCTGATAAGAAACGTAGGCAGGCTCCTAAATATCAAGTAGGAGATAAGGTATGGTTATCCACTAAGAATTTAGCTCTGAAAGGAAAGAACAAATTTAGTCCCCGTTTCATTGGACCATTTGAGGTTGAAAAAGTATTTTCTCCAGTTACATTGAAGTTAAAATTGCCATCTAGTATGAAAGTACACCCTACCTTTCATGTCAAATTATTGAAGCCATGTCGAAGCGACACTAGATCAGTTGGAGGACCTGGTCCAGTATTTTCTGATGAGGATGGTGAATATGAAGTTCAAGCTATTTTGGATTCTCGAATAGTTCGAGGTCATTTGCAATATTTAGTGGACTGGAAAGGGTACGGTCCCGAAGAGAGATCTTGGGTTAGAAGTGAGGAAGTTCATGCCCCTAGATTGGTCAAAAGGTTTCATTGCTTACAACCCTTTAAACCAGGCCCTGGGACAGGGCGTTACGGGGGGGTACTGTCAGGTTTTCACAGGTTTTCAAATTTTGCACCTCACATTTTCAAGGGCCCTATGAGGATTGGGTGTTTCAGATATCCTTCCTGGAAAGCTAGAAGGGGAGGTTTGTTTAAGTATTAAATAAACTCTGGTTTGAGTGTAGACATTTTCATTTTTAAGTTTGCTCATTGTCCCTTAACTAACTCAATTAGAAAGATGAAATTCTCCCAAGCCAAGATGGTGGAACCCTTTCCCAGCAATGATTGGTCAAGATTACAGCAGGCAGCATTGTTTAGTCATTTGGAATGTTCATGATAGTTCTAAACTGCCTTTCATTAAAGTATTCATTAGAGTACGTCATGTTTTTCATAGCTCTGAGATAACATACTGTAAAGTATATTTAAGGTTGTAGAATCTCTAGTTTGTTAGTTCTAGATCATAATATTAGATCATTCAATAACAAAGAAGAAGAAAATTACAGCTGAAGATTTCCAGTGAAACCCTAGTTGCTGAGTTACTGAGTTCCCTTGCATATCTTTCAAAGACTGAGCTAAGTGAATTCTCTATTGTGAAATATTCTAAGTATGGACTTATGAAATGAACTCAATTTAAAGACTGTAGAAAATTCAGTTTGGAATGTTTATCTCTCAATCTGAGTTCCATATATTTATTTGAAGCGTAAACAAGTTTGTAAAGAATATACAAGAAAAAGATTCAATGAATTATTTTTTGTTGTAAATATTCATTTTTATATTAACAAGGCGTGCGGATCGTCACAGTAGTGTTACTAATGTATATAACTAACATTTAAAGGTAGTTGGTAATACATTTCTTTCCGGCGCGTATTGCTATTTACTCAGTGCGTGCGCGGATAGAAAAAAGGACCTTATAACGTCGCGCTTGCGTCACAGCCATTTTGTGGACTTCAATACGTACGTGTTTTTGGTTCCAGTGACGCGCATCGTATGGAAAAGAACTTTTCAAGATAAGCATTCTGTTTTCATAATAAAAATCTGTGTTTATTTATGTGAAATTATTCCTCCCTTAGTTTTTAGCTTCCGCTTCAAAAACCTAATTAAAATAATTAGAGACCTGTTTAAAGCTTATAACGCTGCACGAATGTGAAGTGTCAGACTTATTTGAACAAATCAAAACGAGTGTTCGTGCAAGTTAATGGCAAGTGAAAACAGCTGACCAGAATTTTACAGAAAGACATTATTAGAAGAAAACGCAACATTTTAATATGGAAAATAAATTAGTCTTCAAAGAAATTTCAGCAGGTCATTTGAATAAGAAGATTATATTTATATTTTTTTTTCTTCACCATAGTAGTATTATATCACTAATAAATCACATTGTTGTTTGGGAAATAAAGCAAAGGATTCCAGAAGTAAGAGATCAAGTGAGAAGATAGACAAGTAGAAGATAAAGAATAGAGAGTATCTACAGATATCTTCATACATTCTTTGAAGCAGCCTAATAACAAATCAAGCTTAGGCTACAGGTAATTAAATAAATATTAGTGAGAGAATATCTGAAGGTGAATAGAAAACATAATATTAAAAGTTGTATTTTCCTTTTAGGAACCCTACTGAGTCGAAATCTTCCAGTGAGGACAGTCTGAAGTACCTGCAGTGGGAGTTCTTGCCGTTTGTTGTTTTCTCCATTCCCCTTTCCCCTTGGGTTTGCCTGGCCAATAGTTTTAAAGAAGCAGGATTGTTGAGCAGGCAGGCTTAGGGGGCTTGGTGGGCCAGCTTCACTCCTGCAGGATCCAACTACTTCAGTTTTCTGACACTCAGGTGCTAAACCTAGGAATTATAATGGACTCAAAGTACACCTGGGAACTCCATATCGCTGATGTGGTAGGAAAAAAGTTTTCTATGCCCCATGACTGTTGACAGATAATCCTCTTTCTAACCTTCGAATGTAAAGTCCAGACAGTGTTGACACTTGTATCTCTCTCTGATCGACTGTGTAAACGACACCTACCTTGGTTTTCCAGCTTACCTAATCAATCAACTACAATGGCTTCAGTATGTGTGGTGACCTGAGGGTGGATGGGTAGGTATCCCGCTGGCTCGCAATCCTCACAGAGATGCAGTATCTTGGCCTCAAGAACAACCCAGTTCAGTCTCACACCCAGAGACTCCATTCCCCAGAATACACTACAAGTGAGAAGACCAGACCGGAATACAGACACTGATAATCCAGTGACCACCAATGGGTTAATTTACCCAAACAGTAACAAGCAAAGGGACACTAGCCTACCATGTACTCCAATGCCCATACTGTAAAGATGCTTCTCCAGCAGAAGATACTGGGGAATGCCGAGGAGCTGCCAAACTAAGGGAAGGGAATTCCAAGAGGTCACCAAATGCCACAGATGCTTATGAAAACGTCCTGTTCCTGTTAAAGTTTAATAGAAACCAATACCCCATAAAACAATCACTGACCTTAACTAATAATCATATAAGGGGAATTAAGACTCTTTAGATGAATAACTAATACCACAGAGCGATACAGGAGCAATTGGGGAATAACCAATCGGGGTCAGTCTTCGAAAATAGACCACAGCCTCATGTGTATAAAAAGGGCAGAGACGGTTCATTCAGTGCTTTCGACCTGGAGGTAGCTGCACGTGCTTAGGATCCCTTCACACAAGGGGAGATTGCTGAGGAGAGGAGTACTGGAAGCACTGCTGCCAGGAGGAAAGCAGTGCAAGCCTGGAGAGACTGGAAGGAGAGTGGGAGAGCTGCTAATCACTGGAATCCCTGGGAAGTAAGGCTGACCAGAGGAATGCAAAAATACCTCTCAAATCCTTGGGGGAACAAAAGAGCCAGCACCTGAAGCTTTTCACCTGTGACCCCTGGGAAAGTAAGTAGAGGACCCGGGCCCATGACACCAGCGAACAAGAATATTGACTGCCTGAAAAGAACCCTGAATAAGAGGGTGTAGGGAGAAATTCCTGTTGGACCTGAAAACTGAAGGTCTAGGAGAGAGACATATTGCGAATCCAGAAAACCCAAAGTCTTTGAGAGACACCTGGTTTGAATCCTGAAAATCTAATGTCCAGTGGGGCCCTTTTGTGAACTTGAAGAAAGACGAGGTACATGAGGGACCTGTTGGAAATATGAATATCGCCAAAGCACAGGATAGAACTGTTGTGCATCTTGAGTAAGCCATGGTGAGAATAATGAGAAGCTTTTGGTGTAAGAAGCAGAAAAGCCCTAAGGCGGAGTGAAGCCCACCGGTGGTGGTAATCAAGCCCTGACAAACCTGAAGAATAGAAAGCTGTGATATGCCCGAGAGAGGCCCCAAGAAGCATGGCAAAAGGACTGAGGTTGAAGGAAATTCTAGACTATAAATAGCATCTAAAGGACTAAAGGAGAGTTCCCTGAAACATGTATTAATTCGGTTTTTTTTGGATTAGGGACAGACATTTGAGACTAGGATTAAGACTCTTGTGTTGACCACATTTGAGAACATTTGTTTATTAGCTTTCCATAGCCAGTGGGCTTAAAGGCTCAGGACTTGTAGACTACGGTGCCCGTGCGGGGACAAAGACTTGTAAGAATAGCTTTTGTTTTATGATTTGGAACCTATGCCCTAAGAGTCTGTGAACACCTCAAGAGAAAAATGTTTTGTTGGCCCAGCCCTGACACTGTTTTATCCTAGTTAGTCCTTCTTAGTTATAGAGGAACCCTTAGTCCTTCTGGGGCTTTGGTTCCGACTTTCTATTTACTATGGCTGTGACCATCTTATTTGTTCTTTTTTCATTGGAGATTGGGCTTGTGCAATATGTATGGAGCTAGTCTCCAGTAATAAATAAAAAAGGTATTTTCACCCTTGACTGTACCCTGGACGGGACCCTGGGTACAAATAGCCATCACCCCCTTCTCAGGGGTGCATACATGGCCGGTAACGACCCTGAACCCTCACTGTGGCCCTTGCTTCGCTCATGCTGGCAGGCTGTTACTGGCCGTGTATGCCCCTGCCCCGTACCCCCTACGCAGGGGGATTGCTAAATTCAATAAAAGCACTGAGGTGCTACCCGTCAGTTGTTTGGCTTCACCAAAAGATCCCCTTTGGAGAACTGATGGCCAAGATGCCGCCAAAATAGGCGAAGTCACACTATACAAACCCAATTACATTACACTGTTTCATCCACTAATCTGTAGCTGACCCTGCAGGACTTTTTGTTGGAAACATCCACTTGGTAAGCACCTGTTTTCTGTGCTAGGATATAGCTGAGGTCATTGACGACACACTTTCACTCAGTGTCACATAGTGTTTTACCAGTGCAGGCATTGTTCTCCAGCACTGGATCTTTCACAGATACACATGAGCTGTGTTAAAGAAATCAGATTAATATCATAGCGTATCAGAGCCCTATTTTGGGGCCTTCCCTTGTTGCTCAATAAGGCAGGGAGGCACCAAGTCCTGCCACCCAAGGCCATTTTGATATTCTTCAACTTAAGTTGTGAGCGAGGGATGCCTTGGCCACTTGTCCTCTTTTCAATGTTTTCAGAAATTAAAACTGTGAGAAGCTTTTAACATATTTACTATAACAGATAGAATTTGTAATATTTGAAGGGTCTATTGCTTATGAGAGGCTCCTTCAGATTGCTGCTATGGGGGAAAACTGCTTGCAGTTTCCCATGGGGCTTTGCTGCTAGCAGTTACCCATTTTAGCTAACAATATGACCGAGGCAGTAAAACCTAAACCGTTTCTTTTCAAAAGCTGAAAAAACAACATTGTATAAAAAAATACATTTACAATGAATACCCTCTTGTGGGAGGTACCTATTGTCTGTATCCTCAAAATGTTCATGTGAATTAAAAGATGTGGGAACAGTGCTGCTCTAAAATTCTTAAAGCTATGCCTTTTTATTCTTAAATCCCAGCCCATTCTGCACTGCTAATGTGATGTCCTCCCAAAGGGCAGTTCTAGAGCAAGCACTTCCAGAAAGAGTTGACAGTGAAGCTCCTAATATTGAGATTGGTGACGCAGACTCTGGCCCCTCCTCTCACACACTGTGTAAAGACGGTCCTTTTTTGTCCACTATTCTTAATGGATATGTTAGAACGATTGCCGCAGATTCTTTTAGGTTCTAATGTGGTCTTTCTGTGCTTCTGAAATGAGGTTTTAGAAACTAAGATACCTATGAGCTTTCTTTTTCTAATTCCCAGGGACTTTGTCTTCTGGCGAGAGAACCAAGGAGAAGAATTTGCCTCTGAATATCAGCAGGGGCTCCTACATACCACAGTGGGAGCACTTGTAATGAAGGGAGTCTGGCTGGTGTCTCCCTATGGGTGCCAAAAGGAGATACAAAAAGAGGTCTGATTGGAGGAGTGCCTCTTGCTCCTCCAAACATAATTGCTTGTACAATACTGAGAAAAAGAAGAGTAAAACAGATGGCTCCACCATGGACTATACGGTCAGGCCAGTGGTAACCACCATTATGTAACCCCAAGCGCTATTGGCACTGATACTGGCAATGCTGGCCATCTTGGAATACTTTCCGGCAGGGGATGCTAGCTATGTTCATCGAAATGTGGCAACAGCTAGTGACAATTGCCCATAATTCCACTGTGATCTTTACCCAGCGTGGATACAGAAACAAAGGAATGCAAGACTCAACAGCGCCACCAACATCTTCAAAAAGGTGAAGAGACTGAGCGCTAGGGTTTGGAGTTGGGTACATGGTAGACTCGGGCACTGCGGAAAACGCCAGAGGCTAGTTTAAAGCATGTTGGCTTCAGAGTGGATGATGTGATCAGGGAGTTGCAAAGGAAGGTGGATGTGCACCTTGTCATGGGTAATGATTTTGATATTGGCAATTAGGAGAATCAATACTCAGAGCCTCAAATGACTATAATGAAAGATCATGTAAGGTGGATTTTGTCCTAAAAGGCCTCCAAGATGGCAGTGGCCGGGATTGAGAAAGTTTTGGATTAGGGCAGGTGGGCCCTAATGCAGAATTTGTGTCACACATGGCCCTATGAGGTGGGAAGATAAGAGCCTGCTAATGCGCACACCATGGGTAAAAGGACAAACTCACTGACGTGATGCGCAGTAGGCTAAAGGAGGACCATAATTTCTCCTTTTTTTAAAAACATTTTTTTTTAAAGGATCCTCTCATGACCATTTGGGGGAAACCGATGCCTGTCATGTAACTGGACCATAATAAGGAAGTCCAGTCAGAGGGGACCCCTTTTATCTTTTCGGCCACATACAGCTGTCTCACTAGTGGTTCATGTGTATAGTTCCAGAGGGTGCCCCAAAGCATTCGTGACGTTGCACCAAACAAGGAGTTCAAGAGGATAGATTCCATGGCCAAGGAGATGCTCTCTTGTGTGTCTTGAGGCCTGTATTCTAGTAATGCAGCTATCCACCTGGGCCAATACCAGTTTGCCTTGTGGAAGGTGGGAAGGGGATCGACCAGTTGCCTGTAACCAACAGATGAGAGAGGTGCTTGTAGATGAGTTTGAGGCCTCTAGAAACATCATCCATGCAGGTATAGACTCCATAGTTTTGTTAGCCACAGGAATGGCAACATCAGCAAGGTTTAGGCGTTATGGATGCCTTCACTTGTCAGCTTGATGTCCAAGCAAAGATTATAGACATGCATTTTAAGGGGATACATTTTTGGAGATCTGTGGACCACACCCTGGAGACAGGCAGTTCGCTCCTTGGGTGTGTTGGCCACCCCCAAAGCCCTTCTTTGTGGCCCAGCAATATCTGGGCATGTCGGCCACCCCACAAAACAGCGTTTTGACAGAGGCACTCTGATGAGGAATCATTGGACCAGGAGGACCTTTAAGGGCAGGGGCAGAAAGAAGACCTCTAATCAACCCATGGCATCTGAGGGGCCGGAGCCCTCAGGAAGGCGCTTTGATATGTCCTCCGGTCACACAGCATGTGTGGTAGGCAGGGACTCCATTGAAGAGGGGAGGAATGTGAACATAGACCAGTGGGTTGTGCACTTAATAGAAAAGAGTTACAGCCTCCCCTGCTTGACCTTGTACCCAGACTGCCCTTTGTGGTACGGAAGAAAGAAGCTTTAATAAAAAGAGCTCCTTTTGGAGATAGAAGAAATAATTTTAAAAAGAGTGATAGAAAGGGTACCTAAATGAGACAACCACACCATGTTTTTACTCCATATTTTCTTTTTTTTTCTTTTTTTAAAAAAAAACATTTTATTAATATTTTCTGAACCCAACAAGGAACCAGGAAAACGGAGGCCATTTCTGACCTGTGAGCCCTACAAAAATGTATCAGAAGAACAATTTAAGATGATGACATTGACTCAGGTGATGGGCGCACTGTGCCAGGTTGACTGGATGGCTTCAATGGATCTTCAGGACATGTAATTTCACATGCCTATTTTACTAGCACACAGGAAGTTCCTGCATTCTCTGGTTGCAGGACAGAACCTGTAGTTCAGGGTGTTGCTGTTCAGGTTAACATGGGACCAAGAGTCTTCACCAAAGTAAGAACAGTCATGGCATCCCACTTTTGGCTGGCAGTTGTGAAAGTATTCCCCTACCTTGATGACTGGCTAGTGAAATTGACCAGTTGGGGGGCTGTCTGTGCTTTAAGAGACCGAAAGCTGCCCAGGAAGTCAAATCTGACCTCTACCATGGAGCTGCATTTCATTGAGGCAGCGTTGGACATGTCAATAATGAGGGCCTTTCCACTGTCTGAGAGGGTTCAAGCTATCAGATCGACCCTGCACAGCTTCAAGATGACGTTACAGGTTGCAGCCCGGTTATTTCTGAGGTTCAAGGCCTGATGGCTTAATACATTCTCTTAGTCCCTCAATGAGTTTTCACATAAGGAAATTCTAGTGGGAGTGCGAGTTAGGTTGGAACCAATTGATGAATACCTGGAGGACAATTTACCAGTGAGCGTCGGCTTATTGAGGGCTTGAGTTGGTGGTGCAGAGAATGTCCTGGTGGGCGAGTCAATTTCACTCACAATATTTTAGACACAAGTCTTCACTGATGCTTCCATGACGAGCTGGGGATCCGATCTGTACAAGTTGGAGGATAGCCAGAGAATAAGAGGCTACATATCAGGCTTTTAGAGCTGTTGGTGATATTCCTGGCATTGTAAACTTTCCATCCAGAGTTGCAGGGTAAGATGGTTATAGTACTAGCAAACAGCATTACTGCAACACATTATGTGAGCATGTGTGGCAGAGTGGGCTCCCTCAAGCTGTGCCGGGGTTTTCAGGCTATTTGGTTATAGTTGATTGGCAGGACTATTTCGGCCCAGACCTTTCATCTGACTGGTGAGAGTAAAGTGAAGGCAGATGCTCTAAGCAAGAGGTACTTGTATCACATGAGTGGTCTCTAGATCAGTCGGTCACATCTTCTAGGTGTATGGCCTACCGTTGGTGGATCAGTTTGCGACTTATGCCAACAATAAATGCCACCTATTGTATTCTAGATTGATACCCAGTAAGGGTGCACTGGGCAACGCCCTGCTAATTCTATGGAGGTTTGCGAGAATCAACGCATTGCATACCCTCCGACTCTCCTGTTGCAGATGGTGCTGCTAAGATTCAGTTACTACATGAGGATGGGTATCTTGGTTTCCCCAGAGGGTCTGGTACATGTTCCTGCACAAAGTGAGCAGAGGGGTGAGTTGGAGGATCCCATGCTTTTCAGGCTATTGACTCAGAAATTGGCATACTATTCCATCCTAACCTAGGCAGCCTTTTGGTGAACGCTTGCTCCTAAACACCTATAGTTCCAATTTACAGGGTCTTGACTTGAATACAGCGGTATTGGACCTTATGGTGGGAGCCAGAAGTCAGAGTATGGGAAAACCTTATTCATGCAGGTGTTTTCACTTCTGTAGATATTGCGATCAGCAGGTGATTGGCCCTTACTCAGCTTACTCCCTTTCTAGGGGTTTTAACTTTGTGCTGGCATTGGTGAAGGAATGATTGCAGGTATCCACCGTAAGGGGATATCTATCTGCACTGCCCACCTTTATGCAAAATCCTGAACAGCGCTTCTTATTTGAGATCACTATGTTGCTGCAATTGCTGACAAGGTTGGCGATTCACTGTCCACCAGTGCTGTACATCCAGGAACAATTGGAACTGAACTTAGCCTTTTATCACAATTTATGGCTCTACCTTTTGATCCCATACGCACTTTGACTTCAAGATCCTTACCTTAAGGACTGCATTTCTAGTGGGTATCATATCAGCGAGGCAAATTAATGTACTTATAAAAGATTTGTACTAGAGACTAAGTGATGCTTGTGGTAAGGCTGTTATTCCTACCCAAGGTGATCACTGAATTTCACATTAATCAATCAATATATTTTCCAGCTTTCTTTCCACTCCATCGACCATCCAAGGCGGAGGAGACATTGCACAGACTTGATCCAAAAAGGGCACTTAACCATTACTAATTCAGAGGAGTATCTCACGGACAGACAGTTTTTTGTGGACTATGGTCACAAGTCCAGGGGGACGGCTCTGACCAAGCAGACCATCTTCACATAGACTGTGGCATGTATGGGGATTTGCTACAAGGTGGCACACAAAAATCCGCCTGAGGGCATTGTGGTGCATGCCAGGGGTTCTGTGGCTAAAACAACTGTCATGAGGGGGGTCCCAATTCAGGAGATCTGCAAGGCAGCTACTTGGTCAACCCTACATATGTTTTTTTATGGACATTGCTGAAGTAATCTTTAATAAACTTTAAGAAATAAGGTATCTACAGAAGAGATCATATCCATTAGAAGAACAAATGATGTAACTTACGAGTAACATTGGTTCTGATGGATAAGGTGTCTCCTCGGCAGATTCGTTACCTGACCACCCACCTTCTCTGTCATCCTAGAAATGACTGCAGTCCACCTTTAGAGTCATATATCCAGGGATCTATTAGGTTGAGGTTATTATTGGTTCAGGTGGAAGGCCCCACCTCATGACACCGTGGGGATGAATGTTGCCATCTAGCGTTGTACGAGGGTCATTCATGATTTTCCAAGGTCCCGGCCTTCAGGTTACAGATAAGTAGTCCAGGGTCAGAAATTCTATTGAAGCCTTTTTAGGGCAAGAGAGACTGCATGTTATGGGACACTCACAAAGTCAAACATCAAGTGGGTCCTTTGGCTACGAAGCTTGACAGTTCATTTCTGGGGGATTACCTTAGTATTGGGGGAAACGGACCAGATTCAGATGGACTTAGCAGGATACTGCCTCTCAGGCTGCCCAATCCCCCAATGTTCATTTTAGGGCCCAATGTTAAACTAAAGACCTCAGTTCAGACGCACCCATTGCCTTTCTAAAAACAATCCTAACACAGGGAATTTTTAAATGAAGTCCGATTCTGACTGATGGCTGTCAATGCTCAGGTCCTCGCAAGGTGAGATGTCGGCAGTAGTAGTTTCTGTGCTCTGGAAGTCCAACAGAGGTTAAGGTGAGGAAGAGACCTTTCAAGCAAGGTGTCTGCTGTGAAGCTGTGTGTGATGATGCTGACCTGAAGATGAAAACTGCTGGAGCTGGGATGTGGTGCAACCGAATGGTTCACTGTGGGTGCAGTGCTCCTACCTGTAGGTTTTCTTTGTTTTCTTCTCATTTTAACTTCATCTTTAGCTTCAGATTGTAACCATAGTACTTGGGCTCAGTCAGTTACTGGTGCTCTTGATGCCCAGTGCTTCATACTAGTCATGTTGGGCCTGCTCAGGGACTGGGAAGCAAGCCTTTCCCAGAAGCAGGGTATCCTTGAGGCTTGTTATTCGAGGGGGCCCCCTGGATAAGAGAGGGGGATAGCCAGTTTCTCAATTCCTCTGATTCTTAGAAGTCTGGTGTCCAGGCTTTCTCTCTTAGTGTGGGTTTCTCCTTGATTTCAGAGACCAGTCACAAACGGGACATATCTGGTTCTGGCAGCTGTAGTAGCCATGACCATAAATGGCCACATGCGCATCGAACTCACTCGTTCATAGGAACAATGTTTGGGATCTGGATCCATTAGAATAGCACACAGGCTGCCATCAACCAATAGATCATGCTTGCACAGGGTGCCTTTGCGTGCCCCAACCTGGCAAATCCAGTATTTGAAGCTTTGATGCCACATATTAGGGTTAATCAGGGACATTTCTGATAAACTCGGTCAGTAAATATCTGAAATAGGACTTTGCATCAAAAGTGTAAAATGTAACTTTAAATATCAGTCCATCTTTTTAAGATTTACTATGATGTTGGTGTCTTGATGTGTATACAGAATGTTGCATTTACTCTCTTATGTTGTATTGGTGACACACAATCCAAGTGATTGCAGTGGCCAGCATGAAATGACACAGTTGGGCACTTAATTTGTTCCACCATCCTTAGATTTAGCTATGTCTTTTATTTATTTAATGAAGTTGCATAATGCACTTCCTGCAATCGGGGCCACCGCAGAGTGCTCAATTTCCCATATTGCCAGTGGTGCTTCTCTTTCTTGAACATCAGCATGTGGAGCTAGTCTTGCAACAGTGGATGGATCTTGTGATAATATTAATGCAATTATATTTTTGAGCCAATTGATTTTGTTTAGTGCGTCTGGACCCTCTGCTTTATTTTCTGGGTCAGTACGTTCCCCTTTCTTGATTTGAAGGCGAACCCTAATGATTTCCATTATTGTCACCAATACCAATGGTGTTGTCTGTGCTTTCACATGTATTGGTTTCAATAAGTAAACTTAATTTTTGATTGGACAAAGGCGAGAAGAAATCAAATTTTCTTTAACTCCTTTTCAGTGTCCCTTTGGGATCAGCGAGTAATAAAGATGCACTGGTGACGGTGTATTTTAGTGATATTAAAACTTTCACTAATGCCTTGTTTGCAGTTTGCTTAGAATATCTTGAAGCCCAGCTTTGCTTTAGATTATTTTCAGCATAACTACAACACTCCCTGCAAGCATCGTCAGAAGAAATCTGCTCAGGACTTTAAGATTGCAGGGCGTTTTCTACTTTGGATGCAACTGCACAACCATTGGAAGGCAAATACCACCTTTTTAGGGCAAACACACCAGGGCATGGAACAACACCATGCATAAAAGTGTACTGTGCACTGAGTTTGCCCCTTACTTCTGTTCCCCTAAAAACCTATTCCATACCAGTCCACCATATGATAAGGCAAGTGTAATTCCTAATTCAATAGAAAGCATGTTCAAAATATTTTTACAACTAGACCCGCTACCAAATGTGTTTTGCACATTTTATTGTGTTAGATTGTGCCATTTACTAATCCAAAAGACCTATTGGGTATGTTTTGTGTGCTCACATGCATTTAAGTTGGTTCATTTTCCACAAGTCATTAATATGGTAAGCACAGTTAAGTAAGGAAACTTTACTTTTTAGTAACTATGGTACTCATTGTTCAAGGAACTTCTCCCTGTAACAATACCTGCAATCCACTCCTGGCTCAGCTTTTGCAATAAGTTTAAAGTGTTAGCTTTTGTATGAATTATTGTGGTTGAGGCACACAGGGTGACCGACAAGGAAGGGACTGAGGACGAGCTGTAAGGAAGGAGCTAATGATTTTCCCAGCCCTCTTTATAAAATGAGAGTATTCACACAGGTTAGCGATTGGGGGTAGCTAATGGACTCCGAGTGGTAATTGGAAGGTGTCTTTTCTTATGATACTATAGTTAGCAGCCATTCAGGCACTGGCATCAACTGCACTAACCTTCTGTCACACAACAATTTTGGGATTGGCAGTATCCGTACATGGTTTCTTAAAAGCTCAGCAAGAGCAACTTATAAAGTATCACTTACAGTTTTCTCTGACACAGATGTGCAGCAGAAACTTTAGCATGACCTTCTGTGCTAAGCGCGGGTACACCATGGGAGAACTTGTTTATATGAAAATGGCAGGTGCTGGAGGACCATTGCTTTGCCTGAGATGTACAAGGTCACTGCCTTTGTTCTCTGTTTTCTCAAAGGTTGTTGGAGGGCCAGTCTTTCATGTAAGGCTACTTGCCAATGTCACCATGCCCACACTCTCCATCTCCTGCGAGAAGCTGGAGTTCATTGATGTACAGTGCGGTCAATGCCAGGTGAAAGCCATCCAGCTCCACAACCAACTGCCTGTCCTTTGTGAGTGGGCTGTCAGCAATAGCCAAGAGCAGCCCAAGCAGGTAAGAAAACCATACCTTATAAACTGATCAATGTTGTTATTTTCTCATACGCCTTTCTTTTTTTGCTTTCATCCTTTACCCAATCAGGCACTTCGAATGGGTAGTTCAATTGAGTAAACTCTCTCGTACACCCCTTCTGTGCCTTATTGTCCATGTTCTGGTCTTTTTCATTTCCAATGCAAGGCACACTGGTAAAAGAAACCTTTCTGGACACTCTTGATACTGGTCCTTCGTTCTCCTTATCCTCTGCCACTATCTGATGTGGTGCAGTCTGCTATCGCTCATAAGAGCCATTATTGCACCTCATTAGTGCCTTTGTGTTCTCACAAAGCTGCTGCATCTGTCATCCATTTCATGATTCACATTCACAGAAATATCTCAGGAGACAAACCTATCACACTGGGGCTAGCTGGGTTTGCAATTGATTTGTAGCAATGATGATGGCATGTAGCTGCCCTTTGAGGTATTGGAGTCAACGATTTTGACGACTCACCAAATATAAACCCACAACCCTGCACTTGAAGTTCAGTTAGATAATTCATCCATTAGAGACTGGGGCCAGGAGGAGCCACCCTTCTGTGATGTGTCCCCTGGAGTCTATATAGTGAGGATCCCCCAGAGGCCGCCTCTTCTTTCCCCGGGTGTGCCCCTTAATCTCGTTCCTTCCAAATGGTGTTGGGGGCGTCAGGGGGGAGAGGAGCAACTCCCACTCGCCAGTCCCAGAGGGCATCTCAGAAACCCAGATCTTTTAACCAAACTCTCAAACTAACCTGCAAGGTCCTCATAGGGACAAGGATTATTTCCTTAATTCCACCAGGCCCTCCATGGAAAGGACCCCAACGTTCCCATACAGTCCTATGCTCTGTCTCGATAGCCAACTCCCCCACCCCTCCTCTTGCCTGCTTCTACCAAAGAACTTTAGGGGCAACCAAGGCTTTGGGCCCCGTTCAGGCGATTCCACTGACAGAGAAATCGGATTTAGAGGCGCCAAAATGCACCACTAACCCCAGCACAGGAGTCCTGCACAGCCTCTGCTGAGCATAACAGGGCTGGAGGAATCCCAGAGATGTAGTTAACCCCAAAGGAAAAGAGCATGGGGGGGGGGCATTGAAGGGGATCAACATGGTGCCTGTCCTTTAGACGGTGGCTGATCGAAGGGTTTAACCCTTATGAAGCCTGTGTCAATCAGAGACTGATCTCAGCCATGTGTCTGTTACCCTTGATAATCCCACACACAGTGAAAGCTCAGCAATACCCGGACGCTGGAGCAGGGGAAAGTCACAAAATCTGAGACTGATGGTTGAGAGAGGTGAAGAGCATGGGTAGAAAGTGGAATGGAGTTGGAAGGAACAACTATGAATAGCTACCTAATCAGCAAACCGATTCACCAGTTGGAATGTGGGCTAATTCAATCTCTCATTTTAGACCAAGGTAGAGATAGATGGAGAGGGGGAGAGGGGGAGAGATGGGAGATATATATATATATATATATATATATATATATATATATATATATATATATATATATATATATATATATATGCTGGGGTAATGCCTGGAAACCCTCTTTGAGTGCAAGTTTGACAGACGGGAAGGGTAGATGAGAATCCTAGCGGGAGGAAAGCAATGATTGTAACTCGGCAAGCTGGAGAAGCCTGGGCTCAGGGTCTGGTAGCTATGGAACCCTTGTAAATGCTGGACTATGGGGAAAGGTCAACCCAATTAATAGTCTTGCTTAGGGTAGAATAGATCTAGGGAGAGGGATAGTTAATTCTACCCTGAATTACCCTTGTTGGGTGGGTGGGGGGAGATAACCATGCTGAAGCTACAAATCACCCTAAGGGCAAGGGGGATGTAAGGTCTTGCCCAGGTAGCATCATGAGGTAGTAACCTCATTCCTTTGTGATAAAGGCACCTCACGGTACGGTACAACATCAGCTCCAGGATATGCCAGAAGCATGACCACAGTCTGGACCAGGACCCAGGCAAGACAAACTGCTTGATATCTGGTAAAGAAGTGTGCACACTCCGTGTTGCTCTGAGTTTGGCTGAACACAGTTGTTTTCTGGGGAAGTCACAAGTGTGGCACTCTTACAGTACATGTGCTTCCCTATCCACTCGTTCATTAGCTAACCGGTGTACACGCTGGGAGGCTGCTCTTGGAGAGCAGCTGGCAAGTGAAGACAAAGGATTCTTAGTGTCAAACCTAAAGTTAAGTGAAGTTCCTTTATTTGCAAGTGCACCCCATGCTCCAGTGCAATTGGGTATAACAGCTACCGGAATGAGAATAGCATCTAATTGGTGTCATCCCACACAGAGTTTTTCAAAGTAATCTCTTCATTTTGAGAAGAAAGTGTTACAAGATCTGGAAAAACTAGAGCAAGAAAAGAAAAAAATCTAAACAAAGAATTTAGCTTGCCTGAGAAATGTGGGTGCTCATGCAAATATCGTGATCAGAAATGTTGATAAAGGTGGAGCAATCGTAATCAAGAACCTAGAGGATTACATTAAAGAAAGTAGGAGACTCCTCCAGGACACTGTCAGTTATTAGAAACTACAGGGCAACCCCACCAAAGAGATCGCTGTATTGATGGGAGAAAAAATAGCCCTTTGTGAGGAAGACAAGTTATCAATAGCAGACACAGACACAATGGATAGAGGTTTTGAAAACCTTTTACTCTTTGAATTGGGTTGGTATAATTCCTAACTGGCCCTAACTCTAAAACAGGAGTAATCTCCACCATTTCACAATAACAAATAAGTCCTTGTCAGTCTGGTCAAAATAAAAAGGCCTATACTAAGAAAACCTAACCTTACTCTGCTACTTAGAATAACAAATGCATTAAGGGAATATCACATGAAAATAGTGTCTCAAAAGGAAATATCAGAATGGCTTCAGCACAAACTCCCTTCCCCAGGTTCTACCCTACGGGGCCTAAAGAGTCTCTTAAACAAAAAAGGATGGGTGGATGGTACAGTTTGTCAGTTTTGCACACTTTGGCTTATGGGTACAATTCAACAGTTCAATCTAGGCTTTCAACTTCTGGTAGTTCAATCACTTCTTTCACCTTTGCCTACCTTGCCATCAATACTTAGTTTGCATATTCTTAATTTGTTACAGTTCTGCAAAGGCTTCCCTCTGACGTGGTTAAGCGTCTCTCCTTTGTGGGGGCGGGGGGGTAGTCTTCCCTGCCCCACGTTTCTTTTCTCCGTCAAAGACTTTCGAGACTGCAAGGAATTTTCATACACCTCTGCATGACCACTTTGACCTCTCTTTCAACAATCTTTTCAATTCACAGCTACTTCTTCCTGCAGGAGCGGACGATGGCCCCACAGACTGCTAGGTCTGCCCACCCTTCAATTTCATATAAACAAATTGCACTATAGGCAACCCCCGGTGATAAGCGGAAGTGGATAAAACAATAAACCTTGTCTTCTCTGCTAGCCTCCCACTGCGCTTGCCAACTCAGACATGCAATAAAATACATGAATGGTTAACCTGACTCTGTTTTACCTATTGCCCATCTATTAAACTCCCATAGGAAACCATTGAATACCTGTTGAGCCTTTGCTGAGAGCTGAAAGGCTTTCAATAAACTGCTGTGGCTTTTTCTTTTTTCTTCAAACTAGATCTCTGACTGAGTATTTCACTTTTCTATTGAATTGTCTCAAAGTCTCGGGGGCGCGGAGGAAGATGGGCGCCTGAGGGAGGAGCTCTGCGCTTGGTCTAGTAAATAAGTTTAATTAAGGCCCCGACGAATAAGAGGGTGACACCGGGAAGGTGCCGACGAGATTAGGGGAGCCGTACCACCGGCTCCAAAGCAGTGAACGGAGTGGGACCAACGAGGGAAGGAGCGCCTACTGGGCTGCTGCAGAGAGACGCCTCAGTTCGGCTGTCGACCATACGAAGAGATCACCAGGCCCGCCCCCGACACAGAGAGAGAGAGAGAGAGACCGCGGCCAGTGGGCGCGCAGTGCAGTGGAATCGCACCTGGGGAATGGCACCCCCCACCCGCACCAGGCAGTGAGAGCAGACAAGGCGCACCGTCACCGCTATACCACAGGAAGGAATTATAGAGAGAGAAAGACCCGGCCGGGGGGGCATGATAGGAGCCCAGGTGATGATCTATCCGGACCTAGCGGTGTACACACTGGACCAAGGGCGGAAATGCAGACCCCTAACAAAATAGCTCCAAGAAAAGGGGGTGAGATATCGTTGGCGCTTCCCTTTTGCCCTGGCATTTGAGCTCAAGGGGGAAGATTATGTTTTGCACCAGGGAGGGGAGGCAGACAACCTCCTTAAGGCACTGCAAATCGAAGAAATATAGCCAGAAAGGGAAAGCCAACGCCAGTTAAGGGAACACTTCAACAGTGTATTCGCCCAGCCCAAGGAACGCCGGAGAGAGGGGAGCTCCAGACGGGCCAGAAAATCGAGGGTGCTACAATCACCGCCTCCAAAATGAACAGAGACAAGGACAAGACAACACTAAAAGGAAGCCCTGCACAAAAATGTAGTCCCCTGCATGTTTATATACTTGGGGTAGAGATGGCAAGGCCTACAGCAAGCCTCCACATACCCTAGTGACCTGGAGATATCCAGGTGTCTCTACTTGGTTGGGCTATTTGCCCTGAATGTTTATGGTTTCTTTTTGAGTTTTTCGTTGTGGGCTATGGTAGGGGGGGCATGGGCAGCGGGGCTCCCGGATGGGGTGCAAGTTCCGGGTATAAGAAAACACCCCAGAAGAGGGTATGGTTGAGCTCAAGGTGGCAACACTCAATCGTAAAGGACTCAACTCACCAAACAAAAGGTTGTTGACATACAATATATTCCAAACCTCTGGTTGTCCATTTTGTTCCTACAGGAAACGCACTTTAAGCAGGGGATGGAACGGCCATTGCAGAAAGGAGTGGTGGGACAGATGTTCTGGGCCTCCAACAAAGAACACAAAAAAGAAGGGGTGGGAATTGTGCTGGCCAGATCCTTCCAGATGAATTGGCTACTGATTTTAAAAGGGGATTTGGGGGGAGATTTCTGGCTCTCAGGGGACAGATGGATGGATGGGGTTATGTTCACACTGGCCACAGTATATGCACCCAACTCAGCCCAACTCTCCTTCTTGAGAAGGGCATTTGCAGCGTTGGAGGAGTGGTTGGAGGGACACATGCTGGTAGGGGCGGACTTCAACCTGGTGGCTGACCCGAGGTTGGACTGGTGGTCAGCGAGAGGGGTAGCAGACAAGCAAATGGGGAAGGAGAATAGGGATTTTGCCAGCCTGCTGGAGGACCACTTCTGTTTAGACATTTGGAGGACCTCTCACCCTCATGCCGGGGGCTATACCTTCTTTTTGAGGGGATTGTGTCCACCGACATATTCCATATCTATGACAGGTGATGTTCACAGCTGTGCTGCTTTCGGAAAATTTTCGACAGAGGCCATCCTGCGTCGATGGCATCGATACGTTGTCCCTCGAGGGCCTCCGTCGAGGGTCGACGTCACCGGATGTTATATATAGAACGCATGGCGCCCGTAGCCTCAGTTCTGTTTTTTCTGCAAGCGTGTTTGCTTCGGGATCTCGGCATGCTCGATTCTTTCTTCGTGTACGATGTCTTTATCTTCTTCTACTACCCCGAAGTCAGGCTTTAAAAAATGTCGGGACTGCGGTTCGAGGATGTCCATCACGGACCTGCACGACATCTGCCTCTGGTGCCTCGGCGAAAGCCACACCACCGACGACTGCGAGGATTGCCAGTCCCTGATTTCTAAGGCCTTGCGGGAATGTAAGGGGAAATTGAAGGTAGGTAGGGTGTCTTAGCCCTGTAAATCGAAATCCGCTGGGCTTTCGACCGATGACTCAAGGGGCGACTCTCCGTGTCGGCGAAAATCCAGGGGGTCTCGGTCTAGGAGTGGTTCCCGCCATTCTTCTGCCTCGTCGAGGCATTCTAGGAAGCGCCGTCACCGGTCGCCTTCCACGTCCTCGTCGGAGGAGGACTCCGCCAGACGGTTGACTTGTCCCACCAAGTCTTCATTGCCGGCCGAATGGGATGCATACTACCAGCAAATGTTGGGGATTTTCGAGTCCCAAGGCACAGTTCTGGCCGCGCCTTCGAAAGGGGCCGGTGTGGAATGGGCTAGGTCCACCACTCGCACACCTTTGGGCTTGGGCGGTCGGCGCGATCATCGGGAGCCGTCGAGGTCCCGCTCGGACAAGGTAGATAGCCATAGCCGTGCCAGATCCAGGTCCCGGTCCTTGACGCCATCAAG